>NC_059118.1:11812373-12171197 GCF_020740685.1 Jaculus jaculus
TGACATCACAGGAGCTCGGGTGTGCTGAAGGTGGCGTGGCTGTCGGTGTGATGAACATCTGTGCTTAACCCACAAGCCTGTGAATTCATCCCCTCGCTGGCTTAACTGTGTGGAAGCGCGTGGTATCAGTGTTCACGCCACAATCCAGCTTCTGTTACCTTGAGTTATAGTTGGGCTGACTAAATAAACCACTAGGAAGCAGAGGGGAGAGAAAGAGAAAGAGAGAGAGAGAGAGAGAGAGAGAGGGAGATGAGCATGCCCAGCCACAGACGTGTGTTGCAAGGATGGTATTTTGGGGTTGAATACAGATAGCCTGTTAAGGAAGCTCATCTGTTGTTCTGGAAAGTAGAGGGATAATGGGGGGGGGGCTCTGAAGATTAAAAGAAGAGCTTGCCAGAGCTCAGAGAAGCTTCAGCCATGACTAGAATTTCAGGAAAATAAAAAATTTCTTAGGCTGGAGTGAGAGATGGCTTTGTGGTTAAGGCACTTGGCTGCAAATCCAAAGGACCTAGAATTCGATTCTCCAGGACCCACGTAAGCCAGATACACAAGGTGGTGTACGTATCTGGAGTTCATTTGCAGTGCCTAGAGGCCCTGGTGTGCCCATGCTCTATCTCTCTCAAATAAATAAAATAAAATTGACATAAAAAAACAGAAAAGTTAAAAATTTTTTTTCACTTAGAGAAAGGTTGGTTTGCTTCGTGTGTGTGTGTGTGTGTGTGTGTGTGTGTGTGTGCCACAGCATACATGTGCAGGTCAGAGGACAACCTCAGAGTGTCGGTCCCCACCTTCTGCTCTGTTTGAGACAGGATCTCTCTTGAATTTACCACTGTGAATGGTTTTCCTGGCTCCACCTCCCATTGCCATAGGTGCATGGGAATTAGAGAAGCAAGAGCTCCTTGTGTCTGGCTTACGTGGGTTCTGGGCATACTAACTCCTGTGGGCAGGCTTGTACAGCAAGCACTTTGAACTACTGAACTACTGGGCTATCTCCCGAGATCCCCCCCCTTTCCTATTTGGACCTTTGGGTGATTGAATGAGGCCCACCTTCGTTAGAGAGGGCAGTCTGTTGGGTGAGGTATGCCAATTAAAAACACCTCCTAGCTGGGCGTGGCGGGATATGCTTTTAATCCCAGCACTTGGGAGGCTGAGGTAGGAGGAGTGCAGTGAGTTCAAGGTCACCCTGAGACTACAAAGCAAATTCCAGGTTAGCCTGGGCTAGACTGAAACCCTACCTCAAAAAAAAAAAAAAAAAAAAAAAAAAAAAACAAATAAGAAAACACCTCCACATGGGGCTAGAGAGATGGCTTAGCAGTTAAGGTGCTTGAGAAACCTAAGAACCTAGGTTTGATTCCCCAGAATCCACATAAGCCAGATGCACAAGGTGGCACATGTATCTGAAGTTCGTTTGCAATGGCTGGAGGCCCTGATGTGCCCATTCTCTCTCTCCCTCTCTCTCTCTGTTGTTCTCAAATAAATATTCTCTCTCTCTCTCTCTCTCTGCCTCTTTCTCTGTCACTCTCAAATAAATAAATGAAAATAAACAAAAAAAATTGTCAATGAAAAAAGCTTGAAAATGTTGATATGGAGTCGGGCATGGTGGCACATCTTAGCACTTGGGAGGCAGAGGTAGGAGGACCACTACTTTGAAAAAAAAAAAACAAAAATAAAAAATGTTGATGTCGGGTTGGGAAGTAAAGTAGTTTAGCGGTCCTGCCTGGCATGTGCTTGGCTCAGTCTGTAGCATTGGAACCCTCCTCCCCTGGCAAAAAAAAAGAAAACAAAAACTTACATGTTACTGGAATGGCCAATGCTGTTGTCACTTAGAAGCAATTTCCTCTCAGTAATGGTTTCTTCTTAAAGGTTTTAAAGAAGCTTTTTTAAAGAAACAGAATAGCTGGGAGTGGTGGCGCACACCTTTAATCCCAGCACTCAGGAGTCAGAGGTAGGAGGATCACCATGAGTTAGAGGCCACTCTGAGACTACACAGTGAATTCCAGGTCAGCCTGAGCTACAGTGAGGCCCTACCTCAAAAAACAAAGCAAAACAAACAAACAAACCAAAGATTCTATAGGGAAGGGGGCAAAAGGTATGCATAATTTAAATGGTGTGTTCAAATGTCTCCCTGGTCATTATTGAAGACAAGTCACTGGGGCCTTGTGGTACAAAAGGTGCTTTTGTCTAGGGTGTAGTCGCTTTCAGAAAAAAAAAAAAATTATTTATTTGAGGGAGAGAGAAGAAAGATACATGATAGATAGATAGAAGAGAGAGAGAGAGAGACATGGAAAGTATATGGGCATGCCAGGGCCTACTGCTGCTGCAAACTATAGATACATGCATCACTTAGTGCACCTAGCTTTATGTGGGTACTGGGAGATTGAACCCAGGCTATCAGACTTTGCAAGCAAGAGGGAGGTGCGCACACACGTGTGTGCATGTACATGTATGTGCATGCATGCAGAGGCCAGAGGAAAACCTCCTCCTCAGGTGCCATCTACAGCTTTGTTTTTTTTAAAACACAGGGCCTCTCAGTGGCTTGGAATTCATCTAATTAGTCTAGACTGGTGGTCCAGTAAGTCCCACGGATCCTCCTGTGTCTCCAATGGGACCATAAGCACTCATCTCCACACTTGGCTTTTTTTTTTTTTTTTTTTTTTTTTGGTTTTTTGAGGTGGGGTCTCACTCTAGCCCCAGCTGACCTGGAATTCACGATGTAGTCTTAGGGTGGCCTCAAACTCACAGTGATCCTCCTACCTCTGCCTCCTGAGTGCTGGGATTAAAGGCATGCGCCACCACGCCCAGCACATACTTGGCTTCTTTAAAAAAAATATTTTTTTACTTATTTATTTGAGAGAAAGAGAGACAATGAGTACTGCTGCAAACAAGCTCCAGATGCATGTGGCACTTTGTGCATCTGGCCTTGCATGGGTACTTGGGCATTAAACTTGGGTTGGTAGGCTTTGCAAGCCAGCACCTTTGACTGCTGAGCCAGCCATCTTCCCTGCGCAGGGGGTTTGTACTCAGGTCCTCATGCTTGTAAAGCAGTCACTTTTCTGGCTGAATTATCTCCGCCAGTGTCTTTGTTATAAGGTGCTTATCCATCAGCTCTATCAGTCCCTCAATCCCATGTGACTGCAGGAAGAGCGACATAGAGAAAAGGAGGCAGATGCAAAGCAGAGGCAAGATAGCCAAGCATTTCATTTAACCATCTGTCTGCAGCGCAGATGAAGAGCCTGTGCTTTGAGCAACATCAGTCTGTAAGTTCTGTCTCCTCCTTCCATATTACAGCTTGCTGGCATCATAGTAGCCTGCCATGGCTTTGGGATTTTATTTATTTATTTATTCATTCATTTTCCTGGTTTTTCAAGGTAGGGTCTCACTCTAGCCCAGGCTGACCTGGAATTCACTATGTAGTCTCAGGGTGGCCTCCAAGTCACGATGATCCTCCTACCTCTGCCTCCTGAGTGCTGGGATAAAGACAGAGGTACTAATACAAATGCTTTCTTGAGTTTAAGACTACACATATATTTTAATTTACTTACTTATGTATTTGAGAAAAAGGCAGAGAGAGAAAGAGAGAGAGAGAGAGAGAATGGGGTGCACTAGGGCCTCTAGCCTCTGCTTCCCAAGTGCTGGGATTAAAGGTGTACACCACCACTTCCAGCAACTTTTTTTTTTTTTTTTGATACAGGATCTGATGTAGCCCAGGATGGCTTCAAATTCAACACATAGCTGAGGAGGATCTTGAACTTCTCACCTTGCTGCCTCTACCTCCCAAGTGCTGAGATTACAGATAACAGACACTACACCTGTCTCATGGTGTGCTGGAAATTGAACCCGAGGCTTCATTCATCACAAGGTAACACTCTCCCAAGTGAGCTACAGCTCTAACCTGAGTGTTTCTTCATATTGAGCTAAGGTTTCCTTTTTTTTTTAAATTTTTTATTTATTTTAGAGCGTCAGACACAGAGAGAAAGACAGATAGAGGGAGAGAGAGAGAGAATGGGCACGCCAGGGCTTCCAGCCTCTGCAAACGAACTCCAGACGCGTGCGCCCCCTTGTGCATCTGGCTAACATGGGACCTGGGGAACCGAGCCTCATACCGGGGTCCTTAGGCTTCACAGGCAAGCGCTTAACCGCTAAGCCATCTCTCCAGCCCTAAGGTTTCCTTTAACCATACTAAAAGAACCCAACAAATTACTGTCTGACTTAATAGAGAGTAACATGATGCTATTGAATAAATTACAGGGCTACATGATGCTACTCCATGAATTGGTGTGCAGAGATTATAAATACACTGTTCATGCTGACCTTGAACTCCTGGGTTCAAGAAATCTTGCTTCAGTCTCCCAGGTACTAGGACTACAAGAGCATGCCACTATGCTCCACCTTAAGATAATAATTAAAAATATTTTTGTTAACATTTTGTTTATTTATTTGCAAGCAGAGACAGAGAGCAAGACAGACAGAAAGGAAAGGGAGAGGGAGAGATATTAGATATATACATATCTATCATCTTTATCTATCTATATGGTTAAAGTGAGAGAGAGAGAGAGAGAGAGAGAGAGAGAGAGAATGAGAAGGGGACATTAGGGACTCCTGCAGCTGCAAATGAACGAACTCCAAATGCATGCACCACTTTGAGCATTTGGCTTTATGTGGGTACTGGAGAGTTGAACCCAGGCCCTTCAGGCTTTGCAAGCAAATGCCTTTAACTACTCAGCCATTTCTCCAACCCAGTAATAATTTTTTTTAATACAGGGCTGACCTGAAACTCACTCTGTTGCCCAGGCTGGCCTTGAACTCACTTTAGTCATCCTCCTGAGATTGTAGGTGTGAACCACTACCCCCCCGCTAGATAATTTTTAATCAAAGCCGGTAGATTATAAAATGGTATGCATGTTTTGCCTCCAGTTAAAATTACAGTATATATAAAAATTATACTATACATAAAATTATGCTATATATAAAATTATAGTATGTATAAAAATTATACTATATATTTAATGGAAAGCTTGGAAACGGGTTGGAGTATAAGCAGTGGCTACGTCAGGTGTTGGGTTTTAAGATGGTTTATTCTTTTAAATTCTTGTCATTAGTCATGGATGAGAGCAAAAAAAAAAAAAAAAAAAAAAAAAGATATCCAAATAGGAAAGAAACTAGTAGGACAAAAAAAAAAAAAAAAAAGGAGGGGGGAGGATTTCAGTGGAAGGAGGACAAAAGAAAACGTAATGGGAGATGAACTAATCAAAACACATTATGTACATGTATGAAACTTGTCAATAAAAAAAAAAAAAAGGTAAACACAAAATAAAAAATGGCCTCAACCATCATGCCCTACCTGTGTGATGTGGTTTATTTATTTGTTTGTTTTTCTCCTAGGTAAGGAAAATTCACGAAGGTGTCCCGTGTTGCACCTGTCAGGTGCAGGGCGTCAAGGTGATGCGGCCTGGGTCCGGACCAGATAGACGCAAAGCCAGAGAGGCGAGGCAAGTCCCCCTCCACCCTCGTCCCAGAGCGGCGTGCGGGCGGGAAGTGGGCGGGGCTACGTGTGTGGGGGGGCGTCACGTGCTCTCAGCCAGCCAATGGGCGCCTCGGATCCCACCTTGAGGCCGGGGCGGGGCGGGGCGCCGGGCTGGCGTCACCAGGACAACGGGCGTCGCCGGCGCCGTGTGACTCGGGGCTGTGGGCGCGCTCGCGGCTCTTCGGCCATGGTGAGCGTGTGGGGGGGCCCGGCGTGGGCGGAAGGGAGGGGTCCCAGAGCCCTTGTCCCTCGCGTGTCCGTGGGGTCCCCGTGCGCCGGCCGCTGCGGCGGGAGGCGGGCCGCGGCCTGCGGGGTTGCGAGGTGGCAGGGCTGACCCCCCGGGAGGGTCCGCAGCGCCCGCGGGGTGCGGAAGGGGCCGCGCCTGGGCCACCGCCTCCGGGACGTGCCGGCCGGGGGCCGGGGTGGAGGGGGCTGGTTACGGTGACGCCCGCCCGCCGTGTGGCCCCGAGCCAGCCCGGGAAGCCACCGGGGAGGGTGTGGCTCACGTCTATATTCAGAGCTTACACTATTTTGCAAGGCTGTGTACTTGCACGCTTGCTTTTTGTGCAGTGATGTCAATACCGGAACGTGCGTTTTGTTTCAGGTCCAGCGTGCTGATAGGGGGTTTAGATGGGTGGTGTTGGAAAGATTCCTTCCCCCCTCCCTTTACCCTCTGTATATTTAAGGAAAAAAAAAAAAGATATTTGAGTTGGAAGGCTTTTTGTTTTTCTTCCCGAGTACAGTACCCTCACTAAAGGGGTTTGATGAAGCCATCATTTAGTACGTTGTAAACGTCTTAAAGAAGTCATTAGCTTTGGTCAATAAACTTGGGGGAGGCTGTGGGCATGCCACCTGGCCCCCATTAACTTGGGTTTTTAAACCTCTGTTGGCTTGAATAGGCAAGGTTCATGAAATTGGCAGATGTGGTTTTTCCAAAAGAGAAGAGCTGGGCCCCCTGCTTTGTGACACACCCTAGAAATAGAATACTTGAGGGGCTAGTTAAATAAGGAAATACTTAATTTTAAGATTAAAAAGAAATCATGAGTAATTTGATGGGGATTTGCATCTTATCTGAAGGGTGAGTGAAGGGCTCCCCAGTTGTAGCTGACCTGCTGTTTGGAATGCTGCCTGGCCCTGGTTTTTCTTTTTTCCCCTTTCCCTTCCCTTCCCTTCCCTTCCCTTCTGTTTTTCTTGAGATAAAGACTCTCTTCCTGTAGCCCATGTTGGCCTTGAACTGGCAGTGATCCACCTGCCTCAGCCTACTGAGTGCTGGGATTACAGCCGGCAGCCATGACGCCCAACTCCCCGTTTCTTCTTCATAAGTGGGCAGAGGGTGGGGTAGTGGTTAGAGAAGTGGATGGTCTGCATTTCTCATGACATTGCCCAAGTATGTGGCTTGCTGACATCAGGGAAAGAACACTGACCACAGACAACATTAGTGCCATCTTTATTCTGTGTTTCTTTTTAGTTCTGAGGGGTTGTGTGTGTGTGTGTGTTCAGACAGGGTCTCCCAGTATAATGCAAGCTAGCCTCTAATTTACCAAATCCTCCTGCCTCAACCTCTTTAAGTGTTGGCATCATAGGTGTGCACCAGCACACTTGCCTCAATATCTAACATTTATTGTGTACATTCTATGTGTGAAACATTTTACTGTCTTAAGTGTCTCAAACTATCAAGTGCCCTGGGATAAAGATACCATTTTTCCATTTTACATAAGAAGCCTGAGGCACCCAGAGCAGTGAATGTTCCCAGGTCACCCAGCTGATAACTGAGCAGATGTCAAGAGCAGGCATTTTGTTTGAGAATCTGCTACGGACTCCCTGGGTTATACTGTGTAGTGTATGCATTCCCCTCAACATGCATGCCATGCATCAGATCAGGACATTGGTTTTCTGTGTGTCTGTGTGTGTTTGTGTGTGTGTGTGAGAGAGAGAGAGCAAGTGAGCGTGTGCGTGAGCGAGCAAGCAAGCATGCCTGAACCCTGCTGCTGCAAATTCCAGATGCATGCACCACTTTGTGTGTTTGCCTTTATGTGGTCACTGGGGAATTGAACCCAGGCTGTCAGGCTTTGCAGGCAAGTGCCTTTAACCCCTTTGAGCCATCTCCCCAGCTCAGGAAGATTGTTTTCTCATTTGGACTCAAGAGAGGGTGGGCACACCAAAGCCTCCTGCCTCTACAAATGAACTTCAGACACATGTACCACCTTGTGGGTCTGGCCTTATGTAGGCAATGGGGAATCATACCCAGGCTATCAGCTTTGTAAGCAAGACTCTCCAGTCCCTGGACTTTCAGGTTTTGAGCTGTTATGAATGGTCTCTACTTTGTTGTTCCTGGCTGGAGTATGATGCTGTAGCACAGAGTGCGCATGTCTGTCCTTCTTTCCCCTTTCTTCATATTCCTTTTCTCAAAGTTAAATGAGAGGAATTGGCACACACAGGCGAGTAGACCAGTGCCCACACTCCTGTCTGTCCCAGCATTGAGAGTGCCGCCTGTCACTTCAAAGGATTGGCATCCGCTTTTCATGAATCACAAAGCTGGTGTTTTACATAAAGCCTTTTAACTGTGCAAGGTGAAATCATGTTTTCAAAGGAGCGGGGAAAGAAGAGAAAGAGGGTGACGGATGCTGATCTGATGCGTGTTACAAGTAGACCAGACAAGTGGAGGTTGCCCGAATCCCTGCTCCCACTGCTGCTCATCGTCACTGCTGTGGAGCTGGTGACGCCTTTCACTCATTCTCACATAGCTTTCTTTTTCTCAATGTGCGTGCGTGTGTGTGCGTACGGGCATGCGTGTGCCATAGCGCACATGCGGAAATGTGAGGAAAAGCTTGGGGTGCTTGTTCTCCCCCTCCACCTTACTTGAGACAGGACCTCCCTGGTTTTGCTGCTGTGTGTGCCAGTCCAGCAGGCCCTCCTCCCCTAGCATTAGAGTTACAGACACGTGTGCCAAGTTGAATCCGGCTTTACATGGGTCTGGGGAATCAAAAAAAGGTCAGCAGGTGCCTTTAGCTTCTGAGCCACCTCCATAGCCCCAGTAGCTTTCTTTTATTTTTCTAAATATTTATTTGTTTGTTTGTTTATTTGACAGAGAAAGAGAGAGAATGGGTGCGCCAGGGCCTCCAGCCATTGCAGATGAATTCCAGATGCATGTGCCCCCTTGTGCAGCTGGCCAGCATGGGTCTTGGGGAATCGAACCCGGGTCCTTTGGCTTTGCAGGCAAACGCCTTAACCGCTAAGCTGTCCCTCCAGTACCCCAGTAGCTTTCTTTTTTTCTTTTTCCTTTTGTTGAAAATCAGCTGGTCTCTTTTTTTTGTTTAATTTTTAAAATTTATTTTGAGAGCAACAGACAGAAAGGGAGGGGGGAGGGAGAGGGGGGAGGGGGGGGAGGGAGAATAGGCGTGCCAGGGCTTCCAGCCACTGCAAATGAACTCCAGACGCGTGCGCCCCCTTGCGCATCTGGCTAACGTGGGTCCTGGGGAATCAAGCCTCGAGCCAGGGTCCTCAGGCTTCACAGGCAAGCGCTTAACTGCTAGGCCATCTCTCCAGCCCCCCCCCCCCCCCCAGTAGCTTTCTTAATAGAGCCCGAATTCTGGGTTGATAGAATTTCTGTCCTCCTACCATTCCTGTGAGGTTGTTTCTATACCTATTTAGTAGACCTTGGTTGGGTAAATACTTTACCTGGTGGCATGGTTGGTGAGTGGCCAAGCAAGGTTTAAACTTATCTGGTCATTCTCCAAAGCCTAGGATCCTAATCACTCCACCAAAGCCAAGACATCAAAGAAGAAGAGGGAGGAGGGGTTTAGTGGAAGGGGTGTGGGAAGGAAGAAAAGGTAACAGGTAGGCATGATGATCAAAATACATTCTAGACATGTATGAATAACTGCCAGTGGAAAGGAGCTTTTTGTTTTTTAAGAATCTCAATGTCTTATCAGCAGAATCAGTGGCTTTTTTATATTTTAATGACAAACTACTACTGTTATCTAATGATATCTTGCTTTTCCCCTTTCAACCAGAGCTCAGATCCCAAAGGCCAAGAAGGCCATCAGTGGGGTCACACTGCGGGCTCACACTTCACTTCGCTGCCAGCCCATTCCACTCTGAACCTCCCCCTCCCCCCTTAGGGCAGCTCAGTCCTCCCACGGCTCTGGCATCAATGGGATGGCTGTGACGGGGAGGAGGTGTGGGAAGTGTAGGGAAACCCTTGTTTTTGTGGAGTCAGAATGAAGGCTGAAACCCAGGCTCCCCAGTTCTCCATGTTGCCCCGACTCCTGTGCCTTCCCACTGGCTTTTCTATTCTTTGGCTTTCTGTCCAACTAACTTTCTAATGTATGCATCAGGTAGTGTTGTAGGCAGGAAGTGAGCACACAGAAACAGCAGATAAAGTGGTGGATACCTTCAGTGCTGGCACGAAGTACCTGGCCTAAGGCAGCCGATGAGAGTAGTGTTTATTTTGGCTTCTAGACTCAAGGAGAAGCTCTGCGCTGGCATGAGCCTCCACCCCCACTGAGGTGGGAAACTGCAGCTGCAGAGGGAGCCAGCTGACCCTGGCCGACTGAGGGTTAATTAGCCGCTACCTCCCAAACGAAGGAACCAAGCATTCAGACAGAGCCCAGGAGTTTTTGAGGGACACCCACTTCAGGCGGAGAAAAGCTCATCTGGGAGGAGAGCGGGAATTCCAAGGCACACTGGAGAGTGGATGGCAGAGGGTTCCTTGTGTAGATTTTCCTTTTTAAATTTTGTTGTTGTTTTTCTTTTTTTTCTTCCTTCCTTTTTTGAGTTTTTGTTTGCTTGTTTTTGTTTTATGTGGTAGGATCTCACTCTACCTCAGGCTGACCTGGGATTCATTATGTAGTGTCATGGTGGCCTTGAACTCTTGGTGATCCTCCTACCTCTCTGCTTTCCAAGTGCTGGGATTAAAGGTGTGCGCCACCACATCTGACCATTGTTGTTTTTGAGGAAGAGTCTCACTCTAGCTCAGACTGGCCTGGAACTCACTCTGGAGTCCTAAGCTGCCTTTGAACTCACAGCGATCCTCCTACCTCAGCCTCTGGAGTGTTGGGATTAAAGGCATGTGCCACCATGTAATATTTTTAATTCATTTTTCCATTTCTGACATTTCATACATGTATATTAAGTATTTTGATTTTATCTCCCCCAATTACTCTCTCCTCTCATTTACACCCTTCTTCCTCATTAATCCCTATATTTAATGTCTTTTTTTCACCCATTGAAATAAGTTAGGGCTGTTTGTGTGATTAGTTTTTTTAAATTTTCTATTTTTTTCATCTCTGAGGATCTGCTTTCAGTGTGGAATTGAAAGGAGGCCAGGTGTGGTGAAGTTCGAGGCCAGCCTGAGACTACATAGTGAATTCCAGGTCAGCCTGGGCTAGAGTGAGACCCTACCTCAAAAAACAAACATACAAGAAAAGGAAAGTTAATTTTGGCTCAGGACTCTAGACAGATGGATGGATGGAGAAGGGAGGGAGGGAGCCGGGGAACCCCCAGAGTTCCACATTCTCCTTTCAGGGTGTTCCACTAAGGAGCTCGCTGAAGACCTGCACCTCTCACGCGTCTAGTAGCAGTCCCCTAAGAGCAGGCCTTTCACACATGGACCTTTGAGGGACATGCTGCATTCAAGTGACAGCCAACACAGCGGGGTCACTCTTAAAGAGACATCCTAGAACACTTCAGAGCAGCGAGTGCTGGCCTCTGGGCTCCTCTGGACCTGCCACCGACAGGCTTTGACATGAGCTCACCCACTGCTCTGCTGCGTGGGGCTGAGTCACAACACAGGCGTCAAATCTGCCATGTGCTGAGCACTTTTCATGTGGCAAGACGAGCTATGTTGTGCATATGCCACAGTTAACTCACAGTCACCCTCCTGAAAAGTTTGTGCTCCCCATTTTGTGTGTGTGTGTGTTTTAAAAAAATTTATTATTGGTCACTGAATTTTAGCATCAACATAATGGTTTCTAAGAGTTTGATGGATTATAAACATATGTCATACTACCAAAATAAAGTATTTCTTTTTTCTTTCTTTCTTTCTTTCTTTCTTTTTTTTTTGAGGCAGGGTCTCACTGAACCCCAGGCTGACTTGGAATTCACTCTGTAGCCCAGACTGGCCTGGAACTCACAGCAATTCCCTTACCTCAGCTTGTAAGTGAAGGGATTAAAGGAGTGTACCATCACTCTAGGCTCAAAATACTTCATGTTTAAATTTAATTGTATGAAACTGTTTTCTTTTCCTTTGAGATGGGATCTCATGCTGTAGCCTGGAATGTCTGGAACTCACTGTGTAACCCAGGCTCTGCTTGAACTCATGGCTATCCACCTGCCTCAGTCCCTATAGTGATGAGGTTATAGGCATGAGTTACCACAGCTCAGCTGAAATCCTCATTTATGTAGATAGAAAAATGGTTATATATTGTCAGCCAGATGTGGTGGCGCACACCTTTAATCCCAGCACTCCGGAGGCAGAGATAGGAGGATCGCCATGAGTTCAAGGCCACCCTGAGACTCCATCGTGAATTCCAGGTCAGCCTGGGCTAGAGTGAGACCCTACCTCAAAACAACAACAACAACAACAACAAAAAGGTTACATATTGCCTATGTGATAGGATTAAACCACACACACACATACACATATGTATTTGTATTTGTTTTTTTGAGGTAGGGTCTCACTCTAGCCCAGGCTGACCTGGACCTCAGTATGTAGTCTTAGGTTGGCGTCAAACTCATAGTGATCCTGTGACCGCTGTTGTCCAAGTGTCAGAATTGAAAGTATGTGCCACCATGCCCGGATTTTTATATATATATATATATATATATATATATATATGTATATAATAAAGAACAAACATAGGAAGATCTAAGATGATGGGCAACAGGCAGGCATTGTTGGCTGGAATGTCCAGGAAATAAACTGGGGAAGTTGAATAGTAGCTAACAGAAGAAGTGCATAATGCTTGAATATCAGTAGTTTTTTTTTAAACTTTCTTTCTTCCTTCCTTCCTTTCCTTCTTTCTTTCTTTCCCTCTCTCTTTCTCTCTCTCTGTCTTTCTTTCTTTCTTAGGAAGTGAGAAAGAGGCAGAGAGAGAGAGAAAGAATGGATGCACCAGGGCCTCTAGCCACTGCAAACAAACTCAGATGCATGTGCCACCTTGTGCATCTGGCTTATGTGGGTCCTGAGGAATAGAACCTGGGTTCTTAGGCTTTTTGTGATAAAAACAGGCCAAAGCAATTCAAGACCAGAACGCCAGTTTGTGGTCCCCATTTTTGCACAAGAAACTGGCACTGGCAAGTTTACATGGCGTCCCCAAGGTACCAGCTCAGGAGACTCATAGGGCTTCTTGCTTCTCCTCCCTGGGAGTCTACATGTGAGTTATGGGCGGTGGGTGTTCAACCTGGGACTTCTTAGTGAGATAGCTGCTTGTACGCCACCTGGGGGGCCTTCCTGGTGATGTAGCTGCCTGTGAGTTACCCTGCTCCTGTAAGTCACCCGGTAGGCTCACTGTTCAGCAGACTGGACTTGGATGGGCCCTTTCCTGTGGTCCTCAGAGCCCTCTATCTGAGGTCAATGGCCATTTCTTCACCCAGGAAGGAGTGACATGACAGTTACATGTTCATTAAATGAGATTGTCCTTATAAGCTGCCTGGTTACACCAATCACTGAAGCAGGGATGCCTTTTGCTGGCGATCCTGGCCCTGAGGCCTTCGCATTGTGGCTGGAGCACCCCTGCTTCAGAGAGCAGAGCCCTCCAGGATGAGCTGTTCTGTTGTTAGGAAGATTTTTTCTGGGGTTCAACTGAAACTCTGAAACTTTTAATTTACTGTTCTTTATAAGAGGAATTAAGCCCATCCTACTGACTGCTATTGGGATAATGAAGGTTTTCATGCTATCATTTACTTACACCCCAAAACCACATGGAGACTTCAGTTTTGAGTGCTTAGATAAAACAGTAAGGAAACAGGGGACTTGAATAGTACTGTATACCAGTAGATGTGACATCTCCAAAGCCTCCACCTCACCGTAGCAGAGCACACGCCCTTGTCAAGTGCGCATGGACATTCTCCAAGAGGCCATAAGACAAATCTTAACAAAATAAAAAAGGTTGAGGGCTGGAGAGATGGCTTAGTGGTTAAGCGCTTGCCTGTGAAGCCTAAGGACCCTGGTTCGAGGCTCAGTTCCCCAGGTCCCACGTTAGCCAGATGCACAAGGGGGCGCACGCGTCTGGAGTTCGTTTGCAGAGGCTGGAAGCCCTGGCGCGCCCATTCTCTCTCTCTCCCTCTATCTGTCTTTCTCTCTGTCTGTCACTGTCAAATAAATAAATAAAAAATGAACAAAATGTAACTTTAGGGTGGTGGGCTGTCTTTAAAAAAAAAAAGGTTGAAAATATAGACTCCCCTCTGACTATGGTAAAATGTCAATAACAGAAGGAATGCTGGCTGCACGTGGTGGCACATGCCTTTAATCTCAGCACTTGGGAGGCAGAGGTAGGAGGATCACTGTGAGTTCTAGGCCAGCCAGAGACTACATAGTGAATTCCAGGTCAGCCTGGGTTACAGCGAGACCTCGAAAAGGGTTGGAGAGATGGTTTAGCAGGTAAAGCACTTGCTTGCAAAGTCTAACAACCTGGTTTTGGTTCCCCAGTACCCATGTAAAACCAGATGCACAAAGTGGCATGTGCATCTGGAGTTCATTTGCAGTGGCTAGAGTCCCTGGCACACCCATTTTCTCTGTCTCTCTTCTCTCTATCTCTCTCTGATTATTTTTAAAAAATCACTATGTGGGGCTGGAAAGATGGCTTAGCAGTTAAGGCACATGCCTGCGAAGCCTAAGGACTCAGGTTCAATTCTCCAGGTCCCATAGTGTCACATGTGTCTGGAGTTGTTTGCAGTGGCTAGAAGCCCTGTGTTCCTTAAACAACATACCCTTAAGCAATCATTGGCTGAAAAAGAAATGCAGGATATTAAAAACACTTTTAGGGCTGGAGAGATGGCTTAGCGGTTAAGCGCTTGCCTGTGAAGCCTAAGGACCCCGGCTCGAGGCTCGGTTTTCCAGGTCCCACGTTAGCCAGATGCACAAGGGGGCGCACGCGTCTGGAGTTTGTTTGCAGAGGCTGGAAGCCCTGGCGCGCCCATTCTCTCTCTCCCTCTATCTGTCTTTCTCTCTATGTCTGTCGCTCTCAAATAAATAAATAAAAAATTAAAAAAAAAAAAAAAACACTTTTAAAGCCAGGCATGGTGGTGCACGCCTTTAATCCCAACACTTGGGAGGCAGAAGTAGGAGGATTGCTGTGAGTTTGAGGCCACCCTGAGACTCCATAGTGAATTCCAGGTCAGCCTGGGCTAGAGTGAGACTCTACCTCAAAAAACCAAAAAAAATAAATAAATAAATAAATAAAAATAAAAACACTTTTAGCTGAATGAAAATAAAAACACTTTTAGCTGAATGAAAATAAAAACATAACATATCCAAATTTATGAGTTGCTGTAAAAATAATGTTCTGAGAGAAATTTATAGTTGTGAATGCCTAATCAAAAATGAACGGGTTGTCTTAGTCGTAAGAGCACTTGCTGCTTCGGCATGAGGGACCTCCAAGAACCCATGTGACAAGCACATAACAACATGTGTGTAACCCTGGCCGCAGTGGCGTGACTTGAGAATTGCTGGAGCTCACTAATGGACAGCTCTGTGTTGAGGGAGAGACTATCTCAAGGAACATAGGCAGATTTGTTACAAGAGCAGGAACCTGATCATCTCCTCTGGCCTCTACATGTCCACGTGTGGGTCACATGAGCATCTCTGGCCTCTGCATGCCCACATATGGGTCACATCATCATCTCCGGCTGCTGCATGTCTACATATGGGTCACATGGCCCATCGTACACATGGACATAACACCACACATGCAAAAAGAAAAGAAAGAGGGCTGGAGAGATGGCTTAGTGGGAAAGCTTTTTGCCTGCGAAACCTAAGAACCCAGGTTTGATTCCCCAGTACCCATGTAAGCCAGATGCACAAGGTGTCACATGTGTCTGGAATTTGTTTGCAGTGGCTGGAGGCCCTGATGTGCTCATTCTCTTTAACTCTCTATCTGCCTCTCTCTCTCAAATAAAAAAATAAAATATTTTTAAAAAAAGAAAAAGAAAGAAAAGAGCTGAGGGTGGTGCCTTGTGCTTGTAATGCCAGCATTTGGGAGGTTGAGCCAGGGGGATTGCCACAAGTTCATGGGTAGTCAAGGCTACAGAGTGAGATCCTGTCTCAAAGAAAAACAACAAAAAGATTTCAAGTAAGTCACTTTGTGCCTTAATAAACTACAAAAAGATTAATGAGCTTAACTAAGCAGTTTCTACAGGAACTGTTGGAATATAGTAGATGCTTATTAAGCAATCTCCCGCCACACTGCCTCACACTACTGCCTTGAAAATAAATGTAGTACTGTTCATAAAACTTTTTCACAATTTAAGCTACATGTGCACGTGTATTAGTGTAGATGTTTGGAGGTCAAAGTACAACTGTAGGATGTCTGTGCTCCACCTTCTTTGAGACAAGGTTTCTTGCTGCTGCAAACGAATTGTCAGACTGCAGAGGAACCAGACCATATGCTTCAGGGTCTCTTGGCTCCACTGTCCACTGTCTTGGGTGCATTGGGATCACAGATGCATGTGCCGCTTTGTATATGGTTTGAAGTGGGTGTGGGGAGTTGAAGTTGGGGAGTTAAAGCTGCCAGGCTTTAAGGGCCGAGGCATCTCCCCAGCCCTACTATTTTCACTTTTTTTATTATTATTAGTTTTGTACTCAGTGAATACAGTCAATTTGGTACCATTGTTAGGCTCATCCATGTCCTTCTCCTGGCCCCCTCCTTGTTGAAGTATATGGGTCATGCATTGTGGAGTTAGCCCACAGTTATGGGTGGGATAAATGTCTCTGCATATCATGACCCAACATGTGGCTCTGACATTCTTTCCACCCCCTCTTCCACAAAATTTCCCTGAGCCATGTTGGGTTCATTTTTGGTTTGCTTCAGTGATGAGGTGTTGGGGGCCTCTGGGTCTCTGGATCTCTGATTTGGTAGGAGTTGATTTTTCTCTGTGTTGCTCTCTTTCACCCTTGTGCTGGTACCCGGTTCACCAAGAAAACAGCACCCTTGCTTGTTTCGCCAATTGTTCTTAGTTTCAGCCAGGGCCCTTTTGAGGTATGATGGGGTGGCTCTCTCCTTAGGATCTACATCTATCTGAAAAAGAGAAGCAGATTCTCCAACAGAGATTAAGTTAGTACCAGGCAAATGAGATAACCCTTACTTTTTTATAGAGAATTTAATAGGTGTAGGCCCTTTTGTAGCCCACGATTGAAGGTAGCTTGTTAATGGAGAGCGCCCTTATGTTTGGATATGTTTCAGATTTGTTTCCAAGATCCAGCTATGGGTACCGTACCACTGAGGGGATTAGTTAGCCGAATCAAGAGCAGTTGGTTTCCCACTATGGCTGTGCACCACTATTGCACTTGTGTGAGCATCATGACAGGTTATTTGCTGCTAAGTAGGTTAGACCATGAGTTGCTTGGACAGATATTGGTCATTTTCCCCTAGTTGCCCATGTAATGGGTACTATTTTCACTTTTATGGGCTGCTCTGATGAACTGTGTATTCTGTTTCCTTTTTTGAGATAGGGTCTCTAGACCCTGCTGACCTGGAATTCACTATGTAGTCTCAGGTTGGTCTTGAATTCACAGTGATCCTCATACCTCAGTCTCCCCAGTGCAGGGATTAAAGGTATGCACCACCATACCTGGCGCCTATCTTTTATTTATTTATTTATTCATTCATTTACTTGAGAGAGAGCATGTGTATGTGTGTGAGAGAGAAGAGAGAATGGGCACCAGGGCCTCCAGCCACTTGAACTGCAGATGTGTGCGCTGCCTTGTGCGTCTTTACATGTGTGCTTTGCATGGATACTGGTCCTTAGGCTTTGTAGACAAACGCCTTAACCACTGGGCCATCTCTTCAGCCCTGAAATACATATTTTTTAAGAAATCCTTTTATGACTGACTAGTATACCATTGTGTGACTGTATGTATTTTCTTTACTCACTCATCGATGGATGGACGTTTAAATTATTTCCAGGTTTTGGCTTTTATGCTGTGATGACACTCATGGATACATTGTGGTATGTGGAGATAATGTCTTCCCTTCTCTTGAGTGTTGACTTACAAGAGGATTGCTGAGTCACATGGCAACTCAGAAGGTTTCTGTTCTCTGCATGCTTGCCTTTCTTAGTATCTAGCTGTCTGAGGGGATAGTATGAAGTCTCTTCTTGTTGGTATTTTTATATTTTATTTATTGGAGAGAGAGAGAGAGGGAGAGGGAGGAGGAGGCAGATAGAAAAGTGATAGAATGGGTACACCAGGGCCTCCAGCCACTGCAGACGAACTCCAGATGCATGTGTTACCTTGTGCATCTGTCTTATGTGGGTACTGGGGAATTGAACCTGGGTTCTTAGGCTTCATAGGCAAAAGCCTCAACTGTTGAGCCAACTTTCCAGCCCAGTATTTTCTATTATTGGGTCAGTTTTCTTCCCTCCCTCCTTTTTTTTTTTTTTTTTTTTTTGAGATAGGGTCTTACTCTAGCCCATGCAGATCTTGTGCACTCTGTAGCACAAGCTGGCCTTAAATTTGTGGTAATCTTCTTGCCTCAGCTTTCTGAGTGCTGGGATTATAAGCATGAGTATCCACACCAAGCAAAATAAATTTTCAAGATGGAAATGTAGTCCTTTTCTCAAACCCATCTATAAGTATTTTATTCCCTTTGAGCTATTATAAGTGTGATTGTTTCCTGAAATTAATTTCTAGGTTTTCCATTACCAATGTAAAGTATTTCTTTTTTTAAACTATTTTTATTTTTTATTTATTTGACAGGGAGAGAGAATGGCACGCCAGGGCCTCTAGCCACTGCAAACAAACTCCAGATGCACGCACCCCCTTGTACATCTGGCTAACGTGGGTCCTGGGGAATCAAACTGAGGTCCTTTGGCTTTGCAGGCAAATGCCTTAACCGTTAAGCCACCCTCCAGCCCAAGTATTTCTTTTTTATTTTTTTAATAAATGTATTTAGAGACTATATCCTGTAACTTTGCTGAACTCTTTGAGAGTTGTAATTTATTTTTTTATTTTATTTTATTTTTTTGGTTTTTTGAGGTAGGGTCTCACCCTAGCCCAGGCTGACCTGGAATTCACTATGAAGTCTCAGGGTGGTCTCAAACTCACAGAGATACTCCTATTTCTGCCTCCCAAGTGCTGGGATTAAAGACGTGTGCCACCATGGTGGGCAAGGGTTGTAATTGATTTTTTGTGGATTTCAAGCATGTTCCATATACAAGATCATGTCATCTGTGAGTTAATCTTGTTTACTACTTCTTTTCCAATATGAATGCCTTGTATCTCTTTATTTGTGTAATTGTCTTGTCAGGAGCTTCCAATACAATGTAGTACAAGATGGTCCTGTGTGGCCATTTTTACGAAAGGGTGACAGGACATAAAATGCTTTCTGTTCTCAGTAATGCAACCTGCTGGCTTCATGAAATTAGCATCACTTTTTTTTTTTTTTCCCAAGGTAGGGTCTCACTGTAGCCCAGGCTGACCTGGAATTCACTCTGTATTTTCAGGGTGGCCTCAAACTCACAGCGATCCTCCTACCTCTGCCTACTAAGTGCTGTGATTAAAGGCGTATACCACCACGCCTGGCTAGCATCACTTTTTCTATAGGATGGTGGCTGGTACTGCTTCCATCTAGGATTAAAAACCTGTAACTCAGCTGGGTGTGGTGGCGCACGCCTTTAATCCCAGCACTCTAGAGGCAGAGGTAGGAGGATCGCAGTGAGTTCAAGGCCACCCTGAGACTACATAGTGAATTCCAGGTCAGCCTGTGCTAGAGTGAGAACCTACCTCGAAAATCAAAAAAAAAAAAAAACAAACAAAAACAACAACAACAAAAAAAAAAACAAACATGTAACTCAGGGCTAGAGAGATGGCTTAGTGGTTAAGGTACTTGCCTATGAAGCCTGAGGACCTAGGTTCAATACCCCAGGACCCACATAAGCCAGATGCACATGGTGGCATATGAATCTGGAGTTTGTTTACAGTGGCAGGAGGCTCTGGCACGCCCATTCTTTGTCTCTATCTGCCTCTTTCTCTCTCAAATAAATAAATAAAAACAGGGCTAGAGAGATGGCTTAGAGGTTAAGGTACATGCCTATGAAACCTAAGGACCCAGGTTCGATTCTCCAGGTCCCATGTAAGGAAGATGCACGTGTTGGTGGCACATGGGTCTGGAGTTTGTTTGCAGTGGCTGGAGGCCTTGGCATACCCATTTTCCCTCTCTCTCTCTCTCCCTCTCTCTCTCTCTCTCTCTCTCTCTCTCTCTCTCTCTCTCTGTCTCTAATAAATTAGTAAATCTTTAAAAAATAAATAAAACACATGTAGCTCTTTGTTTGCATGGATTGAAAGTAGTTTTACGGGCTGGAGAGATGGCTTAGCGGTTAAGCGCTTGCTTGTGAAGCCTAAGGACCCCAGTTCGAGGCTCGGTTCCCCAGGTCCCATGTTAGCCAGATGCACAAGGGGGCACACACGTCTGGAGTTCGTTTGCAGAGGCTGGAAGCCCTGGCATGCCCATTCTCTCTCTCTCTCTCTCTCTCTCTCTCTCTCTCTCTCTCTCTCTCTCTCTCTCTGTCTGTCTCGCTGTGTCTGTTGCTCTCATATAAATAAATAAAAATAAAAAATTAAAAAAAAATAAAGAAAGTAGTTTTACAATGTGTCTTTTCTTTCAGGTTTTCTCAAATAATGATGAAGGCCTTATTAACAAAAAGTTGCCCAAAGAACTTCTCTTGAGGTAAGTATAAAGTTCAGCTAGAGTCCAGTTCTGGGCCAGTTGTCAGGTTCCAGGTCTGTCTGCATTCCCTCTGCAGACCCTAGATAGAGAGAGACAGGCCAGCCTCACTGCCCTTCTGTTCTTGTTTTATAGAACGCTGTTCAGCCTGTTGTTAAGTTTTACGTAGTCTAATCCAGAATATACTAAGTATTTATACAGCATGGGTCTAGATTCTTTTTGTAATGTGGTAAGTATTGTAATACTTTTCAGCAGGTGCCTGTGTTGGGTAGATATCAGAGTAGATGTCAGAATGTAGTTAGTAAGGCTGGAGAGATGGCTTAGCAGTTAAGGTGCTTATTTGTGAGGCCTAAGGATCCAGGTTCGATTCCCCAGTACTCATGTAAGCCAGATACACAAGATGACACATGTAACTGGAGTGAGTTTGCAGTGGCTGGAGGCCCTAGTGTGTCCATTCTGTCTCTGTCTGCCTGTTTCTCTCTCAGATCATCAGTAGTTGATGAGATGAGAAAATGCTTGAAGAATGAGTGGGTGGGAACGAGGGCGGGGAGCAAGGAGCACGGCGATGCAGTGTGGAAGAGATGCCAGTCTTCTAGAGGAATCTGAAAGATAGGTGACAGCTTTGCTCCTTAGCTGAGAGAAAAGTGTAAAGTCTATTACTGAGCTCTTACTACTCAGTTAAAAAAAATCAAAACAAAACAAAAAATATTGAGACAGTATTGGATAAGAGAATATTCTCTGTTGTTTTGACCGTTTTTTTATTTTTCATTTTAAAAAATTTTTTTGTTTATTTTGACTTATTTATTTGAGAGCAGTAGACAGAGAGAGAGGCAGAGAGAGAGAGAGAATGAGCATGCCAGGGCTTCCAGCCACTGCAAACGAACTCTAGATGCATGTGTCCCCTTGTGCATGATCCTGGAGAATCAAGCATTGAACCAGGGTCCTTAGGTTTCACAGGCAAGCACTTAACCGTTAAGCCATCTCTCCAGCCCCCGCTTGACCTTTTTTTTTTAAATATTTATTCATTTGAGAGAGAAAGAGGCAGATAGAATGGGTGTGCCATGGCCTCTAGCCACTGCAAATGAACTCCGGATGCATATGCCATCTTTTGCATCTGGCTTACATGGGTACTGGGGAATCGAACCTGGGTCCTTAGGCTTTATAGGCAAACACCTTAACTGCTATGCCATCTCTCTAGCCCATGTTTTGACCTTCTTATTTGTTTCTTTTTCTAGTTTTTAAAAATTTTTTTGAGGGGGTGGTAGAGAGAATGGGTACGCTAGGGTCTCCAGCCACTGCAAATGAACTGCAGATACATGTGCCCCTTTGTGCATCTGGCTAATGTGGGTCCCAGGAAATTGAACTGGATCCTTTGGCTTTGCAGGCAAATGCCTTAACCACCAAGCCATCCCTGCAGGCCTTATTTGTTTGTTTTGAGGCAGGGTTTTATTCTAGCTCAAGCTGACTTGGAATACTCTGTAGCCCAGGCTGGCCTTGAACTCACTGTGATCCTCTTATTTCAGCCTCCCCAGTGCTAGGACTAAAGGCATATACCAACAGGCCTGGCTGCATTTGACCTTTCTAACTTAAGATAGCTCTGATAAAGGGTGTATGTTTATCTCACAACGCTGAAGGTCTGAGTCAAGAGCAATGAGCTCGTGGGATCAGGGTGGCTGAGTTTAGGCTGGACTGTCCCGGTACAACCACAGGGAAAGTGATCCACTTATGGGTGGCATCCTCTTGCCTTGGGGCTTCTGTCCCCAGTGTGAACACTTGTCTAGCACAGACCTCGTACTGCTTTGTGAATATGTCACTCAAACTCAGGGGAATGGCCAGCTTCTGGCAGCCAGCACATTAGTCATCCAACTCCAGGCCATGATTCAACTCCTCCTCCTGAGTACTGTTGCTGTTTGTGACCTAAGGCTACTAACTTAATATTTTTTCTTTCTGGTAAGGTTAGTGTTTATAGTAAGCCATAGAACATTTTGTCTGTTGCTTTCAAAAATAGTAGACATAAGGGATTATATCACTTTCTGTGGTCGTGTGATTTCTGAACCACAGTCTTAGAAATGAGCTCTTTTGGTTGTTTCAGCAGAGCCTCCGGCTGCTGCTCGGGCAGCCGGCCCACAGGCCGTGTCCTCTGGCCTCAGCCCTAACAGTGTGGCCGAGCATCACAGGCATCACGTAGCATGCTGAAATGTTTTGGTCATGACAACAGTTGATCAGGAGATGAGAAAATGCTTGAAGAATGAGTGGGTGGGAACGAGGGCGGGGAGCAAGGAGCACAGCGATGCAGTGTGGAAGAGATGCCAGTCTTCTAGAGGAATCTGAAAGATAGGTGACAGCTTTGCTCCTTAGCTGAGAGAAGACTATAAGGACTATTAGCTGATAGCCAAGAGAATCCTTTCTTCTGCTTCCCAGAGACCTTAGAGTGGAAGGCGACTGTGAAGAATGAGCAGTAGAACAGTCTGGCTTCTGACTGTCTGTGAAGCAGCTGGTGGCCTTGGGCAGTCAGCCTGCTGACTGACTTCAGCCCGACAGTGCGGCCAAGCACAGCCTTTGTTAATGTAAACTCTACTGTTTTCCTTGTGTGCATCCACTTAGTGTTGTCTCCTTTATGAGAATTGTGGACATTAAAAGTAATAAATTCTTTTAAAATATTTTTTTTGGGGGGGGGGCTGAAGAGATGGCTTAGCGGTTAAGTGCTTGCCTATGGAGCCAAAGGATCCCGGTTCAAGGCTCGATTCCCCAGTACTCATGTTAGCCAGAAGCACAAGGGGGTGCATGCATCTGGAGGTCATTTGCAGTGGCTGGAGGCACTGATGCACCCATTCTCTTTGTGTGTGTGTGTCTCTCTCTCTCCCCCTCTCTCTCCCTCCCTCTTTTTCTCTCTGTCGCTCTCAAAAAATAAAAAATAAAATTTTAAAAAATTTGTTTTTTATTTATTTATGAGAGAAAGAGAGAGGGAGGGAGAGAATGAGAGTGCCTGGGCCTCTAGCTACTGCATACAAACTCTAAGATGTGTGTGCCACTATGTGCATCTAGCTTACTGTGGGTACTGGGGAATCAAACCTAAGTCCTTAGGCTTTGCAGGCAAGCCCCTTAATCATTAAGCCATCTCTGTAGCCTGAGAATTCATTTCTTTTTGTAAGTTATATTTTTAAAATATTTATATTTATTTATTTCATAGAACGAGAGAGAAAGAGGCAAATAGAGAATGGGTGCTCAGGGCCTCCAGCCACTGCAAACAAACTCTAGATGCATGTGCCCCGTTGGGCATCTTGCTTACTTGGGTTCTAGGGAGTTGAACCTGGGTGCGCCCATTCATTCCCTCCCCCCTCAAATAAATAAAAATAACGTATTTTTAAAAGAATGCTTAATGTCATTAATTCATATGTTCCTTGTTTCTATCTTGTTTTCGTTTGTTGCTGGTTAAATGTTTACAATTGTGTGTGTGTGTGTGTGTGTGTGTGTGTGTGTACACCCAGCCTGCACTTGTAAAGATAAGTGACTACCTTGTGTTCTCATCTGAGTCAGCAAACAGCTTGTCATTTTGCTCTTGCTGGGGAGTCATTACATACTGCTTGTGACAGTGGGGTATTTGTAATAATCTGTATTAGGGTTTCCAACGCATGTGGCCATGCGAGATATTTATAGGGTCCTGAGGATTGAACATCTGTGGTCTCTCAGGCCTCCTCAGGTCCTCATGCTTACACAGGAAGTGCTCGTAACTACTGAGCATTTCTCCAGCTCTCAGTCTTTTTTTTTCTTTTTTTTTTTTTTTAAGGTAGGGTCTCACTCTAGCCCAGGCTGTCATGGAATTCACTATGTAGTCTCAGGCTGGCCTCGAACTCACAGCGATCTTCCTACCTCTGCCTCCCGAGTGCTGGGATTAAAGGTACCTGGCTCAGCTCTCAGTCTTTTTTGGTCACTGGGTTTTGTGCTTGGTGAGGAATTTGTTCCTTACCTAAAGGAAGCTTTTGGAACTCCTGCTGTCTCTGGTGTGGACATTGGAATATAGCACAGGACTGTATTTTTCTGTTCCATGTGGATTATCAGTTTTTCCAGGTACTTTTTTATTTTGAATAATCTTTCCTTCCTCCAAAGAAATGCCATATTAACTGTATGAACTTGTTTCTACAGCCTGCCCATATTGCATTAGTTATTTTTTGTGTGTTAACACCATTATTTAGTAAAGCAGGTGGGCTTTTGTGCAACTACGATCCATAAACTTAGCTCTCATACTGTCTTTGCCAGACTTATACTGGGAATGTCACTCATTCCCAATTCCAGAATGTTGGGAATGTTGTGTATTCATTTCCATTCTCAGAAAGTCTCAGTTTAACTGTTACTGATATGTTTGACAGAACTGTGGGATTATGGGAGTGTAGTTTCCTTTGTGAGAAATGATTAATTTGTTTGATTTGAATAGGACTTTTCAAGCTCTCTTTTTCTTCTAGTCATGTTTGTTTCTAAGGATGTGTGTATTTTGTCTGAGTTTTTTTTTTTTTTCCACTGAGGCATTTTATTCATGTTTGCTTTCTTTATAGCCCCTACGGGGAAAAAAAAAATCTCGGTATTTTTCCTCCTGTGTGTTTTCTTTTTGCTTCCTCATGGTCCATGATGCCAGCTGAGGTGGTCAGTACAATGAAACCAGACTGATGGGTTGGGAGCCAATTATTTTGCCATTTTTCTAAGTCTTTGAGCTGTACATGCTCACTCCACACTGATTTAACCTGCCTGTGAGGCTTACAACAATTTTCCCAGCTCTGTGATCATCAGTGATTTCAAACTCGCCAAAGTAACTGTGCATGACATCACTTTTAGAGACCCAGCGGCGACTTTGACGCACAGCCTAATAAGGACGTGGCATTGGCCTGTTTTCAGCGCTGATGCTTCTGAGAGCATCTGCCGGGACAGTCACGTGCACCATGATGGCGGCACGGAAAGATGCAGAAAGAGCTTGTCTGAGTTTTGAAAGTTGTCAACTTGAGGGCTGCAGGGACGGCTGAGCGGTTAAGGCATTTGCCTGCAAAGCCAAAGGACGCAGGTTTGATTCCCAGGACCCACGTTAGCCAGATGCACAAGGGGGTGCACGCATCTGGAGTTCCTTTGCAGGGGCTAGAGGCCCTGCCCCTGCCCATTCTCTCTCTCTCTCTCGTGATCAAACAAATAAATAAATAAAAATAAAATATTTAAAAGTTGTCAACTTGATAGTTTTGTTTTTCTTATAACTCCACCTTATCTGTTGTGCATTTATTCATAATGTATAATTTATTTATCTTTGTGTAAGTAATTTATGCTCGTGCTCTTTTTTTCCTGATCATTGTTTTCTTAAAGGGTCTCCGTACATATGCATCCTTGTACACATACACACACACACACACACACACACACACACACTCACTCTCCACCTCCTGTACTGGCATGGCACAGCGCTCTACCATTGAACTACTCCTTGGCCTCTTTTGTTTTTTCTTTGTTTCTATTCTAACGAGTACTGCTCATCTCTCTTTAGATTTCTTCTTTCTTGTAGTTTCATTTTCCTTGTCTGCTTCCATAAGTTGGATACTTAGCTCACTATTTTTCAGCCTTTTTACCTAAGTTCTTCATCATTCTCTTTTAGTTTTTTCTTTTTTTTTTTAATTTTTTTCTTTTATTTTTATTTATTTGATAGTGACAGACAGAGAAAGAGGCAGATAGGGAGAGAAGAGAGAGAGAATGGGCGTGCCAGGGCCTCCAGCCACTGTAAATGAACTCCAGATGCTTGCGCCCTCATGTGCATCTGGCTAACGTGGGGCCTGGGGAATCGAGCCTCGAACCAGGATCCTTAGGCTTCACAGGCAAGCGCTTAACCACTAAGCCATCTCTCCAGCCCTCTTTTAGTTTTTTCAAGGTAGGGTCTCACTCTAGCCCAGGCTGACCTGGAATTCACTTTGTAGTCTCAGGATGGCCTCGAACTCATGGTGACCCTCCCCTACCTCTGCTTCATAAGTCCTGGGATTAAAGGTATGTGCCACCACATCTGGCTTTTTTTTAAATTAAAAATTTTTGGGGAGCTGGGGAAATGGCTTAGTGGTTAAGGCGCTTACCTGCAAAATCAGGAGTCCTAGGTTCAATTCCCCAGGACCCAACATAAGACAGATGCCCAAGGCAGAACATGTGTCTGGAGTTCATTTGCAGTGGCTAGAGGCGCTGGTGTGCCTGTTCTATCTCTGCTTCACTCTCTTTCTCAAATAAATAAAATTTTTTTAAAAAAGTGGGGGCTGGAGAGATGGCTTAGTGGTTAAGCGCTTGCCTGTGAAGCCTAAGGACCCCAGTTTGAGGCTCAATTCCCCAGTACCCATGTAAGCCAGATGCACAAGGTGGCGCATGCATCTGGAATTCATTTGCAGTGTGACATGCCCATTCTCCTCCCTCTCTCTCTAAAATAAATGAATAAAAATAACTCAGAAAAATTTTATTTATATGTATGTATATGTGTGTGTGAGCATGCATCCGTGGCGTTCACACGGAGGTCAGAGGACAACTTCTCGGTGTCTGCTCCACCGTGTTTGAGATGGAGGCTCTTGCTGCTGCAAACAGTCAGACTGCATGTGAATATATGACTAACTGGCCGGCGAGCCTTGGGTTCTCCTGGCTCCATCTCCCACACCTGTAGGCAATCTGGAACAGCAGATGATCCACCACTTCGCATGCAGCTTCCTGTGGGTGCTGAGGAAGTGACCTGGCCAGCTTTGTGAGCCGCCATCTTTGACTACTGGACCATGTCCCCACCCCTTATCTAAGTTCTTACGGCATGAAAATCTTCTGCTACATTCCACAAATTATGAAACTTAGGGAAAAAATAGTGACTTTATAATGAGACATTCTGGCAGATGAAGTCTTAACCCAATAATGAAGTAGGACAGATGGCTATCATATGCCTCTTGATGTGCTCGATCAGGAGCACAGGGTCATTTCTGAGGTGAAGACGTACAGCCCAGTTCTGTTCATGAGAAGCAGCACACGTATGTAGAGGGTCGCTCTGAGTCGTGGGCCTGCATTCCTCGAAGGCACTGAAGTCCTGGAGGGTCAGGAAAGGCTGAGCAGCACTCCAGGCTGAAAGGACTAAAGGCAAGATGTGACCGCCAAATGCAGTGTGTGGCCTGCGTTGGATCCTGGCTTGGAATTTTTTTTTTCTTGCTTTAATGGGACAGTTGGCAGGCTTTGAATAGGATCTACATATTAGATTGGTTAAGTAAAATATAAATGCTTTGTCTTGATAACTGTATAGCATTTCTGAAAGAAAATGTCTGATCTTAGGGAATATTTAAATCTAAATGGACACCATTTCTGCAATTTTCAAACATTTCAGAGAAAATTTTGTAGCATGCCTTCCCTGCTGATATAGAGGATACCCTCCAAAATCGTGAGCAAAATCGTATGCAGCTCAGGCTGATCTGGAACTCACTGTGTAGCCTTGACTGACCTTGAATTTGTGAACCGCCTGCCTTTTCTTCCAAAGTGCTGGGATTTCAGGTTCAGGCTACCACACTCCAGCTTCACTCCTATTTTCTTTCTGTTCATTCCCCTGACTGGTTACTTTCACATGCCTTGTCTTAAACTTCCTGGTGGGCTAGTGGTTAGGATTCAGCTCTCTGAAACTACTTGTCACCAAGCTTTCTGATTTCTCTGCTTAGCAAGGTCTGCGGCTGCAGCTATCTGCGGAGTTGATCAGCTCGTCACTGTGCTTGGGCTGCAGAGCTTCTGTTTAGCTCAAGGAGGTGGCCGACTCTGGTGAACTGTTAGCCGAGGATTCCTCCCTTGCTTGTCAGTCTGTATTCTCTGGTGGTCACCAAGCCACTTATGGCAGCTGTTCCTAGTTCTGTCCTTGCAGTTTGTAAATCTCTGCTTTCTGAGGTTGATTCCCAGTATCTTTTCTCTCTGATGCTATCACGGTTCTGAAGTCTCCTGATTCTTGTGGTGGCATTTTTGTCTGCATTTGAGGAAGGGGAAGTGCCACCCACCTTTGCAGACCGTCTTCATTGGGGAAAGCCCCTCAGTCCATCAGTGCAGAGGTTGTGGGGGGAGGGGCCTCTCTGGCATCAGCTTCCATTCTGTTTGTGGTGAAGCTACATCGTCCACGCATGGAGCCACCAGTTAACAGTCACCACCTGTCCTCATTCAGTGTCTATGTAGGTGCACTATTTTTGATGCCAGTTCTCCAGAATATTCTGGGACAGGGAAAATGGTGTTCTCCAGGTCCTTGTATGTTAACAGCTTCTGGCTTTTATGTTGGAAAGTCAGTTTTGCTGGGTATTAAATTAATTTATTTTTCTTCTGATTAAGTTAGATATTTTATTTCAGTTCTAGCATAAATCTTTGTTGTTGTAAAGTCTGAAGATATAATCTTTATGCTTTTTATATCATTTACATATCTTTATGTACTCTTCAGTTTTTTACTTTGTATTTTAATATAGCTAGTTGACAAAGATTGGATATCTTCAAGGTGAGCATGATGATTTGATGCACACTGAGTTATGGTTTCCACAGTCAAAGCCTGTCATAGCCTGTCCATCACCACCCATGCTCTACCTTAGCTTCCTGGAAGTTGTGTTCCTTATGACTGAGCGTTTGTACCTTTGGCTAATGTCTCCCATTGCCCCCAGCCCTTATCCCTTAGCAACCACTGTTCCACTCTCTACTTCTGTGAGTCACTAAAATGAACTAACTTCCTTTCTTTTGTTTCATTTTAAAGACAGAATCTCACTATGTAGCTCAGACTAGCTTAGAGCTCACTTTGTAGGCCAGACTGGCTGAGTCTTGATTCTCCTGCCCTGGGCTCCCAAATGTCCCGTTTGTTAGATTCCAAAATATGAGTGATACCATGCAGTATTTGTCTTTCTCTGTGTGACTTATTTCACTTTTTTTCTTTTTTTTTTTTTTTTTTTTGAGGTAGTGTCTCACGGAATTAACTGTAGTTTCAGGGTGGCCTCAAACTCACAGTGATCCACCTACCTCTGCCTCCCAAGGGCTGAGATTAAAGGTGTGCACCATCACAACTGGCTACTTGTTTCACTAATAATGTCTTGTGGGTTCATCCATGTTGTCACAAGCCACAGGATTTCTTTCTTTTTATGATAGAATAAAATTTCATTACATACATGTGCCATAATATACCCATAAGTTTAATCACATGTCTACTTCATATATACATGGGAAGTAGTAACACATGCACAAGTGACAAAATCTCTAGAATAAACCTTTCTTTTATGTACTTCTTGCAGTGATGGCCGAAAGAATATTTTCTTTCTTTTTACATTTTTATTTATTTGCAATCAGAGAGAGAAAAAAAAGAGAAAGAGAGAATGGGCACACCAGGGTCTCCAGCTGCTGCAAACAAACTTCAGATGCGTGCACCTGTACATATGTATATATATATGTGTGTGTATATATGTATATATGCATATAGTATTTTATTTATTTGCAAGCAGAGAAACAGAGAGGGAGAGAGAAAGGGCATGCTAGGGTCTCTTGCCACTGTGAATGAACTTCAGATGCATGAGCCCCTTGTGCATCTGGCTAATGTGGGTCCTGGGGAATTGAACCTGGGTCCTTTGGCTTTGCAGGCAAACGCCTTAACTGCTAAGCCATCCCTCCAGCCCTCTTTTTCTTTTTAAGATACTGTTCTTATTTTGCCTTTAGGTACTTTTCTTGTTCTTTTGAGACAAAATATCACATGTAGCCGAGGCTGGCCTAAAACTCACTATTTAGCCAAGGATGACCTTGAATTCATGATCCTCCTGTTTCTACCTCCCAAATTCTAGATTATAGGCATATACCACCACATGTCTTCTGTTTTGTTGAGACAGAATCTCACAATATGCAGCTTGGACTAGCCTGTAACTCAAACATCTGACAATCTCCTTAACAAGTGAGTCACCATGCCCAGACTTTTAATTATCCTGAATGGCTGAATCTTTGCATAATGTTGTTCTGATAGGATTAGACCCTGGTTCAGTTTCAGCATGTAATACATGTGCTTCCCAATTGAGCACAGTTTCAGCATTTATATTTCTTTTAATTCATTACGAAGTGTCTGTAGTGTGTACCATCCACTCGGACTAACATTTACTGGTAAGTATTATCTTGGAAAGAAGAGGGTCTCTTGAGTGCATGGTAACCCTTTCATGATTATCACTTGGTCCTCACAGCAATATTTTGACGTGGGTAGAATGGTTCTAAGTGCTCATTTTGTAGCTGGTGCTAAGAGGTTGATGTCTTAATCGTGTTTCCACAGTTGGTAAGAACCAGAGATTTGGACTTGCATCATTTACTTTCACACGGCTGAGAACAAACACCTGACCAGAAGTAAATTAGGGAAGGAAAATGGTTTAACAAGGCTTGCAGTTTTGAAAGGGTCATTTCATGGTGGACCATATGGCCCAGGAAGAAAGGCAGAGCTGGTCACATCCTAGGCAGGAAGCAAAACAGGAAGTAGGGCTAAGCTACAAAACTCCAAGGCCCACCCCCAGTGACCCACTTCCTCTGGCAAGGCTCCACCTCCTAAAACTTCCACAGGCTTCCCAGACTGCCTCTGTGCCAGGGACCAAAATTCAAATGTGTGCCTATGAGGGACCTTTTATATTCAAACTAAAAGAGTTTAGAGTATGAATGGGCCTAAGATTCAAACTAAGGTCTGTTCAAATTTCATATTCCTCTGTACATTTATTATTCTTTAGTTAAAAAAAATTATTGCTGGGTGTGGTAGTGTACACCTTTAATCCCTCGGGAGGCAGAGGTAGGAGAATAGCCTTGAGTTCAGGCCACCCTGAGACTACAGAGTGAATTCTAGGTCAGCCTGAGCTAGAGTGAGACCCTACCTCCAAAAGCAAAACAAACACACAATTATTTACCAGATGTTTTGGTCTCATTGCCTACACATCTTCACACATCTATCTATAAAAGATAAAGTGTAACTTTTATTCTTTTGGTGATTATAAACATCTGTGTTCAACACTACTACTACTGGAGCATGGGCACCTTTCCAGTGACTCTGCCACTGAAGACAATGTCTACTTTCCCCCAGCAACTATGAGTTGGCAGTAGCTCCTCAGAGAAAGGTGGGCCTCACGAGCCCCGCCCCCACCCATGATGGAAAGTGGATAGGGCCCCGTCTGTGAAGTGTGCAGGCTACCACAGCTGCTGCGTGTCCACAAGTGCACCAGCCATATCATGTTTAGGAGCCAGTGTTCCACAGCACTCCTCCCATCTTCTGGCTGTTACATTCATTCTTACCACCGCCTTGAAGGGGCGATATAGATGTCCCATATAGGGCAGAGCAGTCAACAGTCATTTCTTCTCAGCGTTTGGACCAGTCTTGTGTCCACAGTCACCGCCCGCCACCTGCTGCAAGAAGCAGCTTCTGTGGCAAAGCCAAGGGGAGAGCTGTCTACCGGCGTGACAGTAACTGCTTAGCAGGCACCTGGACAGGTACAACATGTCCATTTAGCAAGACGATAGTCACTTCCCTGCCGGGGCCTATGGCCTCCTCAATCACAGGCTTTTGGCCAGGTGTACAGGATCAGCCCCTAGCTCCCTCCTGCAGGGTGGGCATCAGCTCTAACCTCAAAGCACTTTGTTGCCCCATGACGGTTGTGCCACTGTCGTACAAGTTGATGTGGCTTGCCTGGCTGATTACTTGTGTAGCTCACAGAGCCTATCACTAGGTCAGAGGCGTTGATGGCTTTTCTTTTTCTTTTTTTTTTTTGGTTTTTCGAGGTAGGGTCTCACTCTGGCTCAGGCTGACCTGGAATTCACTATGTAGTCTCAGGGTGGCCTCGAACTCTCAGCGATCCTCCTACCTCTGCCTCCCGAGTGCTGGGATTAAAGGCGTGCGCCACCACGCCCGGCTCGTTGATGGCTTTTCTCTCCCAGCAGTCTGGTAGCACCTTATGGTGCTGGGAAAGCTAGCTACCACCAAAGAAGCACGTGGCTCTGTCCCAGCCTCACTTCTGGGTCCTGCAGCGGAAGGCTTGTCTCCTTCAGCTCTTTCCAGCTGGCAGGCAACCAAGAGTCGTGGCAATAGCTGGTATTGTTACAGAGCCTCAGGGCCTCACTGACCAACAACTCAGAGAGAGGTACTCTACCCCTGGCACTGAGATGTTCATGTAGTGGCCTTCTGGGATGAAACAGTCAGTCTTAGGGTTCCATCTACCCCTTTGCCAAAAACAAGAACGGTTTACCACAATAATGGGTACAATCAATAAAACCCAATAAAAAATGAGTGCTATCTTAATAAATGGAGAGGCATTATGTATTCATAGACAGAAACAATATTATTAGAATATTAATTTGGGGCTGGGGAGATGGTTTACTGGGTAGAGGCTTGCTGCACAAGCATTGGCACCCGAGTTTGGAGTCCCAGAAAACACACATAAAATGTCAAGCGTGGCAGCATGTGCCTGTACTCACGGTCCTGGGGAGGCAGAGACTGGAAATGCCCAAGGCTCGCTGGCTAGCTAGCCTACCCAAATTGGAAGGCTGTAGGTCCAACGGGAGACCTGTCTCAAAAAGTAAGGTGGAGGCTGGGTGTGGTACGCTTTTAATCCTAGCACATGGGAGGCAGAGGTAGGAGGATCGCTATGCGTTCCAGGCCACTCTGAAATTGTATAGTGAATTCCAGGTCAGCCTGGGCTCGAGTAAAACCTGACCTTGAAAAATCAAAAAATAAATAATGTGGAGAGTTGAGGTAGACACCTCTTGGAGACTTCTGGCCTCCACATATATGTGCACCCACACATAACATGCATACACACAGGTGAAGTTTTTCCCAGGTTGACCTACAAAGCCATCACTGTTGGGCTCCTTCCTGCTCAAGTGGTGCCAAGGGAAGAACCAGGCCTGCTGGCTCCTCCCTAGGGGTTGAGGGAGGATGATGAGCCTCCGACAACCCAGAAACCTATCCTGGCCACCAGAGAAAAACCACATTGCCTCAGGAGTCCTTTTGAAGCAGGAACTCACCTTATTGTTACAGGAGGTGTTTATATAATGTTGAGAACGAAGGCGGAGACTTCAGGGTGGGGTGAGATGTAAGGGCCAATAGCAAACCGCGACTTCTGAGATGATTGGTTCTAAGCACTCACTAGCAGGGACTCTAACTTCCTGTTGCGGAAGTGGCAGGCCGAGGCCATTTGGCCCCCTGCTGAGTTCTAAGTGCCCACGAGCAGGAATTCTAATTTCCTCTGTGGAAGTAGCAGGCCAGAGGCCATTTGGCCCCCTGCTGAGTCATAGCTGGGCAGAGGCAGTTAGGCTCAGGAAGTTCCACTAGGCCTCCCATCCGGCCCTCTCAAGGCCCAACACATCACAATTCCAATTTATATACTTCCAGGTTTTTTTATGGTTATGAATTCTTTTTTCTTTTTTGAGATGGTCTCACTCTATCACACTAGCCTAGGGTGATCTGAACTCCACTGATACAGCCTAGGCCAGCCTTAAACTCATGATGATCCTTCTACCTCAGCCTCCCAAGTGCTGCAGATAAAGGTGTGCACCACCACAACTGGTTTCTATGATTCTCAAGTTAATACAAGAAAGGCCAATAGAGTACCAACGGAGAGTGAAGTCACAGGATTGAAGCTGTCACCTGCGAGAGTTGACTTGTAACCACAGTAACCGGGTGGAAGAATAGGCACATGGGAAATAAACACGCCAGGAGAGCTTTGAAATGAGTCAGATACACAGTGAGCTGGCTTTTGACAGGGAATAAAGAATTTAATGGAGAAAGGTTTTCAACAAACTGTATTGGAACACATTGGACATCTGTGTGCAAAAAAGAAAAAAAAAATCCATGATGACAAACCTTGCTCCTTTCCCAAAATTCCAATCCAATGGAGCACACACCTAAAAGTGGAACAGAACTTCTAGAAGAGCTGAATGTGGTGGCACACACTTTATTCCCAGCACTCGGGAGGCTGAGATTGGAGGATTGCTGAAAGTTCCAGGTCAGCCTGGGCTAAAGTGAGATCCTACCTTGGAAGAAAAAGAAGAAAAAATAACTTCTAGGAGAAAGCAGACAAGAAAACCTAGATAAATTGGCTTTGGTAATGAGTGTTTAGATACAACATTAAAAACACTATACATGAAAGAAACACTTGATAAGTTAGGCTTTATTAAAATTAGACTTCCAGGATTGGAGAGATGGCTCAGTGGTTAGGTGTTTGCCTGCAAAGCCTGGTGGCCCAAGTTAAATTCCCCAGTACCCATGAAAGCCAGATGCACAAAGTGGCGCATGCATCTGAAGTCTTGTTTGCAGTGGCTGGAAGCCCTGTTACACCCATTCTCGCTATCTCTCTACTATCGCTCTCTGCTTGCAAATAAATAAATTAAAAAAAGAAAATTAAGCTGGGTGTGGTGGCGCACGCCTTTAATCCCAGCACTCAGGAGGCAGAGGTAGGAGGGTCACTGTGAGTTCGAGGCCACCCTGAGACAACATAGAGAAATCCAGGTCAGCCTGAGCTAGAGTGAAACTCTACCGCCAAAAATAAACCAACAACAAACAAAAAAGAATGACGTCTACTCACTGAGAGGAAGTATGTACCGAACATATCTAGTACTGGTGTCCACCACATATAAAGAAGTTAAAATTCAGCAGTAATAGCCGGGCGTGGTGGCACACGCCTTTAATCCCAGCACTTGGGAGGCAGAGGTAGGAGGATGGCTGTGAGTTCGAGGCCACCCTGAGACTCCATAGTGAATTCCAGGTCAGCCTGGGCTAGAGTGAGACCCTACCTCGAAAAACCAAAAAAAAAAAAAAAAAAAAAAAAATCAGCAGTAAGCAAGACTAGTTTTTTTTTTTGTTTGTTTGTTTTGTTTTGTTGGATTTTTGTTTCGTTTTGTTTTTCAAGGTAGAGTCTCACTCTAGCCCATGCTGATCTGGAATTCACTGTGCAGTCTTAGGGTGACCTCAAACTCACAGTGATCCTCCTACCCTGGCCTCTTAAGTGCTGAGATTAAAGATGTATGCAATCATACCTGGAAAGAAAGCCTAGTTTGTTTGGGGCTTTTAAACTTATTATTGTTATTTTTAATCAGAGACAAAATTGGTGTGACAGGGCCTTAGCCACTGCAATCAAACTGCAGGCATGTGCATTATCTTGTGTGTGTGTGCAACCTTGTGCGCTTGCATCACCTTGTGCATCTGGCTTATGTAGGATCTGGAGAGTCAAACGTGAGCCCATAGGCTTCGCTGGCAAGTGCCTTAACCACTAAGCCATCTCTCCAGTTCCAAGTTTTTATTTTTATTCTCACTCCCTAAAGTCACTTTACCCATTCCTCTGCTAGACACCCAGGATAGTTCCATAGTTTAATTATTGTGAATAGAGCTATAGTAAACACAGAGAAGCAAGGACATCTGTGATATATTAGAGTTTTTTAGATAAATGCCCAGGAGTATAGAGCTGGGTGTATAGAAGATCTATTTGTAGTTTTTCTTTCTTTCTTTTTTTAAAGTCTTTTTTAGTAATGTTTCAGTAATTATTTTAAGAAATTATTGACTCAAATACATGTCAATATGACTAGTGTTTAAATCTCTTTTTTATTTTTTATTTTTATTTATCTAAAGAGAGAGAGAGAATGGGCATACCAGGGCCTCCAGCTGCTGCAAACAAACTCCACATGCATGTGCCATCATGTACATCTGGTTTGCATGGGTCCTGGGGAATTGCACCTGAGTCCTTTGGCTTTTCTGGCAAGTGCTTTTAACCGCTAAGCCATCTCTCCTGACCCTATTTGTAGTTTCTTGAGAAACTTCCATACTGACTTCCACAGTGGCTGGACCAGTTGATATTCCCACCGGCACCACCAGCAGCGGCGTGTAAGCGTCTCCTTTAGTCTACTTCCTCTGCAGCATTTGTTATCTGTTCCCTCATGTTTACGGGAGGGAGGTAGACTCTCATTGTATGTTTTTAAGATATGTTTTTAAAAAATGTATTTATTTGAGAGAGAAGAAGAGGCAGATGGGGGGGGGGGGAGAAATGGGCATGCTAGGGGCTCTAGCACTGGAAATGAACTCCAGACATAAGCTCTATCTTGTGCATCTGGCTTATGTGGTACTGGGGAATTGAATCTGGATCCTTAGGCTTCTCAGGCAAGAGCCTTAACTTCGAAGCCATCTCCCCAGCCCTCAGTGTGGTTTTGACGTACATTTGTCTGGCCACTAGTGAGGTTGAGCATTGTTTTATGTGCTTATTGGCCATTTGCATGTCATCTGCTGAGGACTGTCCGTTTGGTGCTTTGTGTTTGAGTTTGGGTCAGGCGTTCTGGTTCTTTGTAGCTAGGACTCCTCCGGCAGATGCATGCCTGGCAAAGATCTTCACTCCTCGCTTCCCTTTGCTGTGTAGAATCTGGCTACTCCCACCAGGTCCTGTTTGTCAATTTCTGTATTTTCTGAACACCTGGAGTCCAGTTGAGGAAGTCCTTGCATTGCCTACGTGTTGAAGTCTTTTTCCCTGCTGTTTCCACTTAACAGTTTTAGTTTCAGGTCTTACAGGAAGACCTTTGTTTGGTCCATTTGGGTTTTGTGCATGGCTCTCTAGGGATCTGCATGTAGAATATCCAGTTTTTCCAGCACCGTCTGTGGTGCTGTCTTTTCTCCCATGTGTATTTTTGGCATCATTATCAAAATCAGATGCTATAGCTATGTGTGCTTATATTTGGATCTTCCAGTCCATTGATTCTATTTGCCTATTTTTGTGTTAATCCTGTGCTGGAAAATCCAGTTTTCAGAATGGGGAAGAAATCTGAACCGAGCACTCACCAAAGAAGAGCAGTGGACGGCAGATAACCATAGGAGAAGATAGCGAGTGTCACCCCTAGCAGTGTCCACATGTTGGAGTAGTTATATTTGAAATCTACCAGTACGGAATCATGGCAAGATGGTGGTGGTCACTGCTGGTGGGTATACGGAATGACTCAGCTCCTGTGGTAGTTACTTAGGAAGTGAGACATCAGCTTATACAATGTAGTAGTCTCACTCAGGCGTGTTTATCCACGAGGAGAAAACTTACATCTGTAGCGAATCCTGCAGAAATGTTTATAGCACCCTCATTCACAACAAAGCAAGCTGTCAACATAAGGCTGACCTGTATATCCATATGGTGGAATATTGTTTAGGGATTAAAAAGTAATAATGTCATCATGCATGGGAGCATGTGGAAGGGCATTCAGTGCGTGTTCCTTGGTAAGAGAAGCACATTGGAGCTGTTGTCATGGTTCTTTAGGAGAAAGAAGGATGAACAGGTGAGGTGTGATGTTTAGGGTAAGTAAGCTCTTGCATGTCCTGTTGTAGTGGTAGGGACATCACATGCATTTGATAAACCCACAGAGTAATTGTGCAGTAGAAAAGGTGTATGTATCTTCATATGAGTTATGGACTTTTGTCAACAGTAATGTATAATAGTCATAACTTCTAGCAAATGTACTATATAATGCAAAATGCTAATAATAGGGGAGCTGAAGGGTTATATATGATAATGGTACTGCTCTTCTTATTGTTTTTGGGTTTTTTTTTTTTTTTTTTTTTTTTTTTGTTTTTTTTGGTATGGTCTCACTCTGGTCCAGGCTGACCTGGAATTAACTCTGTCTTCTCAAGGTGGCCTTGAACTCATGGCAATCCTCCTACCTCTGCCTCCCGAGAGCTGGGATTAAAGGCTTGCACCACCACGCCCGGCTGCTCTTCTTATTTTTATTTAGTTTTTTTTTTTTTTTTTTTTTTTTTTGAGGTAGAATCTCTCTAGCTCAGGCTGACCTGGAATTCACTATGTAGTCTCAGGGTAGCCTTAAACTCACAGCGATCCTCCTACCTCTGCCTTCCAAGTGCTGGGATTAAAGGCGTATGCCACCACACTAGGCTTAGTTTTTTTGTTCCTTTTTTTTAAGACAGGGTTTCACTATGTAGCCCAAATTGGCTTCAAACTTAAGGTGATCCTCCTGCCTCAGCCTCTCAAATGCTGGTATTACAGGTATGACCCACCATTCCCAACCTTGTTCTTATTATAAATGAAATCTTAAAATGACAGATAAAGGCATGTTAGAATCATGCATGTGCAAAATCAGTGTTTTACATAGTCTAACAGAATAGTAAAGTAGGAAGGAACTGTAATCAGTGATTGAAGGGTGACAGGTTTTCCTCTGAGATGGCAGTAGAATTGCTGTCTTTCGTCACAAGTTCTGTGTATCACCGTTCTACAGACTATCACAGCCACTGTAACAAATAAGAAAAAGAAAGAGGGGACTAAGGATGTGGCTCAGTGGAAGAGCACTTGCCTAGCATGTACGAGACCCTAGGTTTGATCCAAGTATTGCAAAAGTAGAACAGTTCAACTCCCCAGAACCCATGCAAAATCTAGGAGTGACTGGACATGGTGACGCACACCTTTAATCTCAGCACTCGGGAGGCAGAGGTAGGAGGATCGTTGTGAGTTCAAGGCCACCCTGAGTCTACATAGTGAATTCCATGTCAGTCTGGGCTAGAGAGAGGTCCTACCCGGAAAAACAAACAAACAAAAAAAAAAGTTAGGTGTGGCCGGGCATAGTTGTAGCAGCAGTGGGAGGGGTGGGACAGGACCCACTGGGGCTCGCTGACAGACAGTGGCTCTGCAGTGAGGCAAGAGTCTACCTCAAGGAAGAAAACATTGGCCTCTGCAGGCACACATATAGGGCATGAACATCCACACACATAGGTATGTACACCACACATCATACATACTACACATATACACACACACAAATATAGTAAGGAGGGTGTGATGGCACACACCTTTAATCCCAGTACTTGGGAAGCAGAGGTAGGAGGATTGCCGTGAGTTCAAGGCCAGCCCGGGACTATAGGGTAAATTTCAGATCAGCCTGAGATAGTAGAGTGAGACCCTACCTTGAAGAAAACCAGAATAGTAATAAACCTAAGTATAAATTCAATAAATCAAGAAAAAAAATCACTTCTGGGCTGGAGAGATGGCTTAGCGGTTAAGCACTTGCCTGTGAAGCCTAAGGACCCCGGTTCAAGGCTCGGTTCCCCAGGTCCCACGTTAGCCAGATGCACAAGGGGGCGCACGCGTCTGGAGTTCGTTTGCAGAGGCTGGAAGCCCTAGCGCGCCCATTCTCTCTCTCTCCCTCTACCTGTCTTTCTTTCTGTGTCTGTTGCTCTCAAATAAATTTAAAAAAAAATCACTTCTCAGCCTAAGATCAAGTGGCAGGGCTGCAGAGGTGGCTCAGCGGTTAAGGCACTTGCCTGCAAAGTCTAATGACCCGGGTTAGATTCCCCAGTACCCATGTGTTGTAGTCAGGTTCACATTGCTGGTAGAAATCACCCAACCAAGAGCAGCTTGTGGGAAAAAGATTTTGGCTTACCAGCTCAAGGGGAAGCTCCATGATGGCAGGGAAAATGATGGCATGAATAGAGGGAGGACATCACCCCCTGACCCCACATAAGGTGGGCAACAGGAACAGGAGAGTGTGCCAAACACTGGCTTGGGGAAACTGGCTATAACACCCGCTCATCCCCAACAGTACACTGCCTCCTGGAGATGTTAATTCTCAAATCTCCATCAGCTGGGAACCTAGCATTCAGAACACCTAAGTTTATGGGGGGGGCACCTGAATCAAACCACCATATTCCACCCTGGTCCCCATAAACTGATATCCATAAATGATGTACAATATAATTCATTCAGTCCAACTTTAAAAGTCACCATAGTTTTTATCAATCCCAGTGATATTCAAACATCTCCAAAGACCAAGATCTTTTAAATGAGCCATAATACCAAAAAATCCCCCCAAATCCCATAATGGCACAGAATAAACATTCACACTGCAAAAGATGGCATTGGACATAGCAAAGAAACATTCAACCAACACAAGATTTAAACAGGGAAAATATCAAACTCTAGCTCCAAGTCCAGCAACTCTAGCCAGTGACAAGTCTCCAAGTCCAATAATTCTAACCAGCAGCAAGTCTGTAGAATTCCAGTTCCACCCCTCCAGCTAGGCTATTCATAGTCCCGGAAAACTTCATTGGGGCTGGCAGCTTTCCTTAGCAGCCATCTTGTGGCCCCAGCATCTCCGGTGGGTCTCCACTGCAACCCACGGTTCATCCTCATGGCCCCATGGGGTCTCCATGCAGGCAACCAGAAAACCTGCTTCACACTGCCCATGGCCATTTCCAAAACATAAGACCATGTTGCAAACTCAATGACCCTCTCTTTCTGGCATTTCTTATACTCCACAATACCAGGTAGGGTACCAGTTTGTTAATCCAGGGGACAATAAAGCAGACTTTGAAGAAGAGGACACTCCTTGAGCACTCAAGAACCTTCAAAAGAGTCTACATTCTTCCTGTTGTCCCAGTGCAGGTCAGCTGGCCCAATCTTAAAGGTTGTAATCTCTCAATTGCAGCTGAACGGGCAGCAGTTCACCCAAAGATCTTTTTTTCTTCTGTGCCATAATATCCCTCTGCTCACACCAGTTCATTTCTACACAAAGCAATGCTGCACAACTTCTCAGGACATGGGCATAAGAGCAAGCTTCTCATACAAAAAAAAGCCTAGTCTAAGCAAAGCTCTTTCTTACCCTCATAAGCCAAACCTCACAGTCCATAGTTCTTACTGCATTCAGGTCTTTCAACTCTGACCAGAATAATCCATCAAGCTGTACTTACAGCACTGCAAGGCATCTCTTAGGCCAAGGTTTCAGATCCTCCCACATTCCTCTTGAAAATCAGCTTCAAAAGGCCAAAGCCACACAGTCAGGTGTCTAGCAGCAACCCCACTCCTGGTACCACTTTACTGTGGCAGTCAGGTTCGCAGAACACCCAACAGTAGCTTGTGGGAAAAAGAGATTGGCTTTGGCTTACAGGCTCAAGGGGAAGCTCCACGATGGCAGGGAAAACGATGGCATGAGCAGAGGGTGGACATCACCCCCTGACCCACGTAAGGTAGACAACAGGAATAGGAGAGTGTGCCAAACACTGGCATGGGGAAACTAGCTACGCCCACCCCCAACAATACACTGCCTCCTAGAGACGTTAATTCCCAAAGCTCCATCAGCTGGGAATCTAGCATTCAGAACACCCAACTTTATGGGGATACCTGAATCAAACTATCATACCATGTAAAACCAGATATACAAAGTGGTGCATGCATCCAGAGGTCGTTTAGCAGCTTAGAGGCCCTGGTGTGCCCATTCTCTCTCCTCTTTCTTTCTCTGTCTCTCCTTGGAAAAAAAAGAAAAATGTTAAAAAAAAAATCAAGTGCCAGTAGATAGAAAATCAAAGTAGTCTTGATGAACAGCGAAGCGGCAGGGTTTACATCCCCAGGCTTCAAAACTTGCTGCAAAGCAGTGGTTAAAAAGGGTCTTGAGCCGGGCAGGGTGGCACACGCCTTTAATCCCAGCACTCGGGAGGCAGAGGTAGGAGGATCGCTGTGAGTTCAAGGCTGCCCTGAGATTACCTGGTGAAGTTCAGGTCAGCCTCGGCTAGAGACCCTACAAAAACAAAAGGGGGGGGGGTCTTGGAGGACTGGAGAAATGGCTTAGCAGTTAAGGCATTGGCCTGCAAAGCCAAAGGACCCAGGTTTGTTTCACAGGACCCACATAAGCCAGATGCACAAGGTGACGCATGTGTCTGGAGTTTGCTTGCAGTGGCTAGAGGCCCTGATGTGCCCATTCTCTCTCTCTCTCTCTCTCTCTCTCTCTCTCTCTCTCTCTCTGTTTTTGTTTTTTTGAGGTAGGGTCTCACTCTGGCCCAGGCTGACCTGGAATTCACTATGTAGTCTCAGAGTGGCCTCGAACTCATGGCGATCCTCCTACCTCTGCCTCCCGAGTGCTGGGATTAAAGGTGTGGGCCACCACGCCCGGCTGCATTCTCTCTTTTTCTACCTGCTTTTCTCTCTCTCTCAATTTATTTATTTATATTTTTGGGGGGACAGGGTTTGAGGCAGTGTTTCACTCTAGCCCAGGCTGGCCTGGAATTCACTATGTAGTCTCAGGGTGACGTCGAATTTATAGCAATCCACCTACCTCAGTCTGGAATTAAAAGCAATGCGCCACCACATCCAGCTAATAAATAAATATATTTAAGAGGGCCTTGGGGCAGAAACACAGACTGACTGTTGGAATAGAACGTGAGATGCAGGGGTCATTTGAGACACTGCTTCCTTTTGTGTGGTTTGTGTGTGTGTTCTGACAATTTGTATTTTGATGTATTATTTATTTATTTGAGAGAGAAAGAGGCAGAGAGAGAGAATGGGCACACCAGGGTTTCCAGCCACTGTAAACAAACTCCAGGTGCATGCGCCCCTTGTGCATCTGGCTTACGTGGGTCCTGGAGAGTTGAACCGGGATCCTTTAGCTTTGCAGGCGAACGCCTTAACCACTAAGCCGTCTCTCCAGCCCTATTCTGACGTATTTTGATCAGATTCACCCATTACCTTCTTTTGTTCCTCCCTGTCTCATGGGTCAGATCCCTTCTTCCGCACTACTCCTACTCACACGGAAAACGTTGTTTGCTTGTTTATCGAGGGAGCAAGGGAGAGAATGGGCACCCCAGAGTCTCCAGCCACAGCAAACGGATTCCAGAGGTGTGTGCCGCCTTATGCATATGGTTTATGTGAGTCCTGCGGAATTGAACCTGGATCCTTAGGCTCTGCAGGCAAGCGCGTTAACCACTAAGCCATCTCTCTAGCCCCTACTTGATGCTGTGTGTGTGTGTGTGTGTGTGAGAGAGAGAGAAAGAGAGAGAGAGCGAGAATGGGCACATCCCATGAGCGCAGGTAGAGGTTACTTACTGGAGGGCGGACTTCCCAGCGGCTCCCCCACAGAAGAGAATGTCTTTTCCTTCCTCAGCAACACTGAGGAATCCACTGCCAGTAGCCCCTTGGAGGGTGGGTGCACTCCCCACCTCTTCACTCATCTGTGTGTGTTGGTATTATTCCAGGCCTCGACTCTTAGGGCATCGATTCTGTTAACCAAAACATAAGTCAGAAAGTGACGTAGTCTGTCATTTGGCAGTTTGAAATACCATCATGCCTATTTCCACAAATGAAATTACATCCAGGTTAGAGACTGAGTGTGGGGAAATAGTGCAGTACCTTAGGCCTTGTAGTCTGTCACGCAGCAGCCGTGAGCTGGAGTCCTAAGCGTGTGAGGAGGAATGCGGGTTTCTGTCCCGGTGCTTGCTGGGTGTGGAGCATCTCCAGAGCAATAGCATCTCATGTCGTCCTGAGGGGGAAATCCACTATGTTCAGTTTTCCCAGGCGGTGGATGTGGTGGCCATGGCCTTGAGTTCTTGAGGCAGCCAGACCACTTGGGGTCAGATCCTAGGCCACTTCTTCCTACCTGTGGCCTGGTCAGTAAGCCCCTGTTCTCTCAGTGTCCTTATCCGTAAAACGGAGGCGGTAACAGTGCTTTCCACTGAGCACTGTTGTAACATGTAGATGACTGGCACGTCTACTGTGGGTGGCACTGATGAGTGCCCAAACAACTGTTGTTTTTTGGGGGGAGGGTTCAAGGTACAGTCTCACTTTAACCCAGGCTGACCTGGAACTCCTAAGGCTGGCCTCAAACTCATGGTGATCTCCACCTCTCTGCCTTTGAGTGCTGGGGTCAAGGGCATGCACTGCCACACCCGTCTATGACAACCGTTTTTGTTATTAGCATCAGTGCTGCGGCTGTACAGCCTCAAGGCTGTGCATTCTGAAGGAGTTACATGAGAACTAGTGAACGCCTTTTTACCTCAAGCTTACACTTTATAGACTCCAGCCCCACAGGGCGCGTATACCTAGCTAGTTCATCTCTCTGGCGTGGTTTGCTTCAGCGTGCTGGTATCAGATTGGTGGTCTTTGGACTAGGCAACAGGATGGGCTACTAGGACAAGAGGGCCTGTGGGTTGGGCAAGCTGTATTCCCATGGTAATCTGGGGAGACCCCGAGTTATAAGTGCAACAGGATGCTAGGGGTTCAGGAAAGACTTTGAACCCTGAACCCTAGGTTCATGTCTACTTTTAAGCCAGGAATTGAATAAGACTCAGAAGGATAATTATTAAATATGTATATATTTCTTAATTTTTAATTATTTTTATTGACAACTTCCATAATTGTAAATAATATCCCATGGTAATTCCCTCCCTCCCCTTACTTTCCCCTTTGAAACTCCACTCTCCATCATATCCCCTCCCTCTGTCAATCAGTTTCTCTTTTATTTTGATATCATGATCTTTTCTCCTCTTATGATGGTCTTGTGTAGTTAGTTTCAGACACTGTGAGGTCATGGATATCCAGGCCATTTTGTATCTGAAGAGTGCATTGTAATGAGTCCTACTTTTCGTTTGGCTCTTACATTCTTTCCATCACCTCTTCCACAATGCACCCTGAGCCATGGAAGGTTTGATTGAGATATTTCAGTGCTGAGCACTCCTGTCACTTCTTCTCAGCACCATGGTGCCTTCTGAATCATCCCAAGATCACTGCCATCTGAAAAGAGAAGCTCTTCTAACCAAAAGTGAGAGGAGCATTAATACATGGGTATGAACATTAAGAGAAGTGCTTACTGGGCAGTTTGGTGAGCACAGTATATGCATTTAGCCAGACACTCCTAGGGCTCATGACTACCTGTAGGTTTTCAGTATCAGGGATGTATTCCCTCCTGTGGAACGGGCCTCCCATCAAATTATAGGGTGATTGGTTTCCCCATAACAGATGTGCCACTATTGTACCCGTTGGTTCATTTGGCCTGGCTGGCCAAATACAAGGCTTGCAGTTTGAGTTGAGTATCTTCACTGGTGATTTCTCTCTCTCCCATTGAAATGCATGTAGAATGGCTTCTTCCAGCTTCCTGTCAGCTGGTATACATGGAGGAGGTTTTCAGCTCAGCTCCAGCAGGATTTCTCAGTAGCCTTGCAGCCCAAGTATGTGGAGTCTTCAGCAATAGGGTCTTACCATCTCTTCCTGGTGGGAAACCAAGGGCCTCAGCAATGGCCTGTAATGTTTTGGCGGCATCAGGGATCTCCTTGGCCAACAACTCAACTGGAAGGGAAGTACAGAACCTAGAAAAGAAGAATGAAGACACCCACATGGTGGGCCTGTAAAACCATGGGAAGGACAGAAAAAAGCCAAAGAGCCCCTGCCATGCAGAGAAAGAGCCCATGTGGAAAGTAAGGCCTTGGCCTGGGCAGAGCCAAGAGGAAAATCTCTAGCAGCTGGAGGGTCCCAAGTGGTCAGGCAGCTCAGAGAGTATTTATAACCTTAGGGTGGTGGGTCCTACCTCCTAGCTCAGGTGAACCAGAGTTGGGGTGATTGGTCTGGGTTAGGAGCTGGCTCAGGAAGAGGACGGCCATGACATCAAGTACTGGAGTCTAAGCTTGACCAACAACAATTTTAGGATTAGATTTAAATACAAGGAAAGATCTCTCTCCTAGGAGGGACCCCAGTTTGTAGAAAAACAGGTCTAGGGAATTAAGAGACAGGAAGTCAGATCGTGCTTTGACCTCTGGCAAGTGCAGACTGCAAGGATAGGCCCACAGACATTCCTGTCTCTTTTTGCCAGGGGACCAGTCACCCTAACTGCCTAAAAGAGCTACCTACCTGACTCCCTCTCATAAGTATACATTGAAGTACACATTTCAGCCACCGGCATTTTTAATTAAATTTTTATTTATTTGTGTGTGTGTGTGTGTGTATCATGGTCTCTTGTCACTGCAAATGAATGCCTGTTTGGCTTTACATCAGTGGTTGGGGAATTGAACCTAGGCCAGCAAGCTTTGCAGTCAAGTGTCTTTAACTGCTGAGCCATCTCTCCAGTCCCCAGCATTTTCATATGTACAAAGATCCACTAAGTCTCTTCAGGTCAATACAACCCTTACTTCCAGAGCCACTCTTGGTGAGTGGCACATCTAGTCTCTAGTCCCAGGGTGCTGCTTGGGATGTGTCATTACACCACTACCCTGGTCCTTCGGGATTCTGCCTATCGGCTTTGAGCCCATGGGTTTTTTAAAGTCACCACTGACCATTCCTTGAAGAGTTTGAGGGACTTCATTGGTGGCCATTTGCCACCTCCCCTTCTGCCCCCACCCCACACAGGTCCAGGCTCTCTACACAGCCTTGTCCCTGCTTGGACCCCACCCACACTTCCTCTTCATGGCAGAGGTGCTGTTTTGGGCTGTCACTCCATCACCAGCTCCTCTGTACTCGAATGTCGGTCCTCCCGAGACCCACCGTGCCACACTGGCAGCCACCGCTTCCTCCGGGAAGCATGACAGATGCCAGCTTTTCGTCCCTTCTCTGCTTTTCTTTGTCTCCTGCAGCTTCTTGGCTCTTGGCCAGGATAAACTGATGGCTTAGAGACGGTGCCGATGAATAGGTGTCATCTTTTTGCCAGGCATTGAATGCAAATGGGGTTTTTCGTTGAGCCTCTGGGGCCATGTTATTTGAGGTTCACACATCAGAGCCTGTGGCTGTTTCTCCCACCTGGAGTTTGCGCTGCGTGTGAGGGACTTTAGAAGTAGGAAGGGTTAGTCATCCCAGCTCGGCACCTGGGAGATGAGAATGTGGTATTTAGATAGAACTAGCTAGATCTACTCTTAGAACATGGGAAATAAAGTCTAATGAGTTCTGTTGGGAGAGAGTGTGTATACTGTGCCTAAAAGAGCTCATGAACACGCTTGCACTTGACGTCTCAGCTGTGATGTGAATTACTGTGCACTTGTGGGCTGCATGATGTGGAATGTTGACATTGTAAAAAATTATTTTATTTACTTGAGAGGGAGAGAAAAAGAGGCAGACAGAGAGGACGGAGTTCCAGGGCCCTCAACCTCCGCAAATGAAGTCCAGATGCGTGTACCACCTTGTGCTTCTGGCTTGTGTGGGTCCTGGGGAATCGAACATAGGTCCTTTGGCTTTGCAGCCAAGTGCCGTAACAACTAAGCAATCTCTCCAGCCTGAATGTTGGCATTTTTACATCTCCAAATGACAGTGTATATTTTATTTTCCAAGTAGTCATCCTAAGATGCTAACACCATCTCATCTTTGTACTTTTTCTTTCTAGAATATTTTCCTTCTTGGATATAGTAACTCTGTGCCGATGTGCACAGATTTCCAAGGTAGAGTATTTATCTGCTAAATTTTTAGTGAATATCAACTTGTATTAGAATAAGAGTGGGTTTTAGTTCAAATGATCCGTTTAGATTGAAATTTCATAGTCTGGACTGAGTGTGGTGGTGCACGCTCTTAATCCCAACACTTGGAATGCAGCAGTAAGGAGGATGCTGTAAATTAGGCCAGCCTGGGGCTACAGAGTGCTAGGTTATCCTGGGCTGGAGTGAGACCCTACTTTGAAAAACCAAAATTAAAAAATAACTGCTGTGCGTGGTGGCGCACACCTTTAACCCCAGCCCTCAGAAGGCAGAGGTAGGAGGATCGCCATGAGTTCAAGGCCACCCTGAGACTACATAGTGAATTCCAGGTCAGCCTGGGCTAGAGTGAGACTCTACCTCGAAAAACCAAATAATAAAATTAAAATTAAAAAGTAACAAAATAAAATTTCATAGTCACATCTAGTATAACTCAGTGTTTTCATAATTCCACATTTGATTATGAAATCGAGGTGCACCAGGAATAAAAGTTTGAAACTGCAAAGATCGAGTCCGTGTGTCTCTTTTACCCTCTTCATCCCTTTTCTTTCCCTCCACCTCCAGGCCTGGAACATCCTCGCCTTGGATGGAAGCAATTGGCAGAGAGTAGACCTGTTTAACTTTCAGACAGATGTCGAGGTAAGTTCGTGGACCAGTTGACAGGTAAACGGTTCCCACTTTTCTGTATCCTAATTTTGCAGCATACAGTATCAAATTGCAAAGTGGAGCTGGGTGTGGTGGCGCTCACCTTTAATCCCAGCACTCAGCACTCAGGAGGCAGTGGTAAGAGGATCGCTGTGAGTTCAAGGCCAGCCTGAGAATGACTTCACAGTGAACTCCAGGTCAGCCTGGGCTAGAGTGAGACCCTACCTCAAAAAGAAAAAAAAAAAAAAATTGCAAAGTGTAGGAGAGGAAAAGGCACACGCTGTGGTGCTGGCTCGTGTGTGACCTTCAAGCCTTGCCTGCCTGCACCATTAACAGCTGCTCTGCAGCCTGGGAAGCCTGGCAGGTGCCTGGGACTGAAAGATCCTCTAGGGACTGTTGAGATCTGCAGCTTCGCTGGGATGTTACCCAGGCCACAGTCAGTAAACCAGCCCGCCCCTCTCATAACCCTGACATCCATGTCCTAGTGACTCTGCTTACAGAGCAGTGCCAAAGCCTCATTGTAAACGAAACAAGTTCACCTGTTTAGTTTTCTGAGCCAGTCTCTGTGTGCAGCTCAGGTCAGCCTTGAACTTACCGTCCTCCTGCTTCAATCTTCTAGGCTCGTGCCATCCCGTCGGGCTGAAATGGCCCTCCAGCACTTCCTCCTTGGTGGAGCTGGAGGTCCTGGATGGTGTCGGCGATCATTCTCTCCCTCATGCACCCTACATTCCCTTTGCCCTCAGCAAACACCATATCTGGTCGTTGTTCTTTCCCTGTGGGCAGACCCCACCTCCCTTCATGGAGGGTCTGGCCTGCTGATGGCCCGCTTAGACGGCTTCCTATGGCGTGCTTTTGCTCTTTTGTGGCACGGTACTCCCAAGGGATGCGCTAAGGGGTCTCCTGGGTTCCAGCCTTGCTTCTCCTGTGCAGGAGCTCCCGTGAAGTCTTTGAGCACATTAACTGAGCTGGATCAGGTGCCAAAAGGTGAGAAGGTTGTTGCTGGGACAGGGAAGAGCTTTGCCGAGCTCCACCCTCTTGCCTCCTGTAGTCTCTGTAAAGTTCCTCTTCAAAGCGGATGAGTTTAAACAGAGACACGCTAGAGGAGCGCTTCTCCAGCACATGTCCACACACTCACAGGCCTAGTGTGCAGCTCTCGTGGGACTTGCCGTGTCAGGGAGCATTGTTTGCGATCTCGCTCAGCGGCCAGTGTTCCTGTGGCTAATGCCCGGGAGCCTCGCCGTGAATGCTGGGTCAAGGATTAGACATGGGGCAGCCCCGTGTGCGCCAGGGCAGCACTGAGGTCCTGGAGGAGTGTCCCACAGCTTCTCTCACTGCACTTGGAAAATGACTCAGTCTTCACGTTTCAGATTTTGCCGAGATATGGAACATGAAAAAGTGATACTTTCCCCACTCTCTCCATTCCAGGGACGAGTGGTGGAAAACATCTCCAAGCGATGTGGCGGGTTCCTCCGGAAGCTCAGCCTGCGAGGCTGCATTGGTGTCGGGGATTCCTCCTTGAAGTGAGTGACAGCCACCGTGACCACCATAAATCACGCATAGTCCATCTTTGCTTCTGCTATGTTCTTCCTGTGGTGATCTGTATGATAACAGAATCTTGGAGTAACTGACACGCTCCACTGTGCTTAGGGCTGTGACCTTAGGACAGAGGAACACTCCTGGCCCAGAGTGACAGTGCGTGCACAGAGGTGCCCAGCTGTCACACCTGATGGCTCCTGGGAAATGCTTGGTGCATAGAACGTATGCTCCCCTTTCCATTTCCTTCTCCACCTTCTCCTCTTTCTCATTTCTTATAAAATTGTACTTATGTGCAAAGTTATTTCAAAAATGTACTTCTTAGGTTGGGTGTGATGACACACACCTTTAATCCCAGCCCTTGGAAGGCAGAGGTAGGAGGATCCCTGTGAATTCAAGGCCACCCTGAATCTACATAGTGAGCTAGGTTGTTTTGTTGAGGGCAGGGCATTTCCTCTTCTTGTAAGCATGCCTGTGCTTCATTCTGAGACACCATGGAAGTACTTGGGAATTGTTATTTTTGGGTCTTACTCTAAGATTTGTCAACCTTGAGGCTGGTGGGGCCAAAACTCAGTGGTAGAGGACTTTTCATGGCATGGGTGAAGTCCTGACATTGATCTCCAGCACCAGAAAAGCAAATAAGTGGATAGGATAGATGGATGGACAGACAGAGAGACAGGACAGACAGATAGATGATAGATTTGGCAAGCCAGTGTTTAGAGCTAATGGTTTCCCACTTTCGAGCAAGACCCTTCTACCCCTTACCCGGTCGTCATGAATCACGATGCTCCTCACTGTGGTCTGGTGGGAGCGGCCACTGCACCCCACAGGATCTCTGCCGCTTGTTCCTGGCATGGCACAGTGCAAGAAGGGTCCTCCCCCTTCCTTCCTGTGGGCTTTCTAGCCCAAGAGCCATGCCTCGATTCTCAGATGGGGAGGCTGGAGGCGGGTTGGCTGATGCGGAGTGTGGGACTTTGTTTCTCAATGTATGGCCCAGAGTGGAAGCGCCTTGTGAGGGCTTCATAGGTTTCCACGCATCACCTTAGCGTGCTGCGTGAATCTGCCTTTGCAGGTTTGTGTGCGCTGTGGTTACAAGCAGAAAAGGGCCCTTTGAAGATGCCTGTGCTGCCCTCTCGTGGCTGTATGGCAGCCTGCAGCCACTAGAGCAATTTACTAAAACCCTTTTCTCATTTTAGGACCTTTGCACAGAATTGCCGAAACATTGAACATTTAAACCTCAATGGTTGCACAAAAATCACTGACAGGTAAGGAATGAGGATTTAGTTTTGGGACAAAGTGGCCGGGGGAGAGCAAGGGGAGAGAAACATGGTTGAAAATATCTTTAGTGCGTCTGCTTTTTTTCAGCACGTGTTACAGTCTTAGCAGGTTCTGTTCCAAGTTGAAACATCTGGATCTGACCTCTTGTGTGTCTATTACAAACAGCTCCTTAAAGGGCATCAGGTGAGAATGCTCGGTATTTGGGGTTCAGAAAATACCCAGCGGGCTGGAGGATAGCTGTCAGAAAAGTACCTTGCAAACATGAAGGCTTTAGTTTCATCCTTGGTACCTGTGTAAACATGCCAGGTGATGGGACTGGAGAGATGGCTCAGCAGTTAAAGGTGCTTGCTTGCAAAACTTGATGGCCTGGGTTCGATTCCCCAGTACCCACCTAAAGCCAGATGCACAAAGTGGCGTTTGTTTGTAGGGGTTGGTTTGCAGTGGCTGGAGGCCCTGAAGTGCCCATTCTCTCTCTCTCTCTGCTTGCAAACAAATAAATGAAAATATTATTTTTTAATGCCAGGTGTTGCCGGGCGTGGTGGCGCATGCCTTTAATCCTAGCACTTGGGAGGCAGAGGTAGGAGGACTGCCATGAGTTCGAGACCACTCTGAGACTAGATAGTGAATTCCAGGTTAGCCTGGACCAGAGTGAGACCCTACCTCTGGAAACCAAAATAAATAAATAAATAAAACAAAAACGCCAGGTGTTGTTCCTGCCCATAATCCCAGTGCTGGGAAAGCAGAGACAGGAGTATCCCCGAGTTTTGCTGCCCAGTCTAGCCCAGTTGGTGAGATGCAGGTCAGTGAGAGACCCTGTGTCAGAGAAGGTGAACAGTGTTCCTGAAAATGACACCCAAGGTTGTCCCCTGGCCTCCGCATACATATATCACATGCACACCACACCCGTGCCCAGCACTGTGGACATCTGACATGTGTAGGGCATTCCCAGTGGTCCCAGTGGATCAAGAAAGGGGTGGCCCAGCCAGGCCCTAGGCTTTCTCCTGTCTGCCTTGCTGTGCTGTTTTTGGCCCAGTGCTGGCCATCAGCTGTCTGCAGGAGAGGCTGCACTGGGGCTTCTGGTCCTTGTTCCCTCAGTGAGGGCTGCCGGAACCTGGAGTACCTGAACCTCTCCTGGTGTGACCAGATCACAAAGGATGGCATCGAGGCACTGGTGCGGGGGTGCCGAGGCCTGAAAGCTCTGCTCCTGAGGGGCTGCACACAGGTACAGCGTGCCACACGGTGGTGGGGCACACTTCCTTGCCGTGGCAGTCTTTTTGGTGCCCGACCTGTTACTTCACCTGCATTCCACCTTTTTGCCTTCTCTTCTGCTCAGCTGGAAGACGAAGCTCTGAAACACATTCAGAACTACTGCCGTGAGCTCGTGAGCCTCAACCTGCAGTCCTGCTCCGTAAGTGGCGCCCTCCCCCCTGCAGCCCCACAGTCTGCCCTGTCCTCGGGGACCATGCACCCAAAATGGCTGCGAGGTGGCACATTGCCCCGTCCTGGTTTCTCACTGTCCTCCATGCAGCTCAGTCTCAAGTTGAAAGAACAGGAAGGCATTGCATTCAACAAAGAGCCACTGACATCTCCAAATTTATATAAGTTGAGTTGTGAGGTTCTTTTTCAATTTTTGTACTTTTTTATTTGAGATAGGGCCTCATTATGTAGCCCAGGCTAGGCAAGAATCCTCTTGCCTCGGCATTCCAAAGGCTGAGCTTGCAGGTGTAGACTGCCATGGCTGGCTGGATCTTGGTTATTTTTAAACAAAGTTCTGAGGAATCTCATCGTGAATACTGTACCTCAGTCACTGACAAGTTGTTAGGCCTGGACAGTTCTTGACAAGGTCTCAGTGGCCTTGTAAAAAAAAAAAAAAAAGAGCCGGGCGTGTTGGCGCACACCATTAATCCCAGCACTTGGCAGGCAGAGATAGAAGGATCACCGTGAGTACGAGGCCACCCTGAGATTACATAGTGAGTTCCAGGTCAGCCTGTGCTACCTTGGAAAACCAAAATTAAAAAGAAAATTATTAATTGGGGGTGTTGACACCTTTGATTTCGTAGTGGATGGAATAACAGATAGGAAAACACTTTGAAAGCACAGGCCAGGCAGCATGCTCCTCAGAGCTGTAGCCCATGGTATGCTCCCTTCTGTGTTACTGCTCTTGGTGTAGACGGGCAGGGTGCCTGCGTGTGACAGCCTGCTGCCTTCCCCAAGGGCCATGTTTGAGGAAGGTAAGAGAGAGACCTTGAATGAATCCCAAGTCTTTAGAGTCTTTGAATTGAGAGACAAAGTCTTCTGGACACATCTTGACTTCAGGGGCCTACACCTAAAAGTAGGACCTTCTGCATGTAGGCCAGCAGCGTGGAGTGAAGGGAGTGGAGACACGCATGTTTGCATCTCCTTGAATTAGTGTGTTTAAGTGAAGATTTGTTTTGAATTGTAAGGTATTGGTTAATTACCAATGAAATATGCTGTTCTCTGAATCATTTGATGAAATTTAAGTATACATATGCAGGATTGCATGGTGACTGTATAAAGCTGTAGATAGCTAAATTATTCCTATGCTATTTGGTTAAGAAGTCCCATTTTTAAAAATTTTTTTTTTGTTCATTTTTTATTTATTTATTTGAGAGCGGCAGACATAGAGAGAAAGACAGATAGAGGGAGAGAGAGAGAATGGGCGCGCAAGGGCTTCCAGCCACTGCAAACAAACTCCAGACGTGTGCGCCCCCTTGTGCATCTGGCTAACGTGGGACCTGGGGAACCGAGCCTCGAACCGGGGTCCTTAGGCTTCACAGGCAAGCGCCTAACCGCTAAGCCATCTCTCCAGCCCAAGAATTCCCTTTTGATGACTTTGTAGGCGTAGAAATTTAGACTTATGTTCTCCATTACTGATGTTTTACCTTAAGGCTCTACAGAGACTGCCCTGTACTTTTCTGTTCACTTATTTATTGTATTTTGCCTTGTTTTTGTAGCAGTGGGTTTGAGCCCAGGCACTTCCAGCTGAGCTGTGTCTCCAGCCCTTTTTACTAATTATTTGTTACATCTGGCTTTTCGAGGTAGGGTCTCAGTCTAGCTCAGGCTGACCTGGAATTAACTCTGTAGTCTCAGGGTGGCCTCGAACTCACAGCGATCCTCCTACCTCTGCCTCCCGAGTGCTGGGATTAAAGGTGTGCACCACCACGCCCAGCTACATTTTGGTTTTCTGAAGCAGGTTTCACTGTCATACAAGCCGGCCTGGAGCTCACAGTCTTCCTGAGTGCCACCATGCTGGCTTGCCTCTGTTTTAAGGTGCTAGGAGAAAGTGTCAGTACCTATCAGTGACATCAAGCGAGCCCAGTGGGTCTGTCCCCGCAGCTGGGCCAGTGCTGCTGTCCTGACGTCCCTCCCTCTCTGCTGTCCTCAGCGCATCACCGACGACGGCGTGGTGCAGATATGCAGGGGCTGCCACCGGCTGCAGGCTCTGTGCCTGTCGGGCTGCAGCAACCTCACGGATGCGTCTCTCACCGCCCTGGGTCTGAACTGCCCGAGACTGCAGTGAGTAGGCGCTGCCTTTTGCTCTGAGGCTGGAATAAGGGAGAGAGCTTGCGCCCGAGGGGAAGGCTTGCTGGCAGGTTGAGAGGCTGGGATGGGGCGGGAGCTGTTGGGTGTTGGGTGGAGCAGCATGTAGCCCATGCAGGATGGGACGGGATGTCTAGCACCAGTCAACCTCATGTGTTATTTCTTGATGATTTAATTCATTTGCCCCCTAATTTGCCTCATGCCGTTACTACTTTGAACATTGGGATGACAGCTTTGCATCCAGATGTCCCCAGGGTGTCCACGAAACCTGTCGCTAAATGGACAGAATAAGGGAAAAGTTCACAAGAAAGAACTTGCTTTAATTAATAATTGATGTTCTGACTCAAGGTAGTATTTTATCATTACCAGCTATAGACATCTAGCTGCATCTAGCTGGGTGCCGTGGCTCACAGCACTCGGGAGGCAGAGGCACGAGGATTGCCGTGAGTTTGAGGCTAACTTGAGAATACATAGTGAGTTCCAGGTCAGCCTGGGCCAGAGTGAGAGTGCACCTCAAAACAAAACCAACAAAATTGCAGCTAAATTTGAGCCTGCTTACATGGCTGGCTCTATTGGGTGCTGCTATAAGCATTAACTCATTTCACCTCAACACATGTGTATGAGTAGACACTGTTATTTACTATTCCCTGTGTTTTGAAGAGGAGAAACTGAGTTTCAGGAAAAAAAAAAAATCAGTTTGTCCTGAGTCTAATGATAAATACCAAGCAAAGTGAGAATTTGAATTTATAGAGTTTGATTTTGAAACTTTAACTCCCATAGAAGAGGCAGGGGAAATACTTTAAAAATGTCACATGCCGTGAAGCTTTCATTCCTCACGGGAATTAGCTCAGAGAATTAGCTCACGGTTTTAGCTCACGGTTTAAGTTTAAGCTTTGCGGGAGGGGGAGGGTGATGAGAGGCCAGCAGAGCACTCACCTGGCATGTGAGGGCCAGCTCCAGCCCCAGCGCCCCACAATAAGTAGGTAAATAAAGAAATACCACGCATTTCTAGATGATTCTGTCTAGCAAAAGTCCATTTTGTATAGAAGTCAGTGAATACTCGAGCCTCTTTACACAGCAGTAGGGAGAGTTCTGATAAGGGTCATGGTGAGGCTTAAGTCACAGTGCACCCCAAGCTTCGTGCATTCATCCATCCAGAGTGGTGCCCGCCTCCCCAAGGATGGTCCCTGAAGGAGTGTGTCACTGTGCGTCAGAAAGAATGTTCTGTTGTTAACTACGCGGTGCTCTTTTCTCCCTCATACTCCCTCCCCAGAATTTTGGAGGCTGCCCGATGCTCCCATTTGACAGATGCAGGCTTTACACTTTTAGCTCGGGTAAGGCATAGAGCTTTTAAAACAAATCACACCGTGATTCACATCCGTCATTCAAGATGGGTGGGGTGACTTGGGGGAGTGCAGAAAACTAGCTTGCAGAAAAGCCAGGCACAAGTAGAATTAGAATCCTTGGGATATGTTTTGCACTTTATTTTTTTTTCAGCTAGCCAGAACTGTAGGGAGCTCCTATAGAAGATTCTAGAAAGGGTCTATGCCTCATTGCCACTACTTGGTCAGGGGAAGCTGCCCCCACAGGAGGTGACCTTTCTGTATGGAGCCTAGCTTGGCCTCTGCACAGCTTTCCCTGCCTGAATGATCCATGCTCCGCCTCTTCTTACTGACCACCGGTCACTATGGAGCCTACGCCCTTCTGCCCCCATGGGGCTGAGTGCCCACTCCTAGAGCCTGTCCTGTCGTGTGGAAAAGTGTGGGCAATTCTCTTTCCAGGTTGAGAGGGGGATGCAGCCTGGGGCAGCCTTTTGCCATGTCCAGAGTGACTGTGCCTGGAAGGACATCTACCCCGAAGGGTTGGTCTGGGATGGCTTGTAGGCACTGTGGGACAGGTGAGCCCAGGGCCACTCTCTGGCCTGCACAGCCGGGTGTCTCGTGGGCTCTTTCAGAATTGCCATGACCTGGAGAAGATGGATCTTGAAGAGTGTGTCCTGGTGAGTGAGCCGGCGGGCCCTCAGGGCAGGCTGCTGTCAACCCATTCCTGTCCTAGCATGTGGTGGGGTCTTGGACTGCAGTAGACCACGCTGTGGGATGTGTAAGCATGCGGCCAGAGCTGCGCAAAGAAATTCAAGAGCGCACCATCTTTTCCCAAACATGAAAGGTCTCCTTCTGTTGTCATGCAACCCAAAGGAGAAATAAGCTTGCGTGTCTTGAGATAGGTGGTTCTAAAGAGGAGTTTCGGGGAGCCCCCATACCCCAAACTGAAGAACAGTTTATCTAAGAGCAAAGGAATGTGGCCCTCAGCTGGGGTTCCTAACTCCCATTTTGCCTTCTGGTCCTCATGCTTGGGAGAAGCCGGGGTCAGGCCCTGAGCTCTGGGTTCACTCAGCCTGGTGTGGGAGCCCTGGGGAGGACGCGGCCCTCAGCTGGACTCCATGGTCAGAAGCCGGGGCCAGGCCCTCAGTCCTGGGGTGCACTAAGCCTGGTGTGGGAGCCCCACTGACGCAGCGTCTCTCTGCAGATTACCGATAGCACTCTCATCCAGCTCTCCACCCACTGCCCCAAGCTGCAGGCCCTGGTGAGTCAAGTTCTGTGTGACATTAATGACCTCTAAAACTGAAGGAACCCTCCACCCCACCCACACACACACACAACAAAGTCATGTGGGACACCTTACTGGAAAGCTACCATCACCCTTGGGCTCAAAGATCTGTGTGATGGGCTAACAGGAGGCGGGGTACCCAGATGCCACCGCTTCCGCACCAAATGTGAACTTGCCACTTCACTGTCATGTTCCTCTTGCCAGGCATGGGGAAGGCATGTGGAAATGTCATAATCAGCCAAAAGGGCACGCTGTCCTTGTGTCATGTTTGCTTTTGATACTGGTTCAGCTGTAGGGACAAGGGTATGCAGGGCAGGTGTCCCTGTGCGCCCCTGTTCCTCAGGCAGGGTCTACCCAAGCATTGAGATGGTATTCTCCCCATGGCGTTGCTGGCCACTGAAATCCTCCCCCTCTCCCAGGGTAGGGTCTCGCTCTAGCCCAAGCTGAGCTGGAATTCACTCTGCAGTCTCAGGGTGGCCTTGAACTCATGGTGATCTTCCTCCTGCCTCCTGAGTGCTGGGATTAAAGGTGTGTGTCACCACACCCAGCTTAGTCCTCTGTTTTTGTAACACTACCTACAGAATTTGGATTTAGAAATCTAGGCGTGGTGGCACACACTTTAAATCCCAGCACTTGAGAGGTAGAGTTAGGAGTTCAAGGCCACCCTGAGACTACAGGCCTTGAAAGTGGTGGCGGAGGGAGTGAGCGGTGCAGGGCCTGCCTGCAGGTGTTGTCCACACAGGGGTCCTCCCCAGCCTCCTGGGGTCAGAGGAGGCAATACTTAATTATTAGAGGAAACTGTTCTGAATGTCAAAATAATGTTTTTGTTTTTTTTAAAGAAATATCTGCTAGGCGTGGTGGTGCACACCTTTAATCCCAGCACTTGAGAGGCAGAGGTAGGTGGATTGCCAGGAGTTCAAGGCCACTGAGACTACATAGAAAGCGAGACCCTACCTCAGAAAACCAAGTACAATAAAATAAATGGGCTGGAGAGACGGCTCAGCAGTTAAGGCACATGCCTGCAAAGCCCCAGCTCAACTCCCCAGGACCCACTAAGCCAGATGCACAAGGGGGCACACGTGTCTGGAGTTCGTTTGCAGTGGCTGGAGGCCCTGGTGCACCCACTCTCTCTCTCTCAAATAACCAAAACATATTAAAAAGGTTTAAAGATAAATAACAAAGATCTGTAAGCAGGAAGAACCAGCACAGAGCCTGGCGACTGGCAGCCAGTTTGTAAGGCGGTAGTTTCCCAGGCCCTCCTCCACTGAGCTGCGGCCAGTGTGCTCACGCCTCACCCCGTTTGAGCAGTACGCTGTGATCCCCAGCAGAGGACGGGCATTGGGATCACACAGACAAAATCCAGAATGCTCTTCCAAGGGGAAACCTGACTATGTTTGACAGTATGAGAACGTCTGCAGCTGGCAGTCCCCATCACAACATGAGGAGAGCCGAGGAACTTGTTCAAAGGCCAGGGTCGGCCCTTGGGAATGTTGAGTGGATACTTGTCTGTTTCTCGCTCCACTGCTGCGTCTTCCACTTCCCTAGTCTCCCCTGTCACCCTCTTGATGCCTCCTCTGCACCCAGCCTGCGTTCCGTGGGCCACTTGTCCAGCTCTCCCTGTTCCACAAGACTCACATTCTCCTGGGCAGAGCTGGTGACTCGGCGCACAGAGCCAGGCGTGCAGGCAGGAGCGAGCGCAGGGAGGTGGCTCTGCGCGTCGCACGTGAGGACTAGAGCAGTCTTGCTGGGCAGTGAGAGCCCAGCTGGGGAGCCAGCGTGAGACAGGAGGCCGAAGGAGTCACGGCGCACAGCCCCATGGGCCCTGCTGACGCACGAGACCCATTCCTCTGCACTGTCTCCATGGGGCTTTCGAAGTGTAGATGTCTGTCCGTAGAGCCACTGTTCTCTAGCAGAACAGGAAAGAGGCCCAAATTAAGTCCTTTGGCTTATTCAGGATGTTAGGAATCACAGGACCCATCAGGCTGTTCTCACAAGTCCACAGACACTTCTTCCCCGCGTGTACTGGCAGCTGGGCTGCACCGAGCCGCCTGAGGCTAGGCCCGCTGGCCTTTCCGCACTGGAGGAAGGTGCTCGCAAACCCGCGGTCACTGTCTTTTCATGGACTGGCCATGGCATTGCATGGAATGTTCTCATGCATCCTGATGTTTCCTGCTAACATCAGCCTTTTGATGTTGTGTGCTCTTATCCTGTGTCCTTTTCTTCAGTTTATCTGTGATGCTTTCCCACACCGGCTCGTAGAGACAACACATAGGAAGCTGGGCGCAGTGGCGTGCGTGGAGGCTGAGGTAGGAGGATTGCTATGAGTTTGAGGCAAGCATGGACTACAGAGTGAGTTCTAGGTCAGCCTGTGCTACAATGAGACCTTGCTGCAAAACACCCTTCCCGCCAAACAAGCAAAAAAAACATAATTGGGTCTTCATTTTTCCCTAGTCTGATCTCTTTCTTCCTGGTGCTGTGGGTCAAGCCTCGGGCCTTGCTCAAGCCACATCAGCGCTCTGCTGCTGAGCTGCAGCGGCCTTGGTCTGAGTCAGAATTTCCTTGTGCAGCCCAGGCTGGCCTGGAACTTGTTTTTTCTCCCTCAGCCTCTGTACTGAGATTGAAGGCATGTACTGCCACACTTTGCTAATTTGTACCCTTGCCCTCAACCCTCGTGCTGGAAACTGAATCTTGGGCTTGTGTGTGCTGGGCCAGCTCTGCCACTGAGCTATATGCCCAGCTCCAACGCCTACCTTTACTTACTTGGTTTTGGTTTTTCGAGGTAGAGTCTCACTGTAGCCATGTAGCCAAGGCTGACCTGGAATTTACTATGTAGTCTCAGGGTGGCCTCAAACTCATGGTGATCCTCCTACCTTTGCCTCCCGAGTACTGGGATTAAAGGCGTGCGCCACCACACCTGGCTCCTACTGTTTTTTTTTTTTTTTTTTAATTTGCAAGCAGAGAGAAAAATAGAAGACAGACAGATTGGGTGTGCCAGGGCCTTCAGCAATTGCACAAACTCCAGACACATGCACCACTTTGTGCATCTGGCTTTACGTGGGTACTGCAGTGACCATTGAACTCAAGGTCTTTAGGATTTGCAGGCAAGTGCCTTAATCACTAAGCCATCTCTCCAGCCCTAATTCTTATCTTTTACTGGGAGTGTCTAGTCATTTAAAATTGATAGTTGGATTTTGCTGGTTTTTTTGTTTTTGTTTTTCGAGGTAGGGTCTCACTTTAGCTCAGGCTGACCTGGAATTCAGTTTGTAGTCTCAGGGTGGCCTTGAACTCACAGTGATCCTCCTACCTCTGCCTCCTGAGTGCTGGGTTTAAAGGCATATGCCACCATGCCTGGCTTGATTTTGCTGTTTTAAATTGTCTGTTTCTTATTCCTTTCTTTGGGACACACTATTCGTGTTAGCATTAGCATTATGTTTCACCTTTTGACTTTTCTAGCTGCATCTGTGTACTATGTTTTAGGGGCTGTATTTCATCTTTACCAGGTAAGACTTCTTTCCCTAAATCCAAGGCTCCTATTTGAACGAGAGCAGGGGAGGAATGCCTGGACGTGTGGTTTAATTAACCTCTGAGGACACAGACAGGACTGGTGCTCCGGTCCAGGCCAATACCCGCCTGATCAGGAACAGAGACTGAAACTTGCCCCCGAGTCCCGGAAAGGGCGTGCGCCGGTGCAGGGGGTGACGGGCCGTGCCTGCTGCTGCGGGGGTTCAGGTCATGCCGCCGTAAAGCGCTGCTTTGGGGGCGAGGGTCGCTGCCAGCATCTCCTCCCGAGAGCCCTCATGTACCTACAACGCTGGGTAGCTCTGTCAAGGCCAGCGGCTGCTGTCAGTGCTGGGCCGGCAGCCCCTGCTGGAAGAGCTTCTGCCCCTGGGAAGGGGGCCTGTCTGAGTCCTCAGGCCGTGGCTCTCGTCACCTCTGGCTCCAAATGGACCCCAGCAGCTTAGTGCAGCAGCCTTCCTTAGAGTACAAATGTTTCTTTCTTCCCATTGATTTAGCTGAGCGCTTGAGCACAGAGCTTTTTTCAACCATCAGGAAAATCAGGAGAAGGTGGCGGAGCCAGGCGGGGCCCTGGGGACCCGGGCGGGAGCGCGGTGCTGAGCGTTTTCTTTCTGCCTACTGTACCCGGGCCAGGCGGGGCTAGAGGAGCTGACAGCCCAGAGAGCCAAGTCGGACAGAAGCACCCAAGATCTTCTCTTCCCACACGGGACCAAAAAAAGGCTGGCTGATGAGAAAACTCAGACAGCAACAATTCTGTTCCAGTACGACCCGAGGAACTGTGCCTCCCCCACCCTGCAAGCACAGCGTTAGAGGGGAGCTCGGTCATTTTTGTCCTGTGGTCACCAAGCTGCTGGCCCCTGACCCAGTGTCACTGGGGACCATCTAGACTTAGAACCTCACCAAGTGACAGCCAGATATTCCCCTATCCCACCTCTGCCCAGAAATATTAAGGCCATTGTGCCATAGGGCACCAGCCAATGCTGAGGACAGGGGACTTGACCCCTGCTTTATGGCAATAAGGCGGCACTGCCTGTCACTGCTGGCACAGGGCCAACGGTGATTACTAAACCAAGACAGCACCTAGCACCTCAATAATGAGAACATCTTGCATATGACAGAGACATCTGCATGTGAATGAGGAAAACAGTATGTCAACACTGAGATGATAGAGATTATAGATAACATGTGAAAGCAGCTGTCGTAACATGCTTAGCTAGGAATTATGAAAATGCTATGACACCAATGAAAATTAGTGTCACTGAAGAAATAAAGAGTATGGAAATTGTAAAACACACATAATGGATGGCCTTAAAGCAAAATGGACAGGACAGAGGAAAGAATTCATGAACTTGAAGATTTCAACAACACTAGAAATGACCCACTCTAAGCAAATGAAACAAGATGAATGACTTAGAAACTCGGTGACATTCATAAGATCACAATTTCAGGAGTGGCAAGGGAAGGTAGAGCTGAAACAAGGCTGGAAATTTCTCAAGATTGGCCAGACATTCTTGCAAGTTCAAGAAGCCAGTCATACCTCAAGCAAGAGAAGCCCAAAGCCAGGTGTAGATGCGAACACCTTTAATCCCAGTGCTTGGGAGGCTGAGGCAGTAAGATTGCCATGAGTTCAAGGCTACCCTGGGCTAGAGTGAAAACTTGCTTTGGGGACAAAAAGAAAAGAAAAACCCAAATAAAACTGCAACCAAGATTTGTTATCAGACTTCTGAAACCAAAGGCAAGGATAGAGGCTACACATGGAAGAGAAAAGCAGTCCAGATAGCCTGAGGCAGAGGTATTGGTAGGCAGAATCATCGGTCCGTGCAAGAGAGACGTGCTGCCCAGGAGAACACGGGAAAGGAGGCTAAGGGATGCTCCAGCGAAAGGGGAAGGCCGGGCATAAGTGCAGCAGAGGCAAAGGTCGGAGGACCCTCTGAGTTCCAGGTCAGCCTGGGCTAGAGTGAGACCCTAGCCTGAACAAAGAGGTGGGAGCGGGGCAGAGAACTGTTGAGAGAATGAGAAATTAGAATTGTGCTGTACTGTTGGTAGGAATGCAAACTGGTGCTACTGCTACGGAAAACAGTATAGTAGATCCTCAAACAGTTCAAAATCGCATTACATGACCCAGCGGTCCTGCTTCTGAGTATATAAGCAAAACACTTGAAAGCAGGATCTTTTTAAAACTATTGTCTGTTTGCAAGCAGAAAGACAGGATGTCAGTGTGCCAAGGCTTCTTGGTGCTGCAAATGAACTCCAGGTGCATGTACCACTTTGTGCTTCTGGTTTTATGTGGGTACTGGAGAACTGAGCCAGAATAATCAGGCTTTGCAAGCAAGTGTCTTTAACTACTGAGTCATCTCTCCAGGCCCCTAAAAGCAGGATTTTGAAGAGATCTGCACATCCATATGTATAGCATTATTCCACAATAACCAAGATGTAGAAACAACCCAAATGTCCACCAACAGACATAGTGTGGCACGTACATGCACAGACTAGTCAGATGTACCTGTAGACAGGTGAGGGTTGAAGACGCTGCTCTTGAAGTGAAGACAAGTGTCTTCTTCAGTGTGCATGTTTTTTTTCCTTAGGAGGGATCTAGTCATGTTCATAGAAAGTAGTGCAGTAGTTGCCAGGGACTGGAGGGAAGGAAAATGAAGGACTATCTAGTGGGCAGTTTCAGATGTGTGTGTGTGTATGTATGTGTGTGTGTATATATACATACACACACACACACACACACACACACACACACACACACACACACACACACATATATATGTATATATATATATACACACACACATACATACACACACATATATACAGACCCACATATATGTTATTTATTTGAGAGAGAATATGAGCATGCCAGGGTCTCTAATCACTGCAAACGAATCCCAGATGCATGTGCTCCCTTGTGCATCTGGCTTATGTAGGTCCTGGAGAATCGAACCGGGATCCTTTGGCTTTGCAGGCAAATTCCTTAACCACCAAGCCATCTCTCTAGCCTGCAGTTTCAGTTTTAAAAGGTGAAACAAAGGGTTCTGGAGATCCAAAGCACAATTGAGTTCACATAACAAAACTTGAAGTTAGACACTTTAAAATGCTGAAGGTGTGGTAATAGTAACTGAAGAAAAGGGAATACTTGGAAACTACACACACTTTATGTAAGCCGAGTCAAAGGAGGGATATTTTAGCTAATTTTTTGTTGTTGTTGATTTTTCAAGGTAGGATCTCACTTTAGCTCAGGCTGACCTGGAATTCAGTAAGTAGACTCAGGGTGGCCTCGAACTCGTGGCAATCCTCCTACCTCTGCCTCCCAAGTGCTGGGATTAAAGGCATACGCCACCATGCCCAGCAAAGGAGGGATATTTTAATAAGGCTAACTGAATGTGAATAAAAACACAATGCATAGCCAGGCATGGTGGCACACATCTTTAATCCCAGCACACTGTGAGTTCGAGGCCATCCTTAGATGACATAGTGAATTCCAGGTCAGCCTGGGCTGGAGTGGGACCCTACCTCGAACAACCAAAACAACAGCAACAAAAATACAATGCATCAGTTTGGGAGATGCATAAAGCAGTGCTGAGCAAGACTTCTAACAATGCTTACAATAACACCATCTCAGAGTGATGACTCACCTTTTAATCTCAGCACCGAGGATGGGGTAAGAGGATCATAGTGAGTTCAAGGCCAGCCTGGGCTAGAGTGAGACTCTGCCACACAAAAAATGCCACAAAAGCTGGGCATGGTGGTGGCACATGGCTTTTGAGGCAGAGGTAGGAGGACTGCCATGAGTTTAAGGCCAGCCTGAGACTCCATAGTGAATTCCAGGTCAGCCTGGCCAAGTGAAACCCTACCTCAAAACAAAACGAAAAAAGGTCAAATGATTTAAGCTTTCAATCTCAGTAAGCCAGAAAGAGCCCAACAAGGATACTATATGCATACACCTGTTATGTATGCAGACACACACTACCTGCTCAGTGGGACTTGCTTCCAAAGACCCAGATTCTGTTCTGCCACGTAAATACAGATGCTCCAAGAGTGCGTGTGTCTGGACTTTGTTTGCAGTGTAAAGTGGCCCTAGCGTGCCCATTCTTTCTCTCATACATATTTTTAATTTTATTTCTTTTGGTTTTTTGAGGTAAGGTCTCTATCCCAGGCTGACCACCTGGAATTGACTATGCAGCCTCAGGGTAGCCTCAAACTCATGGCAATCCTCCTGCCTCTGCCTCTCGTGTGCTGGGACTAAAGGCATACACACTACCATGCCTGGCTCGCTCTCTCTCTCTTTTTTTTGGAGGCAGGATTTCATTCTAGCCCAGGCTGACCAGGAATTCATTACATGGTCTCAGAGTGGCCTCAAACTCTCAACTATCCTACCTCTGCCTCCCGTGTGCTGGGACTAAAGGCATGTGCTACCATGCCTGGCTCTCATACTTTTAAATAAATAAAACATTTACTGGAGAGAGGAAGATAACTGCAAACAAACTCCGGATGCATGTACCACCTTGTGCAACTGGCATACATGGCCACTCCTGTCTGACCCAACTGCCATCTCATAAATAGTAATTTTTGGTTTTTCGAGGTAGGGTCTCACTCTAGCCCAGGCTGACCTGGAATTCACTGTGGAGTCTCAGGGTGGCCTTGAACTCACAGCAATCCTCCTACCTCTCTGCCTTCCGAGTGCTGGGATTAAAGATGTGCATCACCACGCCCGGCTTTCCTGTTTTTAAAACGACTTTTCTCAAGACTGACGGAGACAAATTGTCAATATCAGGAATGCAGTGAGCTATGAGCAGATTTCCTAGACTTTGAAAGGAGGCTCAGGTAATACAGATTGAGTTCCCATCCAAAATGCTTGGGCTAGAACTTTCTGAATTTTATTTATTTATGAGAGAGAAAAAAGAAAGCTTGCACAGCAGGGCCTCTGGCCATGGCTTCAAAAGTGTGTGTCAGGCTGGAGAGATGGCCTACCGGTTAAGCACTTGCCTGTGAAGCCTAAGGACCCCGGTTCGAGGTTCGATTCCCCAGGACCCACGTTAGCCAGATGCACAAGGGGGCGCACGTGGCTGGAAGCCCTGGCACACCCATTCTCTCTCTGTGTCTGCCTCTTTCTCTGTCACTCTCAACTAAATAAAAATGAACAAAAAAATTAAAAAAATAAGCGTGTCACCTAGTACACATGTGTTAGCGCCACCTTGTGCATCTGGCTTACCTGGGACCTGTAGAGTTGAACGTGGGTCCTTAGGGTTCGCTGGCAAGCACCTTAACCGCTAAGCTGTCTCTCCGGCCCTGAATCACGTGCTTTATAATAAAGTCTTGGGGCTAGGACACCCAAATCCAAGCACGAGGTGCAGGTTCTGCGTGGCATCCACCTTGACAGTTGTGTCTGCTTGTGAGTGGGGCTGGCCTCGCGGCAAGGCCAGGTGTGGGATTTTATACTCGGGGCATCATATTAGTATTTTTAAGTTTGGGTTTTGGAACATTTCAGAGTATGGATGCTCAGCCTGTACTAGGGACACTTTCATATACATATCTGACAACACAGGTGAACTGCTCAAACAACTCGTTTTGAGTAACTTAAGTCACTCCATGATTCATCATCCTAGGAAAATCATTTGTAATTTCAACCCCCTCCCTCAAAAATGTTCAGGTCCAAATTAGTTTTGCTGCGGAATTCTTCTGAACATTTAAGGAGTCAATACCTAAGATAAGCATGGTAGTGCTCACCTTTAATTCTGCCACTTGGGGGCTGAGGTAGGATTGCTGGGAGTTTGTAGGCTGGGCTAGAATGTTCTGAGTTCCAGGTTGACACTGTGCCTTAAAAAGGCAAGAACAAAAGGTTTCTATACTGCTATCTTTTTGAGAAACTAGTATAGTGTCATATTCCCAGGGGTGCTGGAATCAGGAAGGAATATTTATATGGCCTGCACAGTTTTATAATCTAGTTCCTTCCTGCTCGTTCCCACTGCCTCCAAGTCAGATGCCGCCTCTTGCTGCCTGGTGATGATCTACCCACTCTGACGTTGACGTTCTCCTCTACCATTCCCAAGCCCCTCGCAGGAAGCTCTTAAATCCTGTAGCTATTTACTCAGTGGTCTCTTCCCTGGGGCCAGTCTCACCAGTTGTTCTGAGCACTTGCTTTAGCCTCTTTCATGTTGATGTGACGATTTCACTTGATGTACACTGGGGGCAACTCCAATCTGAAACTGTCCATGAGGAAACTTTGAAGTGCATTAGTGTCACTTAGCCATGTAGCTGCATCTTCTGCAGCCTTAACCACTTACTACAAGACACTAGTAATGTAAGATGAAGGTTCAAGGTCTATTGACCATGAATAAAAGATGCCCAGTACACAAGTCATGGCTGCACATCTTAAGAACGTTAGTCATTGACTTTGCTGGCCTCCACTGAATGGAGAATTGACTCTGGGGGCGGGGGGGGGGCAAATTCTCAAATGTTTATTTCCTTATTTCTAGTCAGGAAGCTTAACTGCCACTGCCTAGATGTAGCAAACCCAGGGCAAAAAGCCACAGGGCCTCACCTGTCCCTCCCTGTCAGATGAGGCAGTGTCTTGTGTTTCCTGTGGCACTGGATACTGAGAGGGCCAAGATTGATGGGTTGGCAATGTGATGACCCCTCCTCCCATTTTTCCATGGCAGAAGGTAGACCAAGCAGGAGGGGCTGAGAAAGAAGTGAGCATGAAGCCTTCTTGCCCTTTGATAGTTGGCATTCTATAAGGAGATTTAAGTTTCCAGCACATGGATTTTGGAAGACATATTGAGCCACAGCATGTACTTTGGGATACAGCTTTTAATTAATTACTTTTTTTTTTTCCGAGTTAGGATTTCACTCTAGCCCAGGCTGACCTGAAATTCACTATGTATTCTTAAGGTGGCCTGGAACTCATGGTGATCCTACCTCTGCCTCCCGAGTGCCGGCGTTAAAGGCATGAGCCACCACGCCCGGCTAGTTCCTCAGCTTTTACTAGTGGGTCAAGAATGATGGCCGGGCCTGGTGGTACACACCTTTAATCCCAGCCCTCGAGAGGCAGAGGTAGGAGGATTGCTGTGAGCTCGAGGCCACCCTGAGACTACAGAGTGAATTCCAGGCCAGCCTGAGCCAGAGTGAGACCCTACCTCAAAAAGAAAGAATTGAGGGTCCTGAAACCTATCTTTTTTTACCATCCCAGAGCCTGTCGCACTGTGAACTCATCACAGATGATGGGATCCTCCACCTGAGCAATAGCACCTGTGGTCACGAGCGCCTGCGGGTGTTGGAGCTGGACAACTGCCTCCTTGTCACCGACGTGGCCCTGGAGCACCTGGAGAACTGCCGGGGCCTGGAGCGCCTCGAGCTGTACGACTGCCAGCAGGTCACCCGTGCGGGCATCAAGCGGATGCGGGTAGGTCGCCAGTCCCCAGCCTGCTTTCCCAGCAGTGAAGACCGCATCAGGAAGCAGCCCGGGCTTCTCCACCTGCAGAACTGCTTGGCTCGCACAGGTGCCAAGTACACTGCAGAACCTCACTACTTAGACCCCCCACTTGGAGATTCAACGTGAGTGGGTCTGGGGAGTTCTGCATCTAAAGCCCGCAACTCAAGGTCACTATCAGTAGTATGGAGGACATAGTTCTGGCTCACCTCCAGCTGAGAGCTTAACAGAATGGCTTTCGTTCTGTACATCATTTGCTTTCATTATTTTCTCAATCATTTTAGGCTGGGAAGCTTACCTTTTTGCCCCCAAGCAGGCCCTTCACTCCCCATGGTGGTTATAGATGGTGAATTCTGCGGGGGTCGGGAGGAGGGAAGAGGAGCTTACATAAAAATGCCCATGCGAAGACGACTCCCGTTTCCTCCTTCTCCCAGGCTCAGCTGCCTCACGTCAAAGTGCATGCCTACTTCGCTCCCGTGACCCCGCCACCAGCAGTGGCAGGAGGCGGACAGCGGCTGTGCAGGTGCTGCGTCATCCTCTGACGCAGCTGCCGGGGCCCAGGGTGAGAAGGGCTCTTCCTCCCGAAGTCCTGCCTTCCGGACTGCTCCACTGTCACCCGAATCTGTTCACTCTCCACTGGGAAAACATTGGCAGGTAATGACTTGGGAACAGATTGCAGTAACTAGTGGGTGATAACTGCTCTGTACTCTGCCGGGATGCAATTGACTCAAAGCCTTGTATCAGTTAAGGTATAAGCGTGGTCTAGGGCAGCCGAGACCACGTGAGAAACCAGGAGACTCTCAGGGCGGGTGCCTACTGAGGTACGCAAGCCCCACCCTCGGCTTGCTTCAGTGCTCCTCAGACCGTCAGTGTTAGCACAAACTCAGCCAACAAAACGACCTGTGGTTTTCTACCTGATCCTTAAGCCAGTGGCCTACTTTAATTCACAATGATTCCATTTTGATTAGCAGGACTTTTCCACTATGAAAACTAAGTAGCAACTTGATCACAGTGACTGAACTGCAAACTCATGTCTGGTCGTTTTATATGTAGAGAAAGGCATGTTAACAGACTTTCATAAGACACCAAAGAAATGCGGACTCTGAACTGGGTGGAGCAGGACCTTCACCTCCGTTTGTGTCGACGTGTCACATCCATCTCCAGGGACCAAAATGAAAACAAAAGCAACTCAGTTTGCATTGTCTGACTGGGGATTAGAACCTCTGGCAGGTGCTAGGGTAGGGTGCATCTGTGTCAAAGGAAAAAGGCCAACTGTGTCCACACTTCTCACAAATTTTGGGGGAGCTTTAAATATAGAATTAAGGCTTAAATTTCCTATAATACAATCAAAATGAATGGATGCATGTAGAATGGATGTGATTTTGTTTTCACATTTATCTTAAAATTTTAGAGGTTAGGCTATACCTGAACTATTTAAAAAGTTGACACATCTCAGATCAGCAAAATGTTGGCACATTTTAGTCTCATAGTATAAGAACGAATAAACCATTACAACGCTGAGGAGAATTAAGTCAGAGGTTTATTGCTGGGACCCCAGCACCTTCTTCCTAATACCGCCTGTAATGGACACCGTGGCCGCCTGCTGCTGCGCCTGCTGCTTGCTCCGCGTGGCCCAGTGACCACCACCTCTACTGACAACTTAGGGGTAGTGGTAGCTGACCCTTCCTACTAAGCACTCCAAAGAGTAACACTGCAGAAGTCTGTTGTTTTTGCCAATGATTTCAGAATCATGTTTATGGACAGTCTTGGCTGCATTCTAGAAGGTAGGTACAGACCAGAGCTATCAGAGACAGTACTAATGAACATAGTGACGCTTTTATTGCCTTTGATATGCTCCATCTCCCTCGGATATCCTGTTATTTAAGTGCACATTTACCAGGGTGAGGGAACTAATTCAGGAAGCCATTTCAATGTACACATAAACATGCTTTGGGTAATCACGAATTTCTATTAAAAGCTTAAAGACTAGCCGGGTGTGGTGGCGCACGCCTTTAATCCCAAGCACTTGGGAGGCAGAGATAGGAGGATCACTGTGAGTTCAAGGCCACCCTGAGACTACATAGTGAATTCCAGGTCAGCCTGGCCTAAAGTGAGACCCTACCTTGAAAAAACAAAACAAAACAAAACAAAACAAAACTTAAAGACTAGAGCTATCTTTTTTTTTTTTTAAAGCTAGAATGCAGGGCTGGAGAGATCGTTTAGTGGTTAAGGCACTTGCCTGCAAAGCCAAATGATCTGGGTTCGATTCCCCAGTACCTATGCATGTAAGCCAGATGCACAAGGTGGTGTCTATTTGCAGTGGCTAGAGGCCCTGGTGCACCCATTCTCCCCATCTGCTTCTCTCTCTTTCTCAGATAAATAATAAAAATTAAAAAAAAAAAAAAAAAAAAAAGCTAGAGTACAGCCTATCACAGCTATGGGACTTAAGCTCAATGGCCCAACATTTCATTTAGACTGAGAACCTCTCATAAAGTAGGTTGGTTTCCTAAGTATGGGACAGTCCCTATCCTTAGTTGTACCAGCTTTTAAGCAAATAAACTGAAAAGGGGCTGGAGAGATGGCTTAGTGGTTAAGGCGCTTGCCTGCGAAGCCTAAGGACCCAGGTTCAATTCTCCAGCTCCCACGTAAACCAGATACACAAGATGGCACATGTGACTGGAGTCCATTTGCAGTGTTTAGAGGCCCTGACATGCCCATTCTCTCTCTTTCTCTCAAACCCTTTCTCTAAAACAAAAACAAAAATGAAAAGAAAAAAAGGGGGGGGGGAGCTCATAGGAGCCAAGTCATTTACACATGTAGATTAAGATATACTCAGGACATACACAGGGAAGCTCTTAGTCCCATATGACCCTGCGACTTGAGGACAGGAACAGAGCTAAGATTTTAAATGAGCGACACGTTTACAAAACAATTGGAAAACATTTATTATACTGAAATCTTATTAAACCAACCAAAGTAGCAAATTTGCTGGTGCCATAATTTAACCAGTTTCGCTAGGACAGAGACTAACGTTCAGTGATGCTCAGCATAGTTTCAAGCCTAATCTTTTGCCCCATTTCTAAAACTTGTTAAGGAGTTCAAAATAGCACACAGCATGAAGTGACATTTATTGTTCCATAATCATGAGATCCCAATCAATCAGATAAGCTCACTTCTCTCCTGAGTGAGTGTCCGGTACAGAAAACGTGTGTGTACAAAAGCCAAGGAGGACAACAGGAACACTCTACAGGGCCTGTGAGGGTGCTTAAACCAAAGATACTGAGGCAGTGTTTCTTGGTAGCAAATAATTTACCCCTTTATGAATAAAATGTGAAATGTCCAAGTCTTCACGCAGTGAAGTTGTGTCTTCTGGAAGAGATCTCAAACTTAACACTAGTCCTACACTTCCACCACACAAGGACGAGGATCAAACAGTACAAGGCCAACGGAGCTGAGCAGATGGGAAGAAAGGCCATGATTAAAATGGAAAAGAAGTATTTAAAAACTCAGCCTCATATGCCACAGGCATCAAAGATGTTTGCAGATGAACTGTGTAATGGTGGTGGTGGGGGGGTGACGGGGAGGTGAGGGCAGGGGAGTAACGGGGAGGAGGAGAAGCAAGACATCGATTCCCTTTGGAGACCGTGTGCTAGCACACATTTGATTTGATCAGAGGCACAATTCATAGAAAAAGCAACCATGTAGTAAGTTTTTAAAAGCTAGAGCCCTAGATAATCACCAGAATGTTTATCCTTCATCATACTGAAGCTCAATATGAGGAGAGATGTGAGGAATTTCTATGGTACATTTTAGTGTCTCGTTCATGACATCTAGTGTTTCCACGAGTAATTTCATCTTGTTCATTAACAAAGATCCCTTAACACCAACCAAGTCAGAAGCTATCAACAAAACTTTGCTCCCCTAGTTACATCGCCTACTTCTAAGGTCTGGGAAGGGCTTTAAACGTGTGAGAACAGAGCCAGCACGGAGGTGCGCCTGGAGAACAGCGACTTTGGAGGATGAGGAAGGAGAATCACTTGCACCCAGGAGTCCAAGGCCAGTCTGGGCAAGACAGAAGACCCTGTCTCAACTTTAAAAAAAGTGTTTAAGAAAGGAGGGTGTGGGAGATGAGAAGGAAGAAAATGAGAAAAGAAAATCACATGAGTTTAAAAGGTAAGGAGGTTTCAAAAGGTGAAAACCAGAAACTAAAATGCTAAAAATGGAAGCAGAAGCAAAAAAGGTTTTCAGTGAGTCAGTGACAAAGCAAAAACACACAAGTCTTTGTACCTATTAGGATTTACACTGATCCTCTCACAAGGTACTCTGATAATGCAGTCTGCATCAAGCCAGTTTTCTTGGCTCCGACCTTCCCTTGTCTGGCCTCGGCGTCCCCCTTAGTCAGACCTGACTGCTTCTGAGGTGCTGAGCCTCTCGCCTGACCACCAGCTGCCGTGTCGGCACAGCACTCCTGCCCTCAGAGGCGCCGTTCTGGGTCAACAGCAGCACTCCCATCTCCTTCCCAAGTTGGCAGAAGGGTCAGGCACTGAAAGCCAAACTGGCACAGAAAGGTAAATGCCCACGGTTACGATTTTTACATTCATTTTCAAACCGCATACAGTGTAAAAAGCCAGCCGAGACTGCTTCTGGGAACTGTGTCCACTGGCCTCTGCCAGAGACACGAGACACGGGCAGCTGCACCCACACCACAGCCTCCAGAGCTGGGCGCACGCTGCCCGACATGCTCACTCTCTTGAGGATGCTGGGCTGTGGCAGTGACAATGAGGAGACTTGCCTCTCCTACAGCTCATTGAGAAGGTCATGTGTTTTCAATATGAAACATTTCATACAGTAAAATCCAATCCCAAGACTTCTTGGATTCGGTCTTCACACACTTTTAAGCGTGACTTTATTTGGTACTGAACGGAGTTCAGTCTACATAAGGTATCACTTCAAAATTATGTGGATACCATCATTATTTTCAGCTGAAAAAGAAAAAAAAGGGGAAAATTAAAAATTTTAACCAATTTCAGGAAATTAAGACTATTAAAAACTGAAATCTATACCTTCTTGCTCCAATTCAGTTACCTTTAGCTAATTCTAGGGTTTAAAAACCTGGTTTATTTTCTTTAGCTCTACTTCCTTTTGCCAGCTTCAGGCACACACTGTTGGGAAGCCCGGCTGCCTGTCCTCCTGCTACTGTTGCCGGGGCCCGGGGCGGGGGTGGGGTGGGGGTGGGGAGCCGCTACCTGAACAGCGGCACCAGCACGGCAAGCTGGCGCGGAAAGGCCGAAGCACTTGGTGAGGTCAGAGGAGAACAACTAAAGACGTGCACACAACCCTCAGGTGCACATGTGAACGTGAACATCTGTCTTTCCTGTAAAGACTTACAGCCAGGTACGCAAGGGGACGCATGCACCTGGAGTTCCCATTTCCTTTCATTCTCTCTCTCTCCTAGCAAATAAATGAAAATATAAAGAGTTTAAAAAATGTTTTCACTTACGGATTTGTAAGCAGAGGGGGAGAGAGAGAATGGGATGCACCAGAGCCCCTAGCTGGGCTGTTAGGCTCTGCAGGCCACTGTCTTACACCACTGAGCCACCTTTCTAGCCCAAGACTTGAAATATTTTAAACACACACACCACTTCTGCCTGATGGCCTCAGTGAACAGTGACAAACAGAGAAGACATTCATGTGGACAGCCTGGCAAATATAAGCTACTGCTGGAGAGAAATCCTGTGAAGACTTATGCTACAAGTGTCCTTTGTTTTTTCACAAGGCACAAGTACTTGATTACAGTAAGTTTCTGTTTTGGGATGCTGAATTTTACAGGATCAAAGAACTGTTCAGCTTTGAGAACAAGAGATTGAACAGAAAGGTAATAAGTAATGTTTCTGAAAGTGTATGAATGGTGTACCATACTGTCTTTGTAACACATCACAAAGTAAAAACTATAAGGATTATAATTCTAATAGCTGGGGGCCACTCCTTTTAAAAGATACTACCAGGGAAGGGTGACACATGGCTTTTTCCTAGTTTTGGACTGGAACCTATCTGACTTAAAACAGTCTATAAATGTATGGCTTGTCATCATATAGTTTTGTCTAACCCTTTAATTTGGCGGAACACGCCTGACCCTGGCCTGGGCCCTCTTTCCACAAGGTCTCCTGGAATGATCTCTACAACTCACTGCTGACAACAGGGAGGACGCCAAACACGCACCTCAACCAGACATATCCAGAAATGGAGCTCTTATTGCTTTATAATCCCAGCCTCACCTCCTTAATGAGCCCACTACCTGCCTAGTCAGTCACTCAGCAAACAGAAGCGGTCACAGCTACACCTCCCCCCAGATAAAGCCCAGTAGGTCCTAATATCCCATCACCCCTCACCGGGACAGAGTCTTCTTGCCTCCAGCTTCACCACCTTCCCAAATGTCTCCTCAGAGTTCTTCAGAGCAGAAGTCTAACCACATTGTTCCTTTTCACTGATTTCCCAGTGTGTTTCAAGAAAGCTCTAATGACTGTCACCAGCAGCCTTGCCACCCTCCTGTGCAGCAGCAGTGCTTCACAGAAGCCAAGAGCACTCCTAGTCCTATGGCCTCCTCAGTGAAGTCCACTCCTCGGTTCTGTGCTTTCCTACCCCACATCCCACCTCCTATCTCTAAACACACTCTCAGTCCTTCTCAGCACTTAAAATACTGGTAATTTTGTGTCTGTAGCCAGCTTTGGCTTTCTCCTTCCCCATACTCCCTATGGATCCTTGTTTCATCCACATTCATCAAACACTAATAGCGCAATGTCTCATACAAAGTTTTTACCAAGATGGTGGCTGATGAACTGAATTTTTGTTTATAGCCATTCATTTCCTAAAATCAGCAAAGGTATCATTTTCAATAAGCACACAAAAGAGAGCAGGCAAGGTGCACCATCTTTAATAACTGCAACATTTCAGACACACAAAGTACCTTTTACTGTGTAGAATAAAAAACAACTCTCATCTTGAAAGTTCTGAACCATCTAGAATAAAGCAGATGCATAAGTGTAATTAAGACCCAACAGTCTGTTCTTAAGTGACTAGAAATGATTGAAAATAATGACTAGAGGGAGATGCAGTAAAAACCAGTAAGCCTCCTTCCTGAAATATACAGGGTTCAGCAGTCAGTAATCAATCATGAAAGCAATGTGAGATAGTAAAAAACAAAACAAAAAATCACACATGCTCTACTGATACCCTGTGCTGACCAGGCCACAGACACTATCGGTCACGTGCATGAGCCACTGAGGAGCATTCTGTGTCAGGGCTGGTGACTTAATGATTTACAGAGACGTGTAAAGTATTATTTTGTCAGTATACAAGATGAGGGACGGGGGTAGGCTGTACTTCAAACATTACTTTTTTATTTCCTTTTGTTTTTTTCAGGGTAGGGTCTTGCTCTAGCCCAGGCTGACCTGGAATTCACTATGTAGTCTTAGGGTGGCCTTGAACTCATAGTGATCCTCCTACCTCTGCTTCCCAAGTGCTGGGATTAAAGGTGTGCGTTACCACACATGGTTTGAGACAGAGTCTCTTGCTGACCCTAAAGCTCAGTCGTTCTGCTAGGCTAGTTAGCCAGCAAGCCCCTGGGGATCCCTCCTACCTCTGCCTCCCCAGTGCTGGGATTACAGGCATGTGCCACCACGCCCAGCTTGAACTTTTAAAAAATGTAATGTTAGAGCTGGGCGTGGTGGCACATGCCTTTAATCCCAGCACTGGGGAGGCAGAGGTAGGATTGCCGTGAGTCCGAGGCCACCCTGAGACTCCATAGTGAGTTCCAGGTCAGCCTGGGCTAGAGTGAGACCCTACCTTGGAAAACCAGAAAAAAATAAAGTTCATCAAATGTCCCCAGTGCCTCACCTCAAAAAAAGGGGAAAATATCTGCCACTAATGGTGAGGTCCCCAATGACTTGTCTTTCAAAAGGGTCAGGGTAAACAGTCAGTTTTCTCTGACTTGTACTTCTTTTGATATATATATATATATGTATATATATATATATATATATATATATATATATGTATATCTGAGTTTTACTCCATCTCACGCTGGCCTCAAACATCAATCTCTTATCTCAGCCTCTTGAATGCTGGGGCTGGGGTTAAAAGATGTGAGGCACCTTGATTAGGATTCTGTAATTATTGGATAGAAATTTTTGTTTTTTTTTGTTTTTTGTTTGTTTTTTTTGTTTTTTGAGGTAGGGTTTCACTCTAGCCCAGGCTGACCTGGAATTCACTATGGAGTCTCAGGGTGGCCTTGAACTCACGGTGATCCTCCTACCTCTGCCTCCCAAGTGTTGGGATTAAAGGCGTGTGCCACCACACCGGCTATTGGATAGAAATTTTTGATTATCAGTTTTGAAATGATTCTTAAAGAGCACTTAAAAAGAGAAAAAAAAGAGTACTTGAAAAGAAGTCAAGAGCATTTTTCAACAGCTCCACAATATGTACCAATGCCAACATGAAAGGAAAAGTGAGTATTGCCTGCTTCACTTACCTGGTCACTAACAAGAATGTGAATACCAGTGGGGCCCTGTCTGTAAACCTGGTTAATTTGGCAGAAAGGAATATTAAACACCGATGCAAGCTTCCGAGCAACTTCTGAAGCAACCATTTCTTCCAAATAGATTGCATGGTAAACTGAAATTAAAGAGGAAAACAGTAACACCTTATCAATAATCTCTCCATTTATTACCTGATCTATAAAATATAGCTTTCAAAGTTCTAAAGAAATAAAACTTAAAATTTCTAAGTATAAAATTAAGAATTCTTTTCTATTTTAAAATCTCTAACTACCTATCTGAAATGTAAGTACATTTTATTTTTATAAAATATTATTTATGTTCATATAAGTTTCAATAAATTTTAATCTTGTGCAAAAGAACTTTTCAGATTTTGGGGTTTCTTGGCAACAAACATGAAGTTCATATGCAGATGATTTAAAACTGAAAGGGGACTGGCTGTAAACAAGCACAGGGGACCTTTGGGGACAATGGGACTCAAAACTATTGTGGCAAAGGCTGCAAAGCTATGTACATATCCTAAAGGTAATTGAGCTGCATATTTATAATGGGAAGATTTTGTGCTCCATGAACTAAGCCTGATAGAAAGCTGTCTAACAAAGCAGGGCTGGGGCTGGAGAGAGAGCTCAGCAGTTAAGTGCTTGCTTACAAAACCTGATGGCCCAGGATCAATTCCTCAGTACCCACATAAAACCAGGTGCACAAAGGGGTGCATGTGTCTGGAGTTTGTATGCAGCGTCAAGAGGCCTTTGGTGCACTCATTCCTCTCCCTCATTTTCTCTCTGTTTGTAAATAATGATTTAAAAACACAGTGGGGCTGAAGAGATGGTTTAGTGGATAAAGACGCTTGCTTGTGAGCCTGCTACCCAAGTTCCTCTCCCCAGCAGCCATTAAAGCTGGTCACAAAGCGATGCATATGGATTCCCAATGCACCTACAGCAACTGGAGGTGAAGCCAGAGGTTGGTAGCTTGTGGGCCAGTTAGACTGGCACATGTAAGCGGCACAAATGAGACAAGGAAGACCTGAATCAAGCATAGAGTGGATGGAGAGAATGAAGCCCTCACAAGTCGTCCTCAGACCTCCACACGTGCACCTTGACATGCAGGTACCCATACATGCTCTACAGCAATACGTGTAAGAAAGCCCTGAAGGAGAACCGTTTCTGAACCAATGATCCTTTGACAATTTAACCTGAGAAGTGAAAACTGTGCACCACTCCAAGATTAAAAGAAAAGTAGGCAAGCCAACAGTGTATAAATGTTAAAGACATGAGCTAGCAAGGCTGAGACTTCTTAGGGAATATCTCAGCCACAGCCTGTCTGTCTGTCCAAGCAACACAACCAACATCAGAAATTTGCCCAAGTCTTACTCAAGTGGGCCCTGTTCAAGCAGTGACTTTAGCTGGATGTAGATCAGCAATATGACCTGCTCAGAGTTCCTGTTCCCAAGCACATAAACTGTTAGCTTATAAATACAGTAATGTTTGTGACTTAGACATTTTGAAAAGCTTAGAACTAAAAAATTAGGGGAACTCAAACACATGTACAGGGACCACTTCTGACCCCTTACGATCCCTCTGCACCAAGCAGGAGCACTTCAAGGAGTGTGGCTGCCTGTCCTTTGCCTGCTGCCTGTGGCTGAGCATTCAGTGGCTGAGCTGCAGGCGTAAGAATCTCACTCCCTGGCCTTCTACAGAAGTAGTTCACCTGTACTTTACCAACACTCAATCTTTGAAAACTGAGGATATATTAAGACTTAGGATGATACAGAGAGCCATGTTAAAATGTTTGTCCATTAAGCCGGGCATGGTGGCGCATACCTTTAACCCCAGCATTCGGGAGGCCGAGGTAGGAGGATCTCCACGAGTTCGAGGCCACCCTGAGACTACACAATGAATTCTAAGTCAGCCTGGGCTACAGTGAGACCCTACCTCAAAAAACCAAAAAACCAAAAAAAAAAACAAAAAAAAAAAAAGTTTTTCCTTTAGCATTAAGAATGTTGGGGTTAGCCAGGCGTGGTGGCACATGCCTTTAATCCCAGCACTTGGGAGGCAGAAGTAGGAGGATCGCCATGAGTTCGAGGCCACCCTGAGACTACAGAGTTAATTCCAGGTCAGCCTGGACCAGAGTGAGACCCTACCTTGAAAAACCAAAAAAAAAAAAAAAAAGAAAAAAAGAATGTTGGGGTTGGGGCGACTGCTTAGCAGTTCAAGGTGCTTGTGTGCCAAGCCTGCCAGCTCGGTTCAATTACCAAGACGTTCACATAAACCAGAGCCAGAGTGGTGCAAGTGTCTGGTGTCTGTGGTGGCAAGATGCCCTGGTGCACCCATACACACAATCTTCAAGAATGTTTCTTCAGCCCACAAAGTCGAAATGATACCAAATGGAAAAGCTCATAATTGTACTGCCTTCCAATTTTTCAAAATAGAAGAATTTATATTTCTCAGAGCTCTGCTTATTATCAGGACAAATGACTGCCTTTTGAATTCCACAATACATATTTATCTGAAATGATCTGAGTGTTGCCTTAATTCTGTTTCAGAATGTAAGGAAGAGGGAAATATCCCTGCATACCCACCATACACACGACAGTGGGGTGTGGTGGTGCCCACCTCACAAAGCCCAGAGGCTGAGGGCAAGAGGATGGCGAGTTGAGGCTAGGCTGCACAGTGAGACTTGTCTCATATACTACTTTCCCCACACCCTGTCAAAACAAAGAACAAACAGAAAACAACTTGCCTGTGTACATGTGCACAAGTGTGTGGAGGACAACCGTGGACTGCCATTCTCCAGGTGCCATCTACTTGTTTATTTTAGATAGTCTCATCAGCCTGTCACTTGCCCAAGTAGACTAGACTGGCCAACCAATGAACCCAGGGCTTCTCCTGTCTCCACATCCCTAGCACCGTGATTACAAGCATGTGCCACTGCACTCGGCATTGTTACGTGGGTCCTGGGGATCTACCTCAGGTCCTCATGTGTGTGAAGCAAGTACTTTACTAACTGAGCCCCACATTTGACTTTAGAGAGGGAGAGTACGAGTGAGAATGGACACAGTAGGGCCTCTAGCACTGCACAAGAGCTCCAGAGGCATGTGCCACTTTATGCATCTGGCTTTACATGGGTAGTGGGGTCCTTAGGCTTTTCATGCAAGCACCCTGAGTGCTGAGTCATCTCTTGAACCCTTATTTTTTACATTTCTTTTTGGAGGCAGAGTCTTGCTCTAACCCAGGCTGACCTGTAACATTCTGTAGCTCCAGCTAGCTTCGAACTCACAGCATCCTCCCACCTCTGCATTCCCCATACTGGAATTAAAGGTGTGCGCCACCATGCGGGGCGGGTTTTTTAAAGAGCTATGTTCAGAGGAGGAAAGAGACAGGAGCAGCCAGACTATCCGGTCAACTGTGAAAATTCTGCAGGGTGAGAAGCTGCCCTCCAGTGGAAAACGACATGGTGTGCGCTGACACGGCACCAGCCTCCCGTGCCACTCACCCCAGGTAGGTCCACACTTGGACTGCTGCACCGTTTACTGCGATGATTTAGGAGTTTCCCATTTAATTAGTGAAAATGGGAGAAAAAAATGAAAACCCCCCTGCTTTGTTGTCAAGTTGCCAATATTATATTCATGATTTCAGTAAATCTGAGATTTAAGAAAAACAAAAGACAGAAAGTCTCAACACATTCAAGCACTACCACTACTTGTTAGGTATTTTTGGTACAGATGATCATATAAAGAGATCCACAGCATGTCCGAGACACCAGAAAGGCTGCTAGTTTCCTCTTTTCCCCTCTCTGCTGCACCGGCAACTCAGCAGCCTTCCTACAACAGCAGTTTCCACCTGCTCAAACCCTTCCCATCCCTGACAGTCTCGAAGGAGAGCACAGAACTGAGATGACCTCAATACCCACCACAAGGTGTCCCACTTCCACTCTCGCCTCCACTTCCTGAAGCTTGGGGCTGCCCTTGTAGCACGGTACTGTCTGGCTGCTCCTGGCAGACATAGATGGTTAAGCGGGGCCTAACCGACCTGCAATCAGAAGATGCCACAGATAAGCCCGGGAGCCCAGGCGGCTTGAGCACATGTACATCAGCTGCCTGAGTCTAAGGTCTACTTCCTTACGAGTGTTACAGTATCATCGTGTTACACAAAGTAACATGCAAACCACACCCTATTACAGGTGGTCTAACATGATGGTCCTGACTCAGTCTAAACCACCGAGATGGTCTGTCAGACACTTAAGTTTAAGCTTCAAGAGTAAGTAAGCAATTTAAAATCAGTAAGGCTTGCCGGGCGTGGTGGCGCACGCCTTTAATCCCAGCACTCGGGAGGCAGAGGTAGGAGGATCGCCATGAGTTCAAGGCTACCCTGAGACTACAGAGTTAATTCCAGGTCAGCCTGGGCCAGAGTGAGACCCTACCTTGAAAAACAAAAAAAAAAAACCCAAAAACCAAAAAACAAATAAAATTAGTAAGGCTCAATTGTAATGGAATTCTCACATCACATGTCTAGAAATATCAATGATAGGTAATGGATTTTAGATGCCAGCACAATCTACAGTTCTATCATTTACATTCACATTTAGAGGCATATGCATTAATAACTGCTTAGTAACAATCATGACCTTGAAAACCACCGATTCTGTATAGCTCACCTAAATTAGAAGTTTTGTTTTCTTGGCAAAAACCCAGTCATCTTCAATAACTCAGTATTGCCCATATGCACTGCTACCATGGTATATATGTACCTCTGCCCTCACCAGTGCCTGCCCTCAAGGCGCGCACCAGTCTCCCATGAGCGCTGGGCTGATGCTCGGTGGCGCAGACAGGCACACGCCAACCTAGCGTGGAGACACATTCTGCCCACCAAATCCCCCAGGCAGAGAAAGGTACATTCTTATCTCATGCACAACAGTCCACAGTATTTTACCTTGACTTCAGTGAATTATAGAGCCGAATTCCATCGGCTGCACCACAAATCTGAACTAAATCCTCCTTCGTCAGCTTTAGTAAATCGGCACCTAGAAGAGAGCAGTAATCCTCTTCAAAGCACTGGGAAGAGACACACAGGCCAGTATCCTGCACACAGCCGCATGTGCTCATGAGCGTCGTGGGGTCAGGTGATGTCTAGCCAGTGGTCTGCTGGTTCCCAGGACAAGAGCCCACTACCTAACTTCCTGGCTTTAAACACGCCTGTGACCCAAACACAAGTGTAAACTTATTTATTGCTGACTTCTAGACAAGTATATATAAATGCACTATCATCAAAATCCCCTTCCATTACCATTCTTTGAGCCTTTTCTCCATCCCTTATTTTACAAAAGAGAAAATAAATGGCAGCCAGCATTTCAGGTACTTGCCCCAAGTCATACACTGAGCCTTGCAAGGAGAGGAGACTGGGTCCCTTTCTGTGGCAGCAGGCAAGACCAAGCCACATGCTCTGTAGCCACTGCATCACAGCAGGCAGTTCTAGCAGGAAGGTGGGGTGCAGAAGCACATCGTTCTCCAGACCCCATCCCCAGAAACAGTCATTACTGAGCTTGGCGTGTGAGGGAGACGTGGACAGCAAGCCCGGTCACCCCTGAGCCCTTCATGTGCCCTGTGTGCTTCCTACATCTGGATACGCCTGCAGCATGTTGGTTTTTGCTCGTTTATTGAGGTCAATCAGTCAAGACAAAGTTAACTGGGAAAATTAAGGTGTCTTTTGCAATGAAGGCATGACTTCTGTATGATAAAAATGTACTGAATCTGTTTCAAAGGCTTGAATATGAGCATTTGATAAATTCCTGGTTTGTAAAAGGAATAAATAAAGACCAGAGAAGCAAAACTACCATGAGATGTGATCCTGATGAAGTCATCTTGTAATGAGATGACCAAAGAATGAGGTCTCTCATCTCTCCTGGGGCCACTCAACGCAGCACCACCAGTTGTAACAAGTGTGTATGACCCACGCAGAACAGTAGATGGAAGGATATGAGCTGTTGCAGGCTTCCAGAACAGAGAAGTGAACAGAAGCCCCAGCTTAAGGGAAAAGCAAAGGCCAGGCCTGAGAGAACTCAGAGTTGACAACACCTCACGCACAAACACAGGTTTGCCTAATACCACAGCGCGTGAACTCCCATGGTCAGAGCCTTTGCTATGGTGTGCTTTTCATCTGCCTGTCCTTCTCCCAACCTTGACTTGTACAATTTCTAGCTTTAAAAAAAAGAAAGGAACTGAAACCCACACTATGAAATACTGCTCCATAATCCCACAGACACACAGGACAGCCTGGATGGGTCTTGAGATCATTAGGTTTGTGAGAAAAGGCCACAAATATCGTAAGATTCCATTTGTGTGACATTCTCAGGATGACCACACAGACAGGATGCTCAGGGAGACGAGGATGATGTAAAGGGCAGCAAGAGTTCTCTAGAAGCCTGTGCTGTGCCATGTCTGCATTTTAACTGCAGTGGAGCTGAACAGATCATATCCAAGCAGTGAAAAGACAAGAGATCTGCACACAGGGCACCAGTGCTGACTTCTGGTTGTACCACAATTCTGTGAGAAGCTCAACAAAATATGATGGGCCATTTCTGTACTACTTTTGTAACTTGCTATAAAGCAAAGTATTCTCTCAAAAACTGATGGGCATAGTGACCGATACCTTTAATCCCAGCACTCAGGAGGCAGAGGTAGAACTGCTGTGAGTTCGAGGCCAACCTGGGACTAGAGTGAATTCCATATAGCCTGGGCTAGAGTGTGACCCTACCTTGAAAAAACCTAAAATAAAATAAAATAAATTAAAAGCTGAGAAAATCTTGCATAGAAGGAAAACATTCAGACAGGAGTAGTCACCGGTAGTTCTGTACACTGCACAATGACAGTTTCCTGGCTCTGAAGTAATCTACCAAGTGTTACACTGGAGGAAACTGGGAGGGACATAGTTTTTTTTTTTTTTTTTTTTTTTTTTTTTTGGTATGTTTGTTTGCTACATCATAAATATCTATAATCATTTAAAAAAAGTACACATCTTCTAAAGTTACTAACAAAAACAACATCCAAGTAAGCAAAATACTCTTGTGCACACAGACATACCTGAAAAATTGGAAAACAGTCTGGTATAGGAAGAAAACCTGTTTTTGAGCAGCCACTGCTGTGTTTCCTGTGTCGTAGCTGAAGGCTGAATTTGCTATTGACAAAGAAGATGAACATACTTAAAAAAAAACCCAAGCTACTGACATGTTATGAATAATGTTTAAATAAAACACAATAAGCCTCAAAATCTCAAGTAAAAACACCCCATAAGAATAGCCATCTAACTCTAGTCCTTGTTAAAAACTTTAAAATGTAAGACCCTGGGCTGGGGACATGGCTCAGTAGTTAGTTATTTCCTTGCAAAGCCTGCTGGCATGGGTTCAATTCACCTAGTGCTCATTTGCAATGGCAACAGGCCCTGGCATGCACACATGCACAAAGAAGCAAACAATTTAAACAACAACAACAAAAAACAAGGGCTGGAGGGATGGCTTAGCGGTTAAGGTGTTTGCATGTAAAGCCACAGGATCCTGGTTTGATTCCCCAGGGCCCAAGTTAGCCAGGTGCACAAGGGGGCACATGTGTTTGGAGTTTGTTTGTAGTGGCTGGAGGCCCTGGTGCACCCATTCTCTCTCTCTCCCTCCCTCTTTCTCTGTCAAATAATGAAAACAAAACTGTAGGTTGCTGAAAGCATCTGGTAGCTTTAGAGAAAGATACTTACTTCCCCAGACGCCTGGGCAACTGCATCTCCCTGATGATTTGGGGATGAAGAATTGCTGGAGAAAGGAAAAGGAAGGAATACTTTTATGATTCTTTAGACAAGTCAAGGTAACTTTGGAAAAAGGCACCACTGTGGGAGAGGGCTGTGCAAGCTTGCTGAGGCATACAAGTTAGAGTGAGTGAGGGTTTGATGGAGACACAGGGACGGTGTAACATCACCAAGGCTTATGCTGCCTTCTTGGTGTGCTGGAGTGGCTCAGGTTTTGTGAAAAGGAGCTCCCTGAGTTCTTCAGACCAGTGTTGGGAAAATGAAGAATACCTACTCACTTTACTTCGAAAAAGAATCAGAATGTCCAACAGCTCCACAGAGAATAGGCACCATCTTGGCAATCCTTTCATAACACCAGCTTCCCAACCCCAATGTATTCTCCACCCACTGAAACTTTCTTACAACATGAATTTGTCTGGTCATTTATTTGCTCAATGAACACCCAGGATGCTACTCTTTGGAACACAGTGGATGCTAAGCTCATCTCTAAAGGCCCAGCCATTTTCTAAGGATTACTCACAAGAAACCAGCAAGGGCCTCTTTGCTTGGTTACCTGCTGCTTCTCCACCTCTCCCTGTGTCTGAGTCCATTAAGTATTTTTCATCTCATAAACTCAAGAACTGCATGAAAACAAATTCCTGCCTAGTTCTTCCAACACCACAGGGGGAAAGCATGGTTTTATCTGTTTTCTTAGACCATGTAAAATAATGAGTATAAAAAGCCAGCCTTTCCCCCTATATTCTCAGCATGCATAATTTTCCTGATAAAAGCAGGAACTTTGAACTACTGTCCTCCAGCAATGCCAAGAAGAACAGGCTTCTGCAGAGGCGTCAGGCCGAAGCTGACTCCCACTCTGAGCTCTCTGGACGCTCAGCTACCACAGCCAGAGAGCACAGCACCCACTACACCTATCACTAAAATCTGCATGAATCTTTAGAAGTTAAAGGCCCTTCTTTAATTTTAAAGATTCAATTAAAACTGTGCCCATTTAGCCGGGTGTGGTGGCGCATGCCTTTAATCCCATACTGGAGAGGTAGGAGGATCACCAAGAGTTAAGAGGTCACCCTGAGACTACATAGTGAATTGCAGGTCAGCCTGGGCTAGAGTGAGACCCTACCTCGAAAAACAAAACAAACAAAGAAAAAAGAAAAGAAAAACTGTGCCTACTGGGAGGTGAAGAAACAGTGCAGAAAATAACTCTTTTGACACGGCAAACATTGATGACCATTGTGCCTTGTAATAAATGTAATCTTTAACATATGTATTCAAATTATATTCTCACCTTAACAGCTCACCCTGTCCTTACCTGTGAAACTAATTAGTGCTTCCTTTAATCTCTCAAAGACTGTATCTTGGCTCTAGTTTGAAATTTTTCTCTCATGCTTGCTCTTTATCACCCCCCACAAACTCTCACCCTCTTTCCTGAGATAGGGTCTCATTATGTGGCCCCGAGGCTAGCCTCAAATTTGGAATCCTTCCTGCCTAAACCTCCCAAGAAAATGCTCCCTTTTCTACAATTACCATAGTTGTGATGGTGTGAGGAACAGGGACTAGGCGCAAAATGGCTATCAGGTGATGAGACGACTATCCTGTGACACTGAGTGCAGCTGTCCCCATCACCTGACTCACATCAGACACACATACACAAGACTGCATGGATAGGCAAGTTTCAGGAACACTGGGTAGGCACAGGCATAACCACACAAGTCAGATACCTGTCTGGGACACTGCACGTGCTCTGCTGTGAGGAGGTGAAAGTGGGCGCTGGGGAAGGGCTGTTATTCACATAGGTTGTGGGGGTATCGGGCCATGGAGAACACTAAGGATAAAAACAGAAATAAATTAATGGTATGCTTTTAAATATGTGGGAGAAATACTTCAATAATTCACTCTCTAGACTGACTGAATGCAAGCTTGTAAAACACAAAACACCTGATGTTTACCACAGGCAAAGACACATTGATCTTAGAGATCACAAGTGGTGACAGCAGTAAAAATCTGTAAAGACATTTTAAATATATTTGCTTTTAAAAGCTTGCTCCTCCCTTTTTACCAGCATGCTGCCAGTTATCCAAAGGGCACCTTCAGGGTTCAACAAAGGACTTCAGACAACAAAGGACTCACAGCCACATCTGGCATCACAGTGACTTGCGCTGGCAGAGCCCTGTGCCCGCCAGCAAGGAGCAGCCTCACCAGTACCACTTGTTACCAGGATGTCAAGAGTCCTAATCCCCTGGTAAGAGTGGAAGGCCCCACATCAAACCTCTCAACTGTGTGTAGTGCTGCCTGTATTCAGCCTCACAGGATGCTTGTTTATACTTTCTAGAAGGGAGATAGCAAGCATAAGTATTTCTTGGCCCTAAGCAAAATCCTGACCAGAAACTGCAAAGATACAAAGACACTATAACAATTAGCAGAGATTTTAAAAAGCCATGTTCAAGAGCATGCTGAGCAGGTTAGACAGTCTCAAACAGAAGCATTCTAACCAGAGCCTAAGAAGTCCACTTCAGTGCCTAGGTATTCTTTCTAAACTAATCTGTTGAAGAAATGTCACTCTCAAGGGTTCCCTTTCATAATTACTCCTCCCATTTGAGATAAAGGTATTGATTGCATTGAACCACAGAAGCCCTGATGTTATTTAAGACTCTCTACAGCCAGCAAAACAAAGTAGGGGGATAAAGGTATGGCTCACTGGTTAAAGTGCTTGCCTGAAAAGACTAAGGACCCAGGTTCGATTCCATAATACCTATGTAAAGCCAGATGCACAAGGTGGCGCATGTGTGCAATTGCAGTGGCTAGAGGCCCTGGTGCTTTCTCTCTCTTTGCCTTTGTCTCTTTCAAATAAATAAGTTAAATAAATAAAATTTGTTTTTAAAAAGAAAGTAGGATAGATATTCTAATGCTAAGTTTTCTCAGCCTGGAAAGATGGCGCAGTGGTTAAAGGCACTGGCTTTGAAAGTTTGATGGCCCGAGTTCAATTCTCCAGTGTCCACATAAAGCCAAATGCACAGTGGCACATGTATCTGGAGTTCATTTGCAGTGGCCAGAGGCCCTGGTATGCCTGTCCCCTATCCCCCACTCTCTCGGTTTTTTTTTTTTTTTTTTGGTTTCTCGAGATAGGGTCTCTAGCTCAGGCTGACCTGGAATTCACTCTGTATTCTCAGGATGGCCTTGAACTCACTGTGATCCTCCTACCTCTGCCTCCCGAGTGCTGGGATTAAAGGTGTGCACCATGGCTCCCCAACATGGTGGTGCACACCTTTAATCCCAGCACTCGGGAGGCAGAGGTAGGAGGATCACCATGACTGTGGGGCCACCCTGAGACTACATAGTAGTTCTAGGACAGCCTGGACTAGAGTGAGACCCTACCTCAAAAAAACAAACAAAACAAAATTTTTTTTAAGGTATGGACTTTCATTTCTTTGCTCTGAAAAGAATTCAGGGGGATCTATAGTCAGCTTGCATATATTAAATAACCTACCAATCATATAAACAGATAGTTGGGCCGGGCATGGTGGTACATGCCTTTAATCCCAGCACTCAGGAGGCAGAGGTAGGAGGATCACCATGAGTTCGAGGTCACCCTGAGACTACATAGAGAATTCCAGGTCAGCCTGAGCTAAAGTGAGACCCTACCTCGAAAAACCAAAAACAAACAAACAAACAAACAAACAAGAAAAAAAATAAAAAGATGGTTGGAATTTTTGGCACATGATTCTAAAGAAGTGTCAAGTCTTATATGCAACTGACAAAAACTTTTATTATAAGTTCACCTGCAGTGGTTGGAGGCCCTGGTGTACCCATTCTCCCTCTAAAATAAATAAAAATGTTATTTTAAAAAATAAAATCATAAAAAATAAACTCAAGCTCTCCCTCGTCCAGAAGAGGCTGCTGCCTCTTCTCCTGGTGCTGCTTGTGTGATCCTTCGGCGTGAACCTGGCACCTCTTTTGTGAAGCGGCAGCTGAGGTGACCCTGGCTGACAAGAAACCCAAGGAAGGAGTCAAGACCAAGAACAATGATCATATTAATTAATTTGAAGGTTGTGGGCAGGATGGTTCTGTGGTGCAGTTTAAGATTAAGACACATACAACCATTTAATGAAAGCCTATTGTCAACCACAGGGTTCATCAATGAGGCACCTCAGATTCCAGTCTGACCAGTAGCCAATCAATGAACAGACACGCCTGCTCGGTCTGAAGAGGAAGAAACAACTGCTGCGCTCCAGCAGCAGGCAGGAGGTGTCTACTGAAAGGGAACTTTACTCCAGGACTTTGTTATACAGACCAAGAATACATTCTCAATTCTCAATCAGAAAGCTGCAATTTGGTTCCACCACATCCACACTACTACAGGAGTATGGTTCGCTCTATTCTTTCATTATCCCCTCCCCATTCCTTTATTGTCCATAAAGTAACAGGTACATGCGCATAAGCATACTGTGCTTTTTCTTTTTAAATGGAACGGCTGATGTTTTGGTTGGTAAATGGAGATGGTATGGGAAAAGTACCGGTTCTGAGGAAATGTCAACTTGCTCCATTTGTGGCATGCTCACTCAGCTCTTATCTTTTTTGTCCAGTAAGTGATTTTGCTCTCATTGTTTTAACAACCATAAAAAGATAAACAAACAAACAAACAAACATAAAGAAAAATCCTACAGATCCTTTTATTGGTTCACAAGCGTGATGACTGGGTGCTCACGCGCTAGCATGACGTGTGCCTCCCACAAACCTTCTTATGCTCTGGCACGTTACCCGTCTGGCATGGAAAAAAAATCCTTACATACCTTGTTTGGAGTATTTCTTTTCCACCCGTGGTACGGTCTCACTCTGGCCCAGGCTGACCTGGAATTCACTAGGTAGTCTCAGGGTGGCCTTCAACTCATGGTGATTCTACCTCTGCCTCCCGAGTACTGGGATTAAAGGCGTGTGCCACTATGCCCAGCTTGTTTGGAGAATTTTAATGGTTTTCATTTATCATTGTAAAACCAAGGACAATTTTATAACATTTTTATACATAGCTGCTACATATAGGACAATCTGTATTTAAATAGGGATAAATTGCTCTAAAAAAAGATCCTAGATAGGTTTCCCTTCAAGTCAAGCATCTTGTTTAAATAAACTTGTTTAAAACGAAAAAAACAAAAAAGAATTAAAAGTTTTTATAAGGCTAGGGATATGATTCAGCTATGAAAGGAGCTTGCTTGCAAAACCTGCCAGCCTGGGTTTGATTTATCAGTACCCACATGAAGCCAGATGCACAAAAGGGCACATCCATCTGGAATCTGCAGTGGTAAGAGTTCCTGGTGTACTCATGTACACTGGCATTGTACTAAAAACATTAAAAATAAATAAATTACCCAGGTCTACCTAAAAGCCCAGCACTTAGGAGCAGAGGTGGCTGACTGAGAGTTCAACGTTAGCTTCAGCTACGTGGTTACAAGCCACTGAGCTACCTGAAGCCCTATCTCAAAAATCCAAAGGGAGGTAGGGATTACCATGAGTCCAGGCCAGCCTGGGGCCACAGAATTCCAGGTCAGCTGCGCTGGAATGAGATCCTGCCTTGAAAGCAAACAAAAGTCCAAAGAGTAAAAAAAAAATCTGAAAAAATAATATTTTGTCCTATTTCTTCCTTCAAGATTCATTTCCATTTGTATATTTACTAATTTTTCATTAAAATTTGCATGAATTGGGGGGAGATGGTTCAGCAGGTAAGAACACTTGCTGTGTAAGCATGAGGCCTGAATTCTATCCCTAGCACCAACATGAAAAGCCAGGTGTGAGGCTGGAGAGATGGCTTAGCGGTTAAGGCATTTGCCTGTGAAGCCAAAGGATCCAGGCTCGATTCCACAAGACCCTTGTAAGCCAGATGCACAAAGTGGTGCATATGTCTTGAGTTCGTTTACAGTGGCCGAAGGCCCTGGCACGCCCATTCTCTCTCTGTCTGCCTGTTTCTCTCTCTGTGTCAAATAAATAAAATTAAATTAAAAAAAAAAGAGCCGGGTGTGGTGGCACACACCTTTAATCCCAACACTCGAGAGGCAGAGGTGGTAGGATCACTGTGAGTTTGAGGCCACCTGAGACTATATAGTGAATTCCAGGTCAGCCTGGACTAGAGTGAAACCCTACCTTAAAAAACAACAAAAAAAGGAAGGGAGGGAGGGAGGAGGATACTTAATAGGTTGATATCGTATATATGTAATTACAATGATTGCAATGGGGAGGTAATATGATGGAGAATGGAATTTCAAATGGGAAAGTGTGGGGGTGGGGAGGGAGGGAATTACCATGGGATATATTTTATAATCATGGAAAATGTTAATAAAAATTAAAAAAAAAAACAACAAAAAACAAAACAAAACAAAAAAAGGGCTGGAGAGATGGCTTAGAGCTTAAGTACTTGCCTGTGAAGCCTAAGGACCTCGGTTCAAGGCTCAATTTCCCAGGACTCACATAAGCCACATGCACAAGGTGGCGCATGCATCTGGAGTTCATTTGCAGTGGCTGGAAGCCCTGGTGTGCCCATTTTCTCTCTCTTCCTATCTGGCTCTTTCTCTCTCTATCTGTTGCTCAAGTAAATAAAAATGAAAAAAAAATAATGATAATAAATAAAAAAATAAATAAAAAGCCAGGAGAATTGCTGGGGCTTGATGGTCAGCCAGATGGACAGTAGCTCTAGGATCAGTGCAAGACGCCATCTCAAGGAAACAATGAAGAAAAGCAATAGAGGAAGGAAAACACTCCATGCTCTCTGGCCTCTGCACAGTGAATGCAATTGCACACCATATATACAGTATGCACACACGGAAAAATATGATTTATTGTCTTAACGAACTGGTCTTAAAGTAAGTTTTCAATAAAAAAAAATGTTTGTGGGGGCTGGGTAAATAGTGTAGTGGCTAAGGTGCCTGCCTACAAAGCCAAAGGACCCAGGTTCAATTCCCCAGAAGCCACCTAAGCCAGATGCACAAGGTGGTGCATGTCTGGAATTCGTTTGCAGTGGCTGATGGCCCTGGCATGCCCATTCTCTGTCTGCCTCTTTCTCTCTCAAATAAACATTTAAATTTTTTAAAAAGTTAAGAAAATGTATTTGTGTGAGAATACAAAGTTGGCTCTGTGTGCTTGTGGAGCTCAGAACACAACCTTGGACGTTAGTTCTCTTCCACCTTGTTTGAGGCAGGGTGTCTTGTTCACTGCTCAATTGGCAGTTTTAGGTTCAGTGAGTAACTTTGTCTCAAGGAAATAAAGAGGAAGAGAGATAGAAGAACACTTGATGTTCTCCCATGGCTTCTGTTCACATGTACGTGACACACACACACCATTAAAACAGTTTTAGCCAAGCATGGTGCCCCAGTACTTGGAAGGCAGAGGTTGGAGGATGTTCATGAGTTCAAGAACTGCCTAGGGCTACATAGTGAGTTCCAGCCTGGGCTAGAGTGAGGCCTTACCTCAAAAGAACCAAAACCAAACAAAACAAATTTCAGAGGCTGTGTTGTGAGATCATGAGGACTAGCGTTTGGGTCTCTAGCACTCAAGTAAATGCCAGGTAAGCATGGTGACCTGCTTGTAATAATAGCAGTACTGAGGAAGCAGACATGGGATCTAGCTAGCCAGACTAGCCGAACAGGAAAGCTCTGAGATCAAGTGAGAGGCTCTGCCTCCGAAAATAAAGTAGAGAACAAATGAGGAAGACATCATTCCAAATCAGCCTATGGCATCCACACCCACACATGTGCACCTACACATGAACGTGTAAACACATGAATGCACACTACACAAACACACACCTACACCAAAAAGAAGAGATGTGCAATCATGAAAGTATATCACACCAGGTATGGTAGAGGCATAGAGGCAGAGGCCAGCTGGGCTAGAGACCCTACTTCAGGGGGTGGGGGAGAGTAAGTATATCACATTAAGACAAGGGAGTGGAAGTACAGACATGAAACTAAGAGTAAAATTCTGGATATGACTAAAGATTATCAAATTTGAAACTTTTGTAGCACATTTCATGTGAGGGCTACTTTCAAGAGTAATACAACCATTTTACCTTAATAAGTATCAATATTCATCATGCTATATAACTGCCTTCTCTGCAACTGTTCAAATTTATGATGAACACTTTCTGTGGTCAATCTGAAAATGCATGAGGACACCCTTTTTCACATTCTTCTTAGGAAGGTGTCGAGAGCACTAGTGCGAAGGCGCACAGGACTGTGAGGAGTTCTGAGGAGACAACAGCCTCACTCACAGCTAGTGGGAGGGCTCACAAACCAACATCCCTTAAGCCCTTCAAATCTGGGGAAAGACGGCATTTCCAGCACGAACCCGGTCACCTGACAGGCAGCCCACCACCATAAATCAGACCTCACCTGCGAATGTGAAAGGGTCCTGTGCCTTTGGCTTCCTGTTGACTTCCTCCCAACCCAAAAAGCATGGGGAATGTGAAGGGTATGCAAAATGGCTGCTGGTTACTGTTGCTCCCTGTGTTCCTTGACTCATTCTGTGGCCACCTGTCCAGCAAAACCCAAGGACTAGCTGACCACAGACTGTGGTCGGGGGACATGGACAGTACATGGCACGATGGGCAGTTACATATTACTCTAAAAGGATGTATTATTGAATAAAGGGTTTTAAAAGAAATGAAAAAAAAAGACAATATTTCCATTATTACCAACTTTTAAAATAGAAATCTAACTTGGCCTGTCTGCTTTGGGAACAAACTTCACTATGTATCAGGCTTTACACAAAACAGCCATTACTTTAAAACTACAGCCTTTGTCCTACATCTTACTATCATCATCTCAGCTTTCTGGCTGAGAACCCAAGATTAACAGCACATCTAACCAAGAGTGCCACACACTGTAACCTCCACTACACGAATGATTCTCTCCTGCTATGCCATTCTCCTTAGTTGATACAAAACAGTAAAAAACACTCAATCTAAAGAACTTTTTTTTTTTTTTTTTTGAGGTAGGGTTTCACTCTAGCTCAGGCTGACCTGGAATTCACTATGTAGTCTCAGGGTAGCCTTGAACTCATGGCGATCTTCCTACCTCTGCCTCCCAAGTGCTGGGATCAAAGGCGTGTGCCACCACGCCCAGCTCTAAAAAAACTCTTACTTATTTTGAGACAGGGTCTCACTCTAGCCTAGGCTGACCCAATATTCATTCTGTAGTTCCAAGCTGGCCTTGAACTCATAGCAATCTTTCTACATCTGCTTCCCAAGTGCTGGAATTCACACCTTCACACTGGTTACTTATGTTTCACTTGAGGCAGGATCTCATTTGGCTCAGGCAGACCTGGAACTCACTCTGTAGACCTGACTGGCTTTGAACTCATAGATATCCTCCTGCCTCAGCCTCCTGAGTGCTGGGATTGAACCACCATGCCTGGCTTTTATTTGTTCTTTTAATATGAAAAATAACATATCTCCCCAGACATGCCCTGATAACTGCCAGCTAAGGACATGACATCATCCAAAAATTTAAAGTTGGCATGGCACAGCAAAGTAGATGTGACGTCTGCTCACCAGACACACCTACTTTAACTTTTGCACATTGAGGTGCTTTTGGCAATATTAATGGTTTTTAAAACGCCAGTGTGATGGAGCACGCCTTTTAATCCCAGCACTTGGGAGGCAGAGGTAGGAGGATCACTGTGAGTTCAAGGCCACCCTGAGACTACCTAGTGAATTCCAAGTCAGCCTGGGCTAGAGTGAAACCCTACCTCGAAAAACCAACAAAACAACAACAAAAAAGTTTTTAATTTTGGTGTTTCGTATGTGTGTGCATGTGTCTAGATTCTTAAGCCGACACTGTACCTATGATCTACATCCTTAGCCTGGTGGTGCTGACTGCCAACTGTGGTGCAGTGTTCCCGAGGGCAGTCTGCAATGCATGATGGCTCTAGGACTGGTCTAGACTCCAGCAGCTAGCTAAAGCACACTGGGAACAACACCTCCCCACGGCGAGTGAGGAAGGACCTACTGCAGGCTGTGAACCAAGGCAGACAGCTGTAAGCCAATCAAAGCAACAGAGTGACAATTCAGTGTGGGACTGCCATCTAGCATCTTTTACATTTTAATAGGATGCCTGGATATCCTTTGGCTGAAAGCTAACTACTCCAAAAGTGTAAGAAATGTTGGCCCTTCCTTTGTAGGCATGAAGAAATAAATGAAAAGCAGCAGACACTATTCTTTAAGGGACTAATCTGTATCCTGCATTTAAAAATTTTTTATTTATTTATCTACAATGAGAAAGAGAGACGAGAGAAAATGGGCTTGCCAGATCCTCTAGCCATGGCAAACCAACTCCAGATGCGTGTGCCACTTTGTACATCTGGTTTATGTGGGTACTGGGAAATTGAACCCAGGATGTTAGGCTTTGCAGGCAAGCACCTTAACTGCTGAGCCATCTCTCCAGCCCTGTATCCTGCATTTTGAAAACAGGTCTCCAACATGAACTGTAAGCAATTCTCTAGAAATACTGGACCCAAATGCAGCCAGGACAGCAAGCAGCACACCAAGAAGATGTGAAATCCCAGCCAGTGAACTGCTGGCGTTTTGCATACTTTAGACATGCTAAACATCACTAAGAATTTAACAACTTTCTCATCCTCAGATCAGCTCTGGGCTACAATAGGATTTTTATGAATTACCAAAGCCAATGTATTTAAATTAGCTGAATGGTTAATAATAGGGGAAGGTGATTTAAGTCCCCAGGATCCTACCAAAGACTTGTGGATCTTCAGCTGGAAAATCAGAAAGTGATAAAGATGTATAAAATTACAGGGGAGGGTATTTGGGGGAAGGAATATTCAGTGATTCTGACAACATACCTAAAGCAAAAAAATCCCAGTTAAAGAAAGTTCAAAAAACTTGGTGTGGTAGCCCATACCTATAATCCCAGCATTTAGAAGGCTGAGGCAGGAGAGTGGCCACAAGTCTGAGCCAACATGGGCTACAAAATTCATAAAGTGAATTCCAGGCCAGGCTGGGTACTTTGTCAGAAGAAGAAGAAGAAGAGGAAGAAGAAAGAAGAAGAAAAAGAAAATACAATGTGTGCTCCCTGTGACAGAAGGATGAGTACATTGACAGTTTTACTGGGTAAATAAAACATTTAAAATATTTTCACTCAAGGCTTTGAATTGGAAATGAAGTTTCTGTGATGGTGCTTGTCTACAATCGCAGATACATAAAAGAGTGAAAACCTTAAGACTGGCTCCTTAATAGTACTAACACTGCAACAGTGAATAGAGAGTACATACTAATACATACAGGGCTGGAGAGATGGCTCAGCAGTTAAGCGCTTGCCTGTGAAGCCTAAGGACCCCGGTTCGAGGCTCGGTTCCCCAGGACCCACGTTAGCCAGATGCACAAGAGGGCACACGCGTCTGGAGTTTGTTTGCAGTGGTTGGAGGCCCTGGCGTGCCCATTCTCTCTCTCTCTCTCTCTCTGCCTTTCTCGCTCTGTCAGTCGCTCTCAAATAAATAAATAAATAAAAATAAACAAAAGTTTTTAAATGTTTTTCTATTCATAGTTAGTGTGGGTGTATAACTGATTTAAATTTGCTTATCAGAATACTCCTGTGTGGACTGTTGGATGGCTGTGTCATGAAATAAGTACATGATACAATTAACACAGCCAAGCTCAAGCAGAGCCGTGTGGCTGCACACGTGCAAGGACCCGAGCCAGGCGCGGCTCGGGCACCACTGTGGCAGCGCAGGTGCCTGGAGGAAACACTACACAGTCGAAGATGCTTTTCTACCAGTGCTGCCGAAGAGGCTTTTAGAAGCACAGACAGACAAACATTCTTATAATGCATGCAGGGAAATGTGACACAAAGTACTGGACATGAATGTCAAGCTTGCTGCATCATTTTTTTAAGTAGCCACAAAATTTTATTAGGTATACACATGAAAAACAAAACCTTAACTATGTAAAAGTGACAACTACTTAAAATTACTCTAATAAAGAAGTATTTTCAATTAATTTCAGTGCTCTCAAAGGAGCTATGTGTGTGAAGGAGAAAGAAAGGGACAGAAGGGGAGAAGGGGAGAGGCAAAGGAACAAGGAAGATACACCTATTGAGTGTTTCTCCCTCCAAACCACCCAATGCAGTCAACATTGTTTATGCTTTGTTTTAAAGTGTTAGATTTAGGAAATTTTCCTCAGTGAGGAACAAACAGAAAGCAGGAAGTCTAAACAAAAGCAAATTAAATCAAGACATGGACATCAAAACCAATTTTGGCTTTACTTTTCTGTGGAAGCTGGTCCTATATCTAACACTGCACAAGGGTTCTTGCATAATGAAAAGAGAAGCAGAAGCCCTTACACTGCCTCGCTTTGCCAGAGAATCACCGTAGTCTGCTGGCAAAGTCCGCTTGCTGGACTTTTTCTGCTCATGTTCAACTGCATCTTCAATTATAGGCTCAAGCCTCATCTGGACAAACACCAAAAATTGGGGTCAATGTCTTTTCATTATATAAAGAAAGACCTAATCCCCTGTTTCATGTCTCTGCAGTCCAATTACATGTATAACGAACAGGACTTGAAGTTAAAAGAAAATGCAAAACCCCAGCAGTGACAAAAATTGGACATAGAAGGCCCCAAGGCTCCAAACTAATCTCTTGCCAATTCTAAGATTTTTAAGGTCTATTTCTGAGACCTGATTGGGATTTCAACATCTTCATTCAACATCCCTCCCAAGCATAATCCGTAAAAATCCCCAAATTTAAATAATGTCTGTATCCACAAATTCTCTGAGTATATGTGGAGCTACCACCCAGTCTTCTTCCCAATCCCTTTGTAGTGACATTCAGCTGAGAGGTTTTGTCAGCGCCCCCCCCCCCCAAAAAAAAAAACCTCTGTTGTCTTGCAAAGCCCACTGCCACATTACCTCTGTGAGGATGGTGGTGTCATAGGATGGCTGATACTTTTCCTTTTCATGGGCTGTTCTCTTCTCCATCTTTTCTCGGTCAGTTTTCTGTTTCCTATCTGCACCTTTAGGCTTAAAACCAAAGTAGATGATTTCATCTGGCTGCAAGTGGCATTGCAAACAAAACTGAATCCTCATTCCTGATTTTTGCCCTTACCTTAAACACTTTGATTTGGCAGCTAGCTGAGTGAAGATGATCTGTGTATTCTCCATTTTCATTCTGTTTAAATGTGTCAACCTGGATCCTAAAAGGCACTCCCTTTTCCCCTCCATGCTTCCGTGGAGTGAATTCTGTACTGATGCAGTGTACCTAAAAGACAATTTGAGGCAAACTGCATTTAAAATACCTAGCACTAGGGCCTTTCTATTTTCTTACCTCCTGGATAACCTGTTACCACTAGTCAGTCAAGCTACCCTCCTTTTTTTTCAAGGTAGAGAGTTTCAGGATGACCTGGAACTCATGCTGTAGCCCAGGCTGGCCTACAACTCATAGTGATCTTCCTACTTCTGTCTCCAAGAGTGCATACCACCAAGGCTGGCTGAAGATACTTTTAAAAACAAACTCATAAGCATTAGTCAAATTATCTCACATTACTTGCTGAAAAAAATTTTTTTCAAGGTAGGGTCTCGTTGTAGCCCAGGCTGACCTGAAATTTACTATGTAGTCTTAAGGTGGCCTCGAATACTTAGCAATCCTCCTACTTATGCCTCGCAAGTAGTGAGATTAAAGGCATGCACCACCACGCCCAGCTTGTTTTTTCAAGGTTGGGTAGGGTCTCACTCACTTAGCCCAGGCTGACCTGGAATTCACTATGTATATGTAGTCTCAGGGTGGCCCCGAACTCATGGCATCATCCTACCTCTGCCTCCCAAGGGCTGGGATCAAAGGCGTGCGCCACCACGCCTGGCTTTGAACGTTTTTAATACATGGCTTTCCTTTCAGAAATCCAAGTGAGTGTTCCTGGGCTTGTTGCGAGTGATTCTTCCCTGTTACAATGCCTCTCCACCAGTAAAGAACTTGCTCCAACCGGAAAACAAGAACAGAGTGGCTTCCTATGCATGTCACCTTCCTCCTTCCCACTAACACATTCCTCTCAGACCAGGGTCTAGCCACATCCATCTCCAGTCTGAACACTCTGCTGTCGGCCTCGTTCTGTCACTACCCCTGCTCCAGACGGCCAACTATCTTATTTGTGGTACTCTCTCTGCCTGGGGAATTTTCAGTCCCCAAATCCCAGTGTTTCTCCTTTCTGTCTGTATCTAAGCCCTCCAGATTAATCTTTCAAAGTCCACTCAAGATCCTGAGGGCAAAACTCCTCTTACACTCTCCTGAATAACACCACAGCGAACAGCTGCAGAGTGCAGCACCGAGTTAGCCAACAGCAGGGCCTCGGCCATTTCTCACTCTATTACTCACACCTTCAAACAGTTCCCAAGGTGAAAGCTTACTTCTGAATACCACTGCACAGCTTGGGATTAAAACTAGGTCTTGTTATCACTCTTGTTTTAACTGATTTTCCCACTGCACAAACACCAACAGCATATAAAATTGCAACAGTTTCCAATGATGGGGAACACTCCTTAGAGTTGATGCAAACCACAGCATACTTAAGGTGGTCAGCAATTCATGGTTATCCCTTTCTATAGAGCTTACATACATAATAGTTCCAAGCCCACCACTTATAAATTTGTACACTCTAGATTACAGTAACTGTTGTATTCTACATATAATACTACTTTAAAGAAACTATCTCAGACACACATGGAATTTATGAATGAAATATGTGTGAGGTTAGTGATAAAGCATACCCAAAGTAAGTAAAAAAAAAAGGAGAAATGGCTAATCACTGTTTAAGACAGGTGATAGGTACACAGAAAATTCATTATTATTTTATTCATTTGTGAAGGTCCTATTTAAAGTTTCATTGCTAGTGCTAGGATGTTTCAAATATCATTAGAAAAAAAAAATATAAAACCTGGGGGCTTGAGAGATGGCTCAGTGATTGAAAGGCACTTGCTTGCAAAGCCTGATGACCAGGGTTTGAGTCCCCAGTTCCTATGTAAAGTCAGATGCACAAAGTTGGTAGATGTGTCTGGGGTCCATTTGCAGTGGCAGGAGACAATACAAGATCCATACGCGCCTATTCTCTCTCTCTGTCTGCCTCTTTCTCTCTCTCTCTGTTGCTCTCAAATTAAAAAAAAAATCATGTCCTTTTAAAACATAGCTTCTATTTCAGAGAAATGTATCTTGAGAAACAGTATGAATTTCCATTATTGTGAACGTAAGGAGAAAAAAAATAAAATTTATTGTTTATTTTTATTTAGTTATTTGAGAGTGACAGAGAGGAGGAGGGAGGAAGGGAGGGAGAGAGATTGATTAACCCAGTAATTAAACCCATTTTAACCTTGCCTATTTTTTTTTAAGTTTTGTTTATTCATTTGACAGAGAGAGAGGGAGAGGGAGAGAGAGGAAGGGAGGGAGGGAGAGGGAGAGAGAATGGGCATGCCAGGGCCTCCAGCCACTGCAAATGAACTCCAGACATGTGTGCCCCCTTGTGCATCTGGCTTATGTGGGTCCTGGGGAATCGAACCTGGGTCCTTTGGCTTTGCAGGCAAACACCTTAACTGCTAAGGCCATCCCTCCAGGCCCCCCACTTTTTAAAGACCACTACACGATAGTTTACAAATAGGGTTGTTTAAAAAATGCTATCAAGAGTTGAGAATTAACCCTTCTAAATGCCTGGGTTAGGAGCTTCTAAGAGCAGTAGTAAAATGCAAACCTGAATGAAGGCAGACGTGCGCTTTGCAGGGTCCCACAGAAATTCAACTGCATTTAACTGGCTTGGATTGGTTCTTGTGTCAATTATGCCCACAGACATGGGAATATCTGTATATTCAAAAAGACGTTACAAAAAAAAAAAGCAACCATTTAAAGTAACTACAAAGCTTACAACTTGGGCCCAGAGTGGTGCCACACGCAAGTAGTCCCGGCTACTTGGGGATGGGCTAAGCCCAAGAGGTGAAGCCCCAGCTTGGGCAATGTAGCAAAATCCCATTTCAAAAAAGAAAAGAAAAGAAACAAGCAAGACAAACTTAAAACTTACTATATTATGTTCTATGGAAATAATTACATCCATGTTGAACTTTTCCTTCAATGTTCTCCGTAGTCAACCTTGTCTTCAATACCAAATCCACCTAACAAGAATCACAGTTTCTCCCACCATGGTTTGTATTTCATTTCATTAAGAGTATAATGGATGGTGCCATTTGAGGATTAAGTAGTTTCAAATTCATAAAATTCCTAATACAGATTAGTTTAGCACCAAAAATCTACTTCACTTTTTAAGCACAGAACAATTCTCAAGGCCCATGATCTAGTAACGCCAAAGCTTTACCCATGCACTTAATCTTACATGGTGCCAACATGCTCATGGACAAAGCTAAACAGCACCTCCACTCCCGTGGACTGTGCCCAGCACGTGTACCTAAATCGAGAAGTCTGTCTCCTGGACGATTCCACTTCCAACCTTCAAGTTGCTGATGCTCTGTGTACTGCAGCCGTCTGTCGTGGAACACAACCCTTATGATGCTCTGGAGAGTAAGCAGGAAAAATGAGAACAGTCAACTATCCCAGCTACAAGAGAGAAGTATTTTCATTTCTTATGTAATAACCTGTAACAGACAAGCAAGGAATAAATTTTATAATTTGATGTTACAAATTTTAAAAAAAAGCACACACTCCCTCTCCTTACAAATTAATGAATTTTTCTTTTTTAAGGGAGGGCTGGAGAGATGGCTTAGCAGTTAAAGGTGCTTGCTTGCTCAACTTGATGGCCTGGGTTGGATTCTCCAGTATCCAGGTAAAAACTAGATGCACAAAGGGGTGCGTGCACCTGAAGTTTATTTGCAGGAACAAGAGGCCCTAGTGTACCTATTCATTCTCATTCTCCCCTTGCAAATTAATAAATAAATTTTCATTTATTTTTTGTTTTGTTTTGTTTTTCAAGTTAGGGTCTCACTCTAAGCCAGGCTGACCTGGAACTCACTATGTAGCCTCAGGGTGGCCTTGAAATTACGGCAATCTTCCCATGTACTTCCTGAGTGCTGGGATTAAAGGCGTGTGCCACCATGCCTGGCCTAATAAATATTTTTAAAACCAAAATCAGAAACCAGGCATGGCGGCGCACACCTTTAATCCCAGCACTACGGCGGCAGAAGTAGGAGGATCACTGCGAGTTCGAGACCATCCTGAGACTACACAGTGAATTTCAGGTCAGCTTGGGCTAGAATGAGACCCTACCTCAAAAAAACAAACAAAAAGGTAGAAAGTGACTGAGGAAGACACTTACATCAAGCTCTGTCCTCCAAACACACACACCTACAACATATACACAAATAAAATGAATGAATGTTTAAGACTTTTGGGTCCAGTTTTATGACCATAATACAAGATCCATCAAGTACTAATCATCTTTATTACAGAATCTAAAACTTCGACCCTTTTACACTGATACTTTAAAAAAACTGTATTACTGTAGTCATAAAACTTAAGTTTCACTGTGTCTGATGAATCTAGTCCTATCTCATTTTTTCTGCTTAAGCATAAGGGCCACTTGGGCCACAGCCTGCCAAGTTCAACTCCTTAGAACGCATGGAAAAAGCTGCACATGGTCTGAGTATAATCCCCAGTGTGTGTGTGTGTGTGTGTGTGTGTGTGTGTGTGTGTGTGTGTGTGGCGGGGGAGACAGCACTGCTCACTGACAAAGAGAGCAGCCCAGGCTGAGAGAGTCCTCCATCTCAAGAAAAGAAATACATGGATGAGTGGTAACAGAAGGTCACACAAAGTTCTCTTCTGGCTTCTGCACACATGCATATAGGGTGTGTGCATTTGAATACATGTATGCATACATCACAGAGACAAACACACCACCCACGCAAAACAAAAATTTGGGCTGGAGAGATGGCTTAGCAACAGTTAAAATGCTTGCCTGCGAAGCCTAAGGACCCAGGTTCGACTCCCCAGAACCCACATAAGCCAAAAGCACAGTGACTCAAATGCACAGGTGGCACATACATCTGGAGTTCGTTCGCAAGTGGCTAAGGCTCTGGTACACCAATTCTCTCTCCTTCTCATTTAAAAAAAGAGCCAAGCCAGGCGTGGTGGCACATGCCTTTAGTCCCAGCGCTCGAGAGGTAGAGGTAGGAGGATCACCCTGAGTTCGAGGTCATCCTGAGACTCCATCATAAATTCCAGGTCAGCCTGGGCTAGAGTGAGATCCTACCTCGAAAAAACCAAAAGAAAAAAAAAAAAAAAAGAGAGAGACAGAGATCCAGGTGTGGTGGTGCATGCCTTTAATCCCAGCACCTGGGAGGCAGAGGTAAGAAGAATGCCCTGAGACTACAGAGTTAATTCCAGGTCAGCCTGGAACAGAGTGAGACCCTACTTCAAAAAGCAAAAAAAGGGCTAGAGAGATGGCTTAGCGGTTAAGGTGTGTGCCTGCAAAACCAAAGGATCCAGGTTTGATTCCCCAGGATTCACATAAGCCAGATGCACAAGGTGGCACATGCATCTGGAGTTCATCTGCAGGGGCTGCATGCCCTGGTACACCCACTATCTCTTTCTCTCCCCTTCTCTGTGCCTCCTCCTTTCGCTCTCAAATAAGTAAATAAATTTTAAAAAAATCATTATTGGAGATGGAGGCATACATGAGCAATATAGTGCTTGCCTACTATAGGTGAGGTCCTGAGTTTGGCCCCCAACACCACAACAAACAAACAAGCATATAATACTAATGTCAGACCCAAAGATGACCTTGGCAGCAACAAGCTAGCTGGGGCCAGAGGATAGACAATCCCCACGGAGACCTACACTCTAAGAGAACCAGGCAGAGGATAGCCAGAGAAGGGCTGCTCACCGTTGATAATGTGCATGACCTTTTCAAACTGTAACTGGCACATGCCAGAATGCCAAGAGGAGGAGGAGAGTAGACACCAGATGCATCTGGGGAATGACCGAGCCCAACTGACTGGCATAGGTTGAGTAGATACAAACTGTGGGAGCTGGAAAATTAACCTTCTGTTCCAAGTACACGTGAAGCCCCAGTGAGTCAGAAGGTGGAATCTGGGAGCTCATGCCAAGCTAGCAGGCAACAATGTAAGGGAACCAGACACCCCTTCTCTCTCAGGAGTAAACATGAACAAGTTAACCTCCATAGGAACAGAGTATTCTGCCTCCAGGACTAAGATACACTAAGTATCCAAAGACCCTCATCGTGGGCCTCCAGATGCCGAGCAGCCAGTTCGCCCACGAAACACGCACATTCATACTGCCTTGATCACCAAGCAGCTGGATCCCCAGCTCCTCCATAAGGCTGTTCTGCCCAAAATGACACGGGCCCAGTGGCTAATATGAACTGACATGCCATTCTGGGAAACATCACAACTCATTCTTAATGATCTCTTGCTAAGGTTTTAAGTTTTGCCCTCCCCCAAATTTGCTTTTCTGTAAAGTTTGTCCTCTAATGCTGCAAAATGTATAATAAACCCTGATGAACGACAGAGGCTAGGACCCAACTGCATGTAACACTGGGAGGAGTCCTGAGGACACACCCTGACCAGACACTAGGGCTAGGCCTCCAATATGAGATATGACTCATTCAGATTAAGGGCAATTTAAAAAGTGGAGTAAGAAAATGCTTAAGCTGGTGTGGTGGTAAACTACTTTAATCCCAGCCTTTGAGAAGAAGAGGTAAGAGGACTACTGAGTCCAAAGCCAGCCTGGGCTAGAATAAGATCCTGCCTCAGGAAAAGGAGGGAAGGAAGGAGGGAAGGAAGAGAGGAAGGAGGGAGGGGAGGGAAGCAAGAGGGAAAAAAGAAAAAAGTGCTTAAAAGTTATTACTTTTGTGTGTATGTGTAAGATAGGGTCTCACTCTAGCCCAGGCTGACCTGGAATTCACTCTGTAGTTCTCAGGGTGGCCTGGAACTCATGGTGCTCCTCCTACCTCTGCCTCCCAAGTGCTGGGAGTAAGGGTGCGCCACCACGCCCAGGTTTTTTCTTTCTTTTGTGTGATTTTTTTTTTTTTTAATTAAGGCTGGGGTGATGCCTCAGTGACTGAAGCTATTTCACGCAAGGCCTGTGACCCAGGTTTGATCCCCAGTTCCCACATAAATCCAGACATCAAAGTGACACTAGACATCACTTGCAGTGGCAAGAAGCCTTGGTGCCCCCATTCATATTCTCTTTCTCTTCTCCCTACTTTTCATTCCCCTCTCTTACCTCCCTCAAATAAATAAATAAATAGAGCAAGGCATGGAAGTGTACACCTTTAATCCCAGCACTCAGAAGGTAAGCAGAGGTAAGGAGAACTGCTGTGAGTTTAAGGCCATCCTGAAAATACATAGTGAATTCTAGATCAGCATGGGCTAGAACAAGACGGTACCTTGAAAAACCTCAAGAAAGAAAGACAGACAAACAGACAGGACAGAAAGACAGACTGGGGAGACTACTCATTGGGTAAAGGCACTTGCTTGCAAAGCCCGCCAGCCCAGGTTCAATTTCCTAGTACCCACCCCACATAAAGCCATATAAAGTGGCTCATGCACTCGAGGTTTGTTTGCAGCAGCAAAAAGCCCTAACAACCGGATACGGCGGCACACACCTTTAATCCCAGCACTTGGGAAACAGAGGTAGGAGGATTACTGTGAGTTCAAGGCCACCCTAAGGGTACATTAGTGAATTATAGGTCAGCCTAGACTAGAGTGAGACCCTACCTTGAAAAACAAAACAAACAAACAAAAAGCCCTAACACACCCATATATACTCTCTCAAATAATAAAACATATTTAAATTTGAAGATGCATTCTTTATTTATACAAACATGTAAGTGTCCATGTCCGTGTGTGTCTGTGTTAGCCAGGGCCTCTTGCCACTACCAAAAACTTCAGGTGTATGAGATACTTTCTGCATCTGGCTGGGGAACTGAACCTGGGCTGCAGGCTTTGTAAGCAAGTGCCTTTAACTGCTAAGCCATTTCCCCAGCCCAAAAGTTTTATAGTAATATATTTTCCCTCATATCCTTTATTTTAAAGACTTTAGGATTTGTTATGGTGATGGAATTTATTTTCTAATAATTTTAACTAACTTGCTTTTCTACTGCTTCTTGACTCCTAACAGCTATAATTACCGTATCACAGATAAATATATATTTTATTGATTTATTTATTTGTTGAAAGAAGGGGAGAGAGAATGAGAATGGGCACGGCAGGGCCTCCAGCCATTGCAAACAAACTCCAACTGCATGCACCCTCATGTGCTTTTGGCTTACTTGGGTCCTGGGAAATCAAACTGGATCCTGACTTTGCAGGCAGATACCTTAACCGCTAAACCAGCTCTCTGGGCCATCTTTCAAAATTTTTAATGAAAGCTCTTGCATCACTTTTTTTTTTTGGCCAACCCTGCCCCCCAAAATTAGGACATTTTATGTGACAACTACCAAAAAAATATTTTTAAAAGATTTTTAAAGTGAAGGAGCTGGATGCAGTGGTGCACACCTTTAATCCCAGCACTTGGGAGGCAGAGGTAGGAGGATCACTGTGAGATCAAGGCCACCCTGAGACTACATAGTGAATTCCAGGCCAGCCTGAGCTAGAAAGCAAGACCCTACCTTGAAAAACCAAAGATTTAAAGTAAAAACACATTACTCTTTGATTAGAATAAAACTCTTTCATCAAAACCACCACTTTATCAAATCACAATAACAACTGTTACAAATTAAAACAGACTGTCCTTACCTTTACCAATTTTCCACTGATCTCAGGCATATCTCCCATTTTCCGATTATCCAGCATCCGAATTTCATAAGACTGGCCTAATTTAAAGAAATTATGTATCATTATGTTTATGCCCATATTAATGCTACTCTCACTTCTGATTAGAGAACTCTCCTTTTCAGATGGCAGTGACCACTGGGGAGACTCCAAACTTGCCAAAGCACTGAGAAGTAGCAGAAGTGGAGTGTCCAGCACTAAGTGAGACACCTCTGTCACCTTGTCCAAGGCTCAAGGACTATTGCAAAGAAGGTGGTGGGAAAGAATGTGTAAGCCAAAGGAAGGGAAGGAGTGCTGACAATACTGTATTCCAGACATACAAGTGAACCTGGTATTCATGGCCGCACAGAGTCTGATGCTACCTACACAAAACCTACATAACAGAAGGGAAAAACTGATAGCAAAATAGAAGAGAGGCTAGTTGGAAAGAAGGGATTCAGTGGCAGGAGAATTCAGGAGGGGAAAAAAGGGAGGATGGTGGAGAGGACTATGATCATGGTATATTGTCTATGTACATATAGATAGACAGATGCTGTCAATAAAAAGCCAAAAAGAAAGAGATTGTGTATCAACAATAACCCAGGTGAAGAGCACCACTCTGGTCAACATAACTCTCTCTCAGAACAGACAACCACAGAGAATGGTCAATTTGCTAGAGATGCAAAGTCAGATTGGTCTCTTCCTTTCATGCAAATCACACCATCCTTTGCTTCAACCTTGTTACAGAGGAACTGAAGACTATTTACTTTTATCTGCCACTCTTTTATACTATTTTTATTACATATATGAGACTATCTTCTTTACCTTTTCTAATGTATCATCTATACCATAAAACTCACTTTATAAAATAATTCATTGGTGGCTGGAGAGATGGCTTAGTGGTCAAGTGCTTGCCTGTGAAGCCTAAGGGTCCTGGTTCAAGGCCAGATGCACAAGGTAGCGAGCGCATGAGCCCAGAGTTCGTTTGCAGTGGCCAGAAGCCCTGATGCACCCTTTCTCTGTCTGCTGCTCTCAAATAAATAAATAAACCAAAAATTCTTTTAAAAAATTAATTCACTGGATTTTTGTACATTCAGAATTGTTCAGCCATCACCACTACCAGTGTCAGAAAATGTTCATCATCACAAAAGAAACCCAAACCCATTAACGATCACTTCCTATGTGTCGTCCGCCTCCCCCCCCCCCCCCCCCCCCCCCCCCGCAGCACTTCCCTTGCAACCACTAATCCACCTTTTTGTCTCTAGTGAGTTGCCTTCTACAGACACTTCACATAAAAAGAATCACACAGAGCCGGGTGTGGTGGCGCACGCCTTTAATCCCAGCACTTGGGAGGCAGAGGTAGGAAGATTGTCGTGAGTTTGAGGCCACCCTGAGAATGCAGAGTGAATTCCAGGTCTACCTGGGCTACAGTGAGACCCTACCTTGAAAAACAAAAACAAAAACAACAACAACAAAAAAGAATCATATATGGGCTGGAGAGATGGTTCAGTGGTTAAATGTGCTTGCTTGCAAAGCCTGATGACCCAGGTTCAACCCCCAGTACCCAGGTGAAGCTAGATGCACAAAGAGGCACATGTGTCAGCAATCGTTTTGTAATAGCATACCTATTCTCTCCTCCTTTATTTCCTTCTCCCTGCTTACAAATAAGTAAATATATTTTAAAAAAGAATCACATAATATGTGGGATTTTCAAGATGAGCTTCATTTACTTAGCATGGCTTTCCCCTTTACATTGCCTGGTATTACTCTACTGGAGACACAGACCACATCTTGCTTATCCACACTCATCAAGTAATACACATTTTGGATTATTTTCACTGTTCTGGTGAAAAAGAACAGTATTATGAATATCAATGCACAGGTTCTTTTTGGGGGGGGCTTCAAGGTAGGGTCTCATTCTACTCCAGGCTGACCTGGAATTCACTATGTAGTCTCAGGGTGGCCTCAAACTCACAGTGATCCTCCTACCTCTGCCTCCCAAGTGCTGGGATCAAAGGCATGTGCCACCATGCCTGACTAATACAGTTTTTATATGGGCCAAATACAATTCATCTTTGAGTCCTTTCCCTACATTAATCTACCCATCTCATATTTGCACGCTGCCTCATTAATGTCCATATAGATTTCCACACATCAAGTCTACATAATTAAGAAAATAAGCTGTTGCAGAAAAAAAATCAGTAGTTCACACTCATAAAAATTTTTTCATTATTAATAAAAATGATAATATAGACCCGGGGAGATGGCTTAGCAGTTAAGATGCTCGCCTGCGAAGCCTAAGGACCTAGGTTTGATTCCCCAGTACCAATATTAAGCCAGATGCACAGGAGAGCACAAGCGTCTGGAGTTCATTTGCAGTGGCTGGAAGCCCTGGCGTACCCATTCTCTCTCAAGCAAATAAATAAATTTTTAAAAATGACAATATAGCCGGGCGTGGTGGCGCACGCCTTTAATCCCAGCACTTGGGAGGCAGAGGTAGGAGGATCGCTGTGAGTTCAAGGCCACCCTGAGACTCCATAGTGAATTCCAGGTCATCCTGGGCTAGAGTGAGACCCTACCTCGAAAAACCAAAAAAAAAAAAAAAAAAAAAAGACAATATAAGCCAGGTGTGGTGGCACACACCTTTAATCCCTGCACTTGTGAGGCGGAAGTAGGAGGATCACCATGAGTTCGAGGCCACCTTGAGACTACACAGGGAATTCCAGGTCAGCCTGAGCTAGAGTGAGACTGTACCCAGGGGAGGGGGGGGCAGTATAATTTTGAGGTCTCAACAGAAACTAGTATCTAGTATCACATAAAGCCGAGACTCAGTTTTAATTACCAACACCCTCTCCACACCCCATAGTCTTACACAGGGTTACCAACCAAAGGCATCAATATATTATCAACTCATTCCAAAGCTGGTGAAGAAAAACAGCTCTACACAGAACATTAACAAGGAACACTTGAAATATGTCTATCATATTGACAGATTAACACTAAAATGTGGCCTTTATAGCAAGAGAATGTTTTAGATTTAAACTAAGACACAAAAAAATGATGACATCAGGGCTGGAGAGATGGCTTAGCAGTTAAGCGCTTGCCTGTGAAGCCTAAGGACCACGGTTCGAGGCTCAGTTCCCCAGGTCCCACGTTAGCCAGATGCACAAGGGGGCGCACGCGTCTGGAGTTCGTTTGCAGAGGCTGGAAGCCCTGGCGCGCCCATTCTCTCTCTCTCTCCCTCTATCTGTCTTTCTCTCTGTGTCTGTAACTCTCAAATAAGTAAATAAAAAATTAAAAAAAAAATACACAGCTAAGGGGCATCATTAAAAAAAAAATGACGACATCAAAACAGAAGGAGTTGGAAAAATGAAAGGTCCAGTAGAGGAGGTATAGTGGAGTGGGAGGGGCAAAGGTGGGTGGTAGGAAAGACTCATAATCAGAGCACATCGTGAATATGTATAGAATTGTCAATAAAAAGTTAAATAGAGCTGAAGAGGTGGCTTAGCTAGCAGTTAAGGTGCTTGCCTGCAAAGCCAAAGGACCCAGGTTCGATTCCCCAGTACCCACGTAAAGCCAGATGCACAAGGTGGCACATGAGTTTGGAGTTTGTATGCAGTGGTCAGAGGCCCTGGGGTTCCCACTCTCTGTCTCTATATCCGCCTCTTTCCCTCTTCTTCAAATAATAAAAATAAAAAAATTATTAAAATAGAAGTCAAATGCCGGGTGTGGTGGCACATGCCTTTAATCCCAGCACTCGGGAAACAGAGGTAGGAGGATCGCCATGAGTTCGAGTCCACACTGCAGAGTGAATTCCAGATCAGCCTGGGCTAAAGTGAAACCCTACCTCAAAAAAAAAAAAAAAAGGTAAATAAAACTAAGACACAGATTGTATAGTACATGTGCCAATGGACCTGAATTCAGAAAATAAAAAAATAAAACACACACCATTATACATTTCAAACTACCCTTAATCTCACAATAACTTAGGAAATAAAAATTAAAGGATTTGGACTGATTATCTGATTAATCAAAACTGTTTAATTAAGCCAGGCATGGTTGTGCATGCCTTTAATCCCAGCACTCAGGAGGCAGCAGTAGGGGACTGCCGTGAGTTTGAGGCCAGCCTGAGACTACTGGAGAGATGGCTCAGGGCTAAACATTTAAACACAGACTATCGAAGACGGGAAACCACTTCCGTGGAGTCACCCAAAGAAAAACAGCCAGCAAGGGAGGACAAAGAACCCTAGAAGCCCTTCCATTTGGTTGCCATAGAGCAAAAGAAAAACATTTTTTACTAGGATTTTTAAAAAATGATTCTCAGAAACCCCAAATCCTCAAGACAGAAAATTAAATAAAGGCAATGTTATCTTCTTTTGTATGATTCTTTCTGATCAATGTGAGTGATACTCTGCAATGCATGTTGTATTTTATGTACACTAGATCAAGAACCAACTGCTCTTGGATAAAAGCACTCTAATGTCTAAGTTCTCAAAAGCACAAGTGCTTATTTTGTTTTTTTTTTTTTTAATTTTGAGAGAAAGAACTGGCACACCAGGGCCTCAGCCACTGCAATCAACTCCAGATGTTTGTGGCACTTGGTGGGCATGTGCAACTTTCCACTTGCCTCACCTTTATGTGTCTGGCTTACATGGGAACTGGAGAGTAGAACATGGGTCCACAGGCTTCGCAGGCAAGTGCCTTAACTGCTAAGCCACCTCTCCAGCCCACAGGTGAGTTTCTAAAAAAGGTTCTATGGGCTGGACATGGTGATGCATGCCTGTCTTCCCAGTATGTAGGAGGCAGAGACAAGAGGATTATGAGTTTCTGAACCAGCTTGGGCTACCGAGTAAGTCCCTGTCTCAAAAGACAAGAGCTATGAGTTGAGTGTGGTGGCACAAGCCTTTTAATCCCAGTACTCATGAGGCAGAAGTAGGCAGACTGCTGTGAGTTCAAGGCTACCCTGAGACTACATAGTGAATTCCAGATCAGCATGGACTAGAGTGCGACCTTGAGACACTACCTTGAAAAACTAAAAAACCAACCAACCAACCAACCAAACAACAACAAAATAACAAGAGCTAGAAATGTAGCTTAGGTGGTAGAGCACTTGGTAGCAATATGTTGTCAGCCCTTGGTTCACTACCAAGTACCACAAGGGTAAGGTGGGATCAGGTCTGTAACATTTCTTATATTCCAAATGGCTTCCCTAGGGGAAACTAGAATACATTCGTCAATGGCACTATCCAATATCCACTGAAAGAAAAACCAGACTCCTAGGTGTAATTTCTCCATTTGTCCATTATCTACAGTTCTTTTAATTCCATGGACTTCTGAAACAACAATTTATGCTCTAACTGAAATATAAAGATTCCCTGCTAATGACATATCAAATAATGCTAGTTCTATACTTATCTTTATCTATCTATCCATCCATCCAGCCATCCTACTAATTTTTTCCTAGGTAGGGTCTCACTCTAGTCCAGGCTTACCTGTACTTCACTATACAGTTGCAGAGTGGCCTCAAACTCAAGATAATCCTCCTATCTCTGCCTCCCAAGTGCTGGGATTAAAGGTGTGTGCCACCATGCCAGCTACTTTTTCTTTATTCATTTTATTTTCAAGGAGAAAGAGAGAGGGAGGGAGACTCCTTACAAGGACTACACATTAACATGGCATCCAAAATGTGACAGCTCACATTTGGCCAACTACAAAGCTTCAAAAGTCTTATTTCTACAATCCTAACGTACAACTTTGATAACAAGAACTACAGTTAATCAAAAGAAAATCTAGGGCTGGAGAGATTGCTTAGTGGTTAAGGGGCTTGCCTGTGAAGTCTAAGGATCCAGGTTCAATTCTCCACAACCCATGTAAAAAAGATACACATGGTGGCATATGCATCTGGAGTTTGTTCATAGTGGCTGGAGGTCCTGGCATACCCATTCTCTCTAATGAATAAATAAGAGTAAAAAATTTTAAAAAAAAAAGAAAGAAAATCTGCTGGGCCTGTATATGTATATATATATAAAGCTAAATAGAGACCCTACCTCGAAAAATCAAAAAAAGAAAGTCTACTCAGTAATAAAATGAAAGGATTAAAACTTTAAAAGCCCCCCCCCCCAAAAAAAAGCTTGTAATAGACAGTTAAGTCAATAAAAGTGCTTCTTCCTAGGGCCCAAGACCTGTTTGCAAAGTAGATGATATTGGCTAATTAACATTCTCAGAGTACTCTCAAAATAGAATTCAGCTCCAAATGAACAGGCATGTTGAGAGAAACTAAAGAGAAAGATTCTTTTCACTTGAAGAACGAGGTGCTGATCCAGCTGCTGCAATGAGCTACCCCAACCCGCAGCGAGGAGACACTCTTCCTCCTCCTGAGCTAAGGAACTACTGGAGGCTCAGCCGTCGCCCCACTTACTGCCCGACAATGGCAGTCTATTTCCGTCAGACCCGACCAAAGTTCTGACTCCACTGTCCAAGTCAGAGACCTAATTGTTTACAGATGGCTACTCAGACATAACCGGACAAACACAAACACAGTCACACAGCTTTTAAACTCTGTACTCCTATGGCTCAATAATTATAGTCCCCTCATCTTACAAAAACCACCCAAAGACAGCAACACAGTTAAGAAATCTTGCGCCAGTTTTGACTTGACAAAGGCTATAGGTTTTCGTAGGTGGGTGGTCTGTGCCTGCACGTGTGTGCAGTGGCCAGAGGCTGATGCTGGGTGTCTTCCTCTGTTGCTCTCCACCTAGTTTCCTGAGGCAGGGTCTCCTACCTGAACCCAGGGCTTAAACCTTTTGGCTAATATCGCTAGCCACTTTGCCCTGGAGATGCCCCACTTCTCCTCCTGAGGGCTAGGATACCAGGTAGATTGCCATGACCGCTCAGCACTGACATGGTGCTGAGGGTCCAAACTGCAGTCCTCACACTTGCTCAGTTACAACTTTACTGACTGAGCCATAGTCCTAGCACTACAGTTTGTTTTGTTTTTTAAGAGTTACCCAGTAGTAAATCTTCACCGGTAGAAGCTACCCAAGAAAAAGATGAGTAGCAACTCTAAGGGGAAGCTTCTAGCAAAAATCACAGCCACCAGCCCAATTACCTGCCAACTCCCCTAGGAAGAAGTCTCTTACAAAAGATGCTGAGGGCCATGTGTGGCGGTACACGCTTCGAATCCCAACACTGGGGAGGCAGAGGCAGGAGGACTGCTGTGACTTCAAGGCAAGCCTGGAACTAGAGTGGTTTCCAGTTCAGCCTGGGCTTGAGTGAACCCTTCCTTGAAAACAACAAAATAAATAGTAGGTAGGTAGATGAAAAGAGAGGGAGAAGAGGAAGGGAAGGAAGGAGGGCAAAGGGAAGGGAAAGAAAAGGGAAAAGGAGAGAATGAAGAAAGACAGAGGTGATGGTGGGCTGGGGTATGACTGGTGGCAAAGCACCTGTTCTGCCTGTCAGGCCTTGGGTTTGAACCACAACAATGTAAATAAATAAATAAATAAATAGAAACTCACCAATTCGCCCAATATTCAAGGCAATAAAAAAACGTGAAGTGTGAAGCTGGGTATAGTAGTTCATAATCCCAACATTTGGGAAGCTAAGGTAAGAGGTAAGAGTTCAAGACCAGCCTGTGCTAGAGTGAGACCCTGCCTTGAAAAGGAGGATGGGGGAAGGAAAAAAAAAATTCAACTGTGGTCTCCAATGTCACCTGGAAACTTGATTTCTGGTCCTGTCCCAGACCTACTGAATGCAAACTCTATGGGGACAGAACTTGTATTCTGACAATCCCTCCAGGTGACTCTGGTATAAACTAACATTTGGAAAACCATTGCTCTTTGTAAAGTTCCAAGTATCTAGTTAGTCTTTCCAATAAATTCAGGGTTATTTTCCTTGGAACAATTTTCTACTCAAAAAGCTGTCAGGCGAGCTGGGCGTGATGGCACACGCCTTTAATCCCGGTACTTGGGAGGCAGAGGTGGGAGGATCGCTGTGAGTTCGAGGCCACCCTGAGACTCCATAGTGAATTCCAGGTCAGCCTGGGCTACAGTGAGACCCTACCTCAAAAAAACCCAATCCCCCCCCCAAAAAAAAATCTGTCAGGGCTCTGGGGAGACAGCTCATGCAACATGGGAACTGGTTCTGGAACTTTAGCACCTACATATGTCTGGCATGGTGGCTAGTCTGCAATCCCAACACTGGGAAGGCCAAGACAGGATAATCCTAGAGCTTGCTGGCTACTCTAGTCCAACTGGTGAGTCCTTGAGAACAATAAAAGACCCTGTTCTCTACAACAAAGGTGGAAGAGCAATGAAAGACACATAATGTCATCTCTGGCCTCTATATGAAAATGCAGGTTGCCCATACACATAAAGATGCAAAACAAAAACAAAAACAAAAAACAACAACAACAAAAAACCACTTAGTGGGTCTGGGGTTAAGCAGCAGAACATTTGCCTAGCATATACAACCACCACAAATACAAACAACAAAACAGCTGTTACTAAAATAAAAATTAACCACTTTTCAAATGCTGAAGGTCTAGTTGACTAATATTCCCCCCAAAGAGACAAACTGAGGAGGAAAAATGTCTGGATTCTACTGGGTGTTTACACAATGCATCATTCAGTACAGTATAAACCGGACATAGCACTAAATGAGCCAATGTACAAGATTACCAGTAATTAGACTGCAAAGAACTTTTTCATTTAAATCATTTCCTTGTCTACATTAACACTGAGAACTAAACCAGGGCTGGAGAGATGGCTTACAGGTTAAGGCGCTTGCCGGCCAGGCAAAGGACCCACATTCAATTCCCCAAGACCCACGTAAGCCAGATGCACAAAGTGGCTCATGCATCTGGAATCTGCCTGCATTGGCTACAGGCCCTGGCACACCCATTCTCTCTCACTCTCAAATAAATAAATAAATAAATAAATAAAATATATTAAAAAAAAAAAAACTAAACCAACCTAAAGCTGTTTAAAAATTGTTCTGATTCCTTGTTTTTTTCACTTTTTTTTTTTTTTTTGCTTTTTCGAGGTAGGGTCTCACTCTAGCCCAGGCTGACCTGGAATTCACTATGTAGTCTCAGGGTGGCCTCGAACTCACGGTGATCCTCCTACCTCTGCCTCCTGAGTGCTGGGATTAAAGCCGTGTGTCACCATGCCTGGCTCTGATTCCTCTTTGAATAATCAACATTCATGTAAGAATTCTTTTACTGGGCTGGAAAGATGGCTCAGCAGTAAAGGTGCTTGCTTGCAAAGCCTGATGGATTTGGTTCAATCCTCAGTACCCACGAACAGTAAGACACACAAAGTGGGGCACATGTCTGGAGTGTGCGGTGGCAAGAGGCTTTGGTGCGTACTTACGCTCACGTATGTGCTCTTGTTCCATTTGCAAATAAAATTTTTTCTCCCTCAGGAAGTATAAGCTACCTCCTCAGAATTTTTTTTATTTTTTATTATTTATTTATTTATTTATTTTTGGTCTTTCGAGGTAGGGTCTCACTCTAGCCCAGGCTGACCTAGAATTAACTCTGTAGTCTCAGGGTGGCCTCGAACTCACAGTGATCCTCCTACCTCTGCCTCCTGAGTGCTGGGATTAAAGGTGTGCACCACCACGCCCGGCCTCAGAAATATTTTTAAGAAAAGAATAGTCACCTACGTGTTTGAGATGATGATGAATGTTTCACAATCTAGGATGGGTCTGACTTTATTACTCAATATGCTCAACTAAGACAATTATACCCACATATAGTCATTACACATGCATGGATGCACAAGGGGGCGCACGCGTCTGGAGTTGGTTTACAGCGGCTGGAAGCCCTGGCACACCCACTCTCTCTCTCTCTCTCTCTCTGTTGGTTGCTCTTAAATAAATAAAAATAAACAACAACAACAAAATTTAAAAAAAAAAAAAAGAATGAATTTTGGTTGCAGTATGATAGCTTGGGCCTGATAAATCTGTTACATGGGAAGATGAGGCAGAAGAATTGAAAACTCATGGCCTACCTGAGCAACTTAGCCAAGACTATCTCAAAGGGCTGAAGAGACAGTTTAGCAGCCAAGGCGCTTGCCAAAGGACACAGGTTCAATTACCCAGGGCCCACATAAGGCAGATGCACAAGATGGTTCATATGTCAAGTTTGTTTACAATGGCTGAAGGCTATGGTGTGCCATTCTCTCTCTCTACCTACCTCTTTTTCTCTCAAATAAACAAGCTAAATAAAAATTCAAAAATTCAAGAACAAAAGTAAAAACAAAGCAAGACCCTACCTTGATAAACCAAAAAAACAAAAACAAAACAAACACAAAAAACAGTAAAAATAAGGAGCTAGGAAGATGGTCCAGTGGTTAAATGCACTTGTACACTTGTTTGCAAACTCCCAAGCCACCTACACTTTAGCCAGACAGAGAAAGTGTCTGGTGTTCATCCGTAGTGAGGTGGCCTGGGTACCCACACACTCATGCACACAAATACAAAAAACCATTTCCAAAGTACAAATAAAAGGAGTTGTGCTCAGTGGTTGACAGCTCATCTAGTACATGTAAGGAGGCCCTGAATTCAATCCTCAGTACCACACACAAAAAAGTTCTGGCCAAGATGCATGTGCCACTTTGTGCATGTGGTTTTATGTGGGTACTGGGGAATTAAACCTGGGTCATTAGGCTTTGCAGGCAAGTGCCTTAACTACTGAGCAATATATCCAGCCCCTGTTATTAGTTTTTAATTGATCTGTTGTTATACCTACTTTGTAAGTGAAATTTTATTATAGGTATGTATATGTAGAGGAAAATGAGGTATCACTAGGGTTCATTTTGTTCATGATTTCAAGTACCACTGGGGTGCCTTGGAACATCTCACCTGAATACAAATAGGTACTACTGGGTGCATGTTCATGCACATAATCACATACTTTGACTAACAGTAAGAAAATGACAATAATCATTCCGTTTTAATCTTTGTCCCATTGTTCAACCACATAGCCTTTATACTGAATAATTTTAATAAACACCATAATTAGCCTGTGGGGAAAAAAAAGTTCTGGCCAGACAAAGCGGCTCACACAGGATGGCAAGTTTGAGGCCAGCTTGGACTACACAAGGAGGTCAAGTACAGCTTCACCTGTATATTAAGACCTTGCCTGGTGGCTTGTTAGTGACCAATTGCATAACATGAGTGAGGTCCTAGGATTAATCCCAGCACCACACCAAAAATGTACACTAAGTGAATAAATAAAGCGGCAAGTAAGTGCCAGGCATGGTGGCACATGCCTTTAATCCCAGCACTTGGGAAACAGAGGTAGGAGGATTGCCATGAGTCTGAGGCTGAGACTCCATAGTGAATTCCAGGTCAGCCTGGGCTAGAGTGAAACCTTACCTCAAAATACAGGAGGCAAGTAAATTAATAAGGGTGTAGTGAACATTCTTTGCCCTATGAGGGTTCTTTTGAAATTCTCAAGTCCAAATTACTGAATAAATTAAGATCATTTCAAGTATGAAAGTTAAATCTTAATAAGAATCCCAAACAAATACTAAATGTTGAAATTAAAAATAGAACAAGGGTGCAGTGGTGTGTGACTTTAATCCCAGAAATTGGGAGGCCAAGATAGGAGGATTGCAGTGGGTTTGAGGCCAGCTGAAGACTACAGAGTGAATTCCAGGTCAGCCTGGGCTAGACTGAGACTATTTCAGCGGGGAAGAGCAAGGCTCTATCACAGGAGCTACATACAGATAGAGACTCTAATATATGCTAAGCAGAGTTAGGAGTTATTTTACTACATTTCAGGATATAAACCCTAACAGTCAAATATCCATTTCTCGGGCTGGAGAGATTGCTCAGTGGTTAGAACACTTGCCTGTGAAACTTAATAACCCTGGTTCTGTTTCTGCTTGCAAATAAATAAGACAAAACCTATTTCTTTCCGAAATCAATGAATTATTATAGGTCACATTTAATCGTTTGTTTCTTTTTCCAAATATATTTATTTGAGAGACAGAGACAGAGAGAGAGAGAGAGAGAGAGAGGGAGGGAGGGAGGGAGAGAATGGGCATACCAGAGCCTCCAGCCTCTGCAAATGAACTCCAGATGCAAAAGCCCCCTTGCGCATCTGGCTTACGTGGGTCCTGGGGAGTCAAAACTGGGTCCTTTAGCTTTGTAGGCAAGAGCCTTAACCACTATGCCATATCTCCAGCCCTTGTTTAGTTTTTTGAGGTAGGGTCTCACTGTAGCCCAGGCTGACCCGGAATTCACTATGTAGTCTCAGGGTGGCCTCGAACTCTCAGCAATCCTCCTACCTCTGCCTCCCGAGTGTTGGGATTAAAAGTGTGCGCCACCACTGCCTGGCTTTCTCAGCTTTTCTACAATAAACGTGTACTAGCTTTAAAAATAGTTCAAATATTTAAAAAAAATAAGTCAACACTTTTTAAAACATATGCATCCAACCAATTAATTCTGCAAACTATTTCTGTTGACAGTGGTAAGTCACATGGGCCCATATTCAAACTGCCAAAGCACCTTAAAAAAAGTTCATGTGAACACATAGCATAACATTTTTCAAATTTTATTTAGCCATAGACTCCATCTTGGTATAGCCTACATCTATTTTTAGCACAAATTTGCCTCATGTCTAAGACCCAGGTGGCTAGCTGAACTTCTGAATCATTCTCAAGGTGCACATTGAAACTACTATCCCTAAAAATAACTAACCTTTCCTACTTGTTCCTCCTTTGGATGATGACTGAAAAATCCTGCACTAAGTCTTATTCCACAAACCCCCAATTCTAGTATCATTTAGCAAACCATCACTCTGGTGGCTCATGTAGAGTCTCATAGCTTTTGTTTAATTAAAATTAAAATAGTATTATTTAAGCATCCTATTTATTTGCACCAGGGTCTCTTGCTATCAGAACCAGAATACCAGACAGACACTGCACCACTTTTGCCTCAGGCTTCACATGAGTGGCTAGGGAACTGAGCCCAATCTGGCAGCCTTTGCAAGCAAGCACCATTAACCACGGAGCCGTCTCACTAGCCCTAGCAAATTTTCACTTTTCACCAGCAATCCAGGTTACAATGGTACTTTCCTTTTGGAGTTTTAAGTTTTACATGTAAGAGCTTGACAAAGCCATACTAACCTTGGTTCAAGTACGTGAGTGTCTCATCATGCAGTTTCACTGCGGGCGAAGTTGCAGCACACATCACATACTGAAAGGGGGGGTGTTTAGCTTCACCGTCCAAGGAAAGGCTGGAATCTTCCTGCTTGAAAATGGGCAATGCCAACACATCACTGAAAAGCAAAACATCAAAACTGACCTTACTTTGGTTTCAATATGACAGCAAACATTTAGGAGCCATTATTTGTTTCTTTATTGCTTTTCCTGTGGTGCTGGTGATGAAATTCAGGGCTTAGCACCTGTTATGCAAGCAAGGGATGGCTTCATTTAAGTTCTGATTCAGGAGGGAGAGGGGCGGGAAAATGGCTCTGTGGTTGAAGGTGCTTGCTTGCCCACCCTCATTCACTTCTCAAGTCACTCATGTTAGCTGAATGCAAGAAGTAGTCCAAGTAGCTGGTGTGTTTACAAGTAGCAAAAGATGGGGGGGGGGGACATGCAACACGTGTGCGCGCACACACTCTTTTTATTTATTTATTTATTTATTTATTTATTTTTAATTTTTTATTTAATTATTTGAGAGTGACAGACATAGAGAGAAAGACAGATAGAGGGAGAGAAAGAATGGGCGCGCCAGGGCTTCCAGCCTCTGCAAACGAACTTCAGACGCGTGCGCCCCCTTGTGCATCTGGCTAACGTGGGACCTGGAGAACCGAGCCTCGAACCGGGGTCCTTAGGCTTCACAGGCAAGCGCTTAACCGCTAAGCCATCTCTCCAGCCCGCACACTCTCTCTTAAAAAAAAAAAAAAAAAAAAGGATTCCGGGCTGGAGGGATGGCTTAGCGGTTAAGGCATTTGACCACAAAGCCAAAGGGCTCAGGTTTGATTCCCCAGGACCCATATTAGCCAGGTGCAAAAGAGGATGGATGCATCTGGAGTTCATTTGCAGAGGCTGGAGGCCCTGGCACGCCCATTTCCCCCCCTTCTCTGTCAAACAAACAAGTAAATAAATATTTTTTAGAAAAGGATTGCCAGAATAAAAGGACAACTAATGTTAATCTGACTCACCTAAGAGAGCATACTTAACCCACTTCTCTGCCAGGAGGGCATGAGGAAGAGGATGAAAAGTCAGTCACAGTTGGGGCTGGATGTCGTTCAGTGGCAGAGCACTCGCCAATTCCCCAAGCCATCCCCCAAAACAAAGCAAACCGAGAGACACACACACAAGTACAAAACAAATGAACAGAAAATGTTTTAAGTCAGTAGAAGAAAGGTATTAATGTCCTCACAGCGGCTGATGGTTCTTACTCAAGACCTGTAAACTAGGGAAGGGAAAAATGATGATACCCACACTGAAGAGACACTAGCTGGAAAGAAGGGATTTGGGAGGGGGGAAAGGGAGAGGATAGGAGGGCATTATGATTATGACTTACTGTCTGAATGCATGGAAGTTGCCCCAAAAGGTTACACATACACCCCGTAAACTCAGGCTAGAGATATAGCTCAATTGATAGAGTACTTGCCCTGGGTTCAACCCTCAGTGTCACATAAAACAGGCACATGCCTGTAATTCCAGCACTGAGGAGGTAGAAACAAGGACCAGAACTTCCATGTCATCCTCAGCTACAGTGGGTTCTGGGCTATATAAGACCTTGTCTCAAATACATAATACATAAATAAATCTGCAAACTCCAGATTATTTCTATTTGAAAAAAATGGGGGGGGGTTTACAAAGCACACGTGATTAATATGGTCTTTAAGTTCCCTCCTGAGAACAAAGCTTCATCATGTCTTGTCTAAAACAATGGCTTCTTCTGCCAAACAATTGGAGCAGTAGGCGGCTGATTTTCTCCCAGGAACAATTTGCAGCTTTTACTGAGAAGGGCACTGGGAGGAGGGAGGGGAGATCTTCTGTGGTTCTGTCTATTCTGTTAACGTGGTGGTTAAGCACACATAAAAGCCTTGGGACTTGTTTTTGTGGTTAACAGCATTATTGAGATATAACTAACATGCTGTAAAAATAATCTTTTTAAAGTTCATGATGCAGTGGATTTTTAGTATAGTTATAGCACTGTGTAACCATTACTAGTATCTTATTCCAGAACCCGTTCACACTTCAAAAGAAACGCCATATGAAAGTCACCTCAGTTCTTAGGAGGCAGGAGGAGCAAAAGTTTGAGGCCAGGCTGAATTATATTGTGACACCTTGTCTTAAAAAGAAATCCTGGGGCTGGTGAGACGGCTCAGCAGGAGTGCTTTCCTCACAAGCATGAGGGCCTGAGTTTGGTCCTCAGCACCACACCTATGGCCCTGGTCTTGTAAGGAGAGGCAACCAGAGCTGCAGGAGCTTGCTGGTCAGCCAGCCTGGCAGGAAAAAACAGCAACTCCAGGGGCAGCGAGAGACCACCTCAAGGACACACACACCAGCGGTACCGGAGGACACGGGATGTTCTCCTTGTGCACAAACAAGGCACCCACATCGCACACACTCATCCACGCACCACACAGCATACATACCACACACGCCCCGCATCCAAAGCAGTTAGTCACTATCCTTAACCCTCTGCTGAGTAACCAGCAATCTACATTCTGTCTTGACTTCCATGTCTATTCTATCCATTAACGCACATGTGCAGGATATGGCTATGAACGACCTCTTGTGACAGGCTTGTGGCACTTGGCACACACTAGGCGTCTTTCCCCTCCATGGCTTCACCACGCTGTGTGGGCACACTACATTCTACCTGATCACTAGTTACTAAGCAAATACTTCCTGTGCTTTGTGCCCACATTGATCTCAGCTCCCTTGGGTATATATTCAAGGAGACCCACTGGACCACATGGCTTAACTGTTTTTCTAAAAGCAGCAGTACCAGTCACATGTCCACCATTAATACATGGAGGATGATTGTTTTAGCTTTTAGGTTTTTAAAAAAAAAATAGTTATATGAGAGTTGTGAAAGAATGGGCAGGCACATAAGGGCCTCGTGCCTCTGCAAATGCACTTCACAGACACGTGCCACTTTATGTGGGTACTGGGACCTAAACCCAGGCCTTAAGGCTTTGCAAGCAAGTGCCTTTAACCACTGAACCATCTCTCCAGCCCCTATTTTTTTTCATTTATGAGAAAGCTGGTGTGCAGGGCCTGTAGGCACTGCAGCCAAAGTGCAGGCACCTGTGCCACCTTGCATGCATTCACACCCTTGTGCTTATGCATCATCTTGCGTGACTGGCTTATATGGGATCTAGGGCACCGAACCTGTGTCCTTAGGCTTTTCAGGCCAAGTGCCTTAACCGCTAAGCCATCTCTTCAGCCCTTTTTATTTCTTGGAGGTAGGGTCATGTTCTGGTCCAGGCAGACCTGGAATTCACTATGTAGTTTCAGAGTGGCCTTGAACTCACTGCAATCCTCCCTTGCCTCTCAAGTGCTGGGATTAAAGGCATGCGCCACCACACCCAACTAATTTTTGTTTTTCAAATATATTTTTATTTATTTGTGTACAAAAGTGAGTCAATCTTTTTTATTTTTTAATTTACTTATTCGAGGGGGGGGCAGACATACAGACAGAATAGGCGTGCCAGGGCTTCCAGCCGTTACAAATGCCATGTGCTACCTTGTGCATCTGCTTTATGAGAGTCCCAGGGAATCAAACCTGAGTCTTTGACTTTGCAGGCAAGCACCTTAACCACTAAGTCATCTCTCCAGCTCAGAGTCAATCTTTCTTATAGAAACATTTTTATTTACTTGTAAGTAGAGAGAAAAGAGTAGAAAAGTACAAAGAATGGGCACTCCAGGGCCACCAGCCACTGCAAACAAACTCCAGATGCATGCACCACCTTGTGCAACTGGCTTTACATGGGTCCTGGGGCATCAGATCCAGGACATCAGGCTCTGTAGGCAAGTACCTTAACCAGTGAGCCTCAGCCCATGAGTCAATCTTTTATTTGCCTACTTATGAAGTTTGTTTCAGCAGCTCCAGTTCCAAAGGGTTTTGGAAGTGCTACTTGGGATTCTGAGGCTGCCTCCTTTTGTTTGTTTATCTCACCAAACCACATAGCCACCTCGACCCCCACAATCACAGCCATGAGGGCAGGTCAAGCTCCTGTGACATCCCAACCCCAGTTTTCTGTATGACAGAGTTGGGAATGTTAGAATGTCTCTGTTTTGGGACTCTTACTATGGTTTCATGGTAACTCTCCCAAGAGTGACAAAGACTACCCACGCCAAGTGACATTTTCCTGGAATGGCCCAAACCACCTGCTCCACGATCACTTCCCTGGAGCCCTGGGGCAAGGTGGGCTAAGGTACAACCCAAGAATCCCAATGGCCCCACCCCGTACGTACCCCTACCCAGTCCATACCCCTATCCGATAAGGACCCTAGTCTGTAAAGGAGTGGCACCTGACCTGCACATCCAGAGCCCTTCTCAGGCTCTCCTCCAATAAAGCCTGCCTCTGCTGCTGAGCTCAGTCTTCTCCCACTTCACCTTCCACAAATGAACTCCACATGTGCCACTTTGTGCATTTTGCCTTATGTGGGTTCTGGGGATTCTACTCTGGGGCCATAAAGCTTTGCAAGCAAGGCTGTTAACTGCTGAGACATCTCCCCAGCCCCAATAAACACTTTTTTAAAAAATCTATTTAAAATTTTTTTTTAGAGAGAGGGAGAGAACTGACACACCAGAGCCTTAGCCACTGCAACCGAACTCCAGACACTTGCATCACCTAGTGGCATGTGCAACCTTGTGCTTGCTTCACCTTTGTGTGTCTGGCTAGTGTGGGATCTTGGAGAGTTGAAAATGGGTCTTTTCAGTCAAGCACCTTAATCACTAAGCCATCTCCCCAGCCCCCAATAAATACTTTTTCTTTTTGAATGTTTATTATTTATAGCATATTTCATTTGAATACATAATGTGTTGATATCCTCACCAATAAATATTATATTTATTTATTTAGTTAGTTTTTTTTTAAAATATCCATTTCTGTTTTATTGTGGTATTGGGATCCTTTTCAAAGTCTCTATGTAAAAGGAGTTACTTTTACATTTAAGAATTAATTGCTGTTTTCCTTTATAAAACAGGGTTAGTTCTTCAAGATAGGTTTAACTAAAACTCCTGGAGGCAAGCAACACTTCCACTTCAGTTGTCCTGGAAGCTCGGCTTATAGGCCAGGGCCATTCTCCAGTTCTTCCTTTGCTTCTTGGTTTCCTGAGTTGTTTCTTCAGAAATCAAATGCCTTAGTCAACTCTTCTTGGGGCATGGGGCACCATTCAAGTGATCCAAGCGGGCCTTCAGAACGTGTCAGTTCCGACTTGCTCCAGACACATGAATCCTCCTCCCCTGGGTACAACTCAGGGTCCACATCACTCTCTAGATCAGAAACACCAGGCTCACATCCTGTCAGAGGTGGATCCTCAGAAGAGCTCATGGCACACGGAGCTCCTTTTTCAAATCTGGAATCCAGGCCATCCTTCTTCACCACCGTGGATTTCATCTGGTGTGTGCCACACGTTCCTGCACAGTCCTCCTTCCCCTTCTCCTCTGAGGTCCCAGGGGTGTCCCGCAAGCACGTCTCTGCCCCTATAGGAACGGGACTGGGGACTCCATCTCCACTCTGCTGGAGCACACCCTGCAGGGAAGGCTGAGTAGTGTTGTTGCTAGTGACGCATGGGTTCATTTCTGCAGATGTTTTATTTTCCAGGCTGATGTCTGCTCAGAGATGGTAAGATGCTCAGTGGCTTGTGGTGCAGACCTGTGAACTCTGAGGCAGAAGCTGCTCTAGCCAGTTAGTTAGATTTTAGGTAAGGTCTCACTCTAGCTCAGGCTGACCTGGAATTCACTATGTAGTCTCAAGGTGGCCTTGAACTCATGGCAATCCTAACTTCTGCCTTCCGAGTGCTGGGATTAAAGGCATGTGCCACCACACCCGGCTAACCAGTAAGTATTTTTAAAAAACAAACCTGGTAGGCGCTGGTGGCCCTGTAGCTGGAGGTGGAGATGTGGCACAATTGCCACACAATTGATCTACTGGAGACTTTGTTTGGACTTCATCTTCTGTGACAGAACAGACCACGGGAATGGAGTCCCTGACATCCAGCGTGACTCAGAGGCTGTGAGTATGCAGAAGCTGATTGGAGACATGGGCAAGCTGGCATGGGGGGGGAGGGCGCGGCAGAAAGAAGCACCCCAGTCAAGGAGACCAGGAGCCAAGCCTGAAAGCAGTGATGCAACCACCTTGTCTTGAGTCTGTCATTGACCCCAGAGGTTGAAAGAGACCTGCTGTCCCCTCCCAGAACCACCAACCAGGCCCAAAGAAGCCTCTACCACTCCAGGAAAACCCTCTGCCCAAACTCACAGGCTTCATTCTCCCACCATCTTCCACAGTGCCAGGTATACTCTAAGACACTGTGACTACCAGATGTTACTTATTCAGTGAGTGGAGCTAAAGGTGGGCCCTGCCTAACACCTGAGAGAGCCCCACCTGGACAGGTTCAGTGTCCCATCACCACCCCTCATTTCCAGCCATGACCTCCAGAGTCCAGATTTTTTTTAGTCCTTTTTAAAAAACACTTTTAAACTTCTAAAAGCATTTTAAGTCTGGGCTAGAGAGATGGCTCAGCAGTTATGGTGCTGACAACCAGGTTTCTATTCCCCAGTACGCACATAAAGCCAGATGCACAGAGTAGGGCACACACCTGCAGTCTGTCTGCAGTGGCACTATGCCCTGGCATGCTCATTCTCTGTGTCTGTCTCTCTGCGTGCAAATAAATAAAAACATTAAAAAAAAAAATTTAGCCAGGCATGGTGGCATACTTACAAGGCAGAGGTAGGAGGATCACTGTGAGGTGAGGCCAGCCTGAAACAATTCCAGGTCAAACTCTACCTCAAAAAAAAAAAAAAAAAAAAAGGAGGGAATTACCATGGGATATATTTTATAATAATCATGGAAAATGTTAATAAAAATTAAAAAAAAAACCCTGGGGGGAGGGGATGGGACTGGAGATGGCTTAGTGGTTAAGCTAACTTGCTTGCAAAACCAAAGAACCCAGGTTTGACTCCCTAGGACCCAAGTAAGCCAGATACCCAAGGTGGCACATGTGTGACATTCATTTGTAGTGGTTGAAGGTCCCGGTGTGCCCATTCTCTTTCTCTCTCTCTCTTAAATAAATAAATAAAATGAACCAAAAAATGTTTATAAATCTTTTTTTTTTCAGCAGAGAGTGAGGGAACTGACAATCACATTTTTTTGAAAGCCCTTTTAAGCTCAACTCAGCTGAGCCATCTCTCCAGCCCGTGGTAAATTTTAACTAAGGTTAGCACCAAAAACTGTAATGTGAAAACCACAAGAAAGTTGGGCTTGATGGTGCAAGCCTATATTCCCAGACCCTGAAAAATACCTTAGCTACAAACTGAGACCAAGGCCAACATAGGATATAAAGGACTATGTCTCCAAACACAAAAACAAAACAAAGGAAAGGAGTCGGGACTGATGGCTCATGCTTCTAATCCTAGCACTTAGAAGGCTGATCACCCTAAGTTCAAGGCCAGCCTGGGCTACAGAGACTCTGTTGCAAAAGTAAGGAAGGAAGGAAATAAATAAAAAAAAATAAATTTGATCAAATGAATTTATGAAGAATTACAAGGGCACTAAAAAACATTCAACAATGTAAGCTGCCTCCTGGGAGACAACTGTATGCTCTAAACCTCACTGTACATCCCTTAACAGCTTCTGAATGCAAGTAGAGGGATGCACTAGTTTTCAAAAACAAGTTAAAATTTCAAGGTTTTTTGTTTTTGCTTTTCAAGGTAGGGTCTCACTCTCACCCAGGATGACCTGGAATTCACTCTGTAGTCTCAGGGTGCTCCTCCTACCTCTGTCTCCTGAGTGTGGGACTAAAGGTGTGTGCTACCACGCCTGGCTTTCATGCTTTCTTAATGACAGGTAATGAAGTGAAATTCTGAAGAATTCAAAATATGAAAATAAAATCATGACGGAAATAACACCATAGAGACCTAAATGAATGCTTTGACTGCTTAGTAATAGCAGGCTTAGTGAGATTAACCTCCACCCCAACCTACTGCTTTCTACTAAAAATGAGGCAGAACACACAGCTGAGGCAGCCAAGCCTACAGTGATTTTCAGGCCAGCCTAGGGGGCTAGAGCAGCATCTCCCAAACATTCCTCTTAGAAGTTTAAGTTCTGAAGGAGGCTGGGGAGATGGCTCAGCAGTCAGAGGTACTTGTATGCAAAGCTTGCCACCCAGGGTTTAATTCCCAAGTCACACAAGTAAGGCTGGGCACAAAAAGTGGTTCAAGTGCCTGGCAGCAGCAAGAGGCCTTGGCACACCCTCACATGCACAGATATATACCTGCAAGTAAGTAATTTTTCAAATGTAAGAAGAGCTAATGGTATGGTACAGAAGTAGGCAGAAATCTAAGAAAAACCGAGTAACAAAACAAAAAAGCCAGGCGTGGTGGTACACACCTTTAATCCCAGCACTTGTGAGGCAAAGGCAGGAGGATCACTGTGAGATCAAGGCCACCCTGATATTACATAGTGAATTCCAGGTCAGCCTGATCTACAGTGAGACCCTACCTTGGGAAAAAAAAAAAAAAAAAAAAGGAGTGACTCAGAACAAGCCTGGAACTCAAAATCATTTTTACCAAAGGGCACCATCTCAGTGTGAGGGTACCACCAAGAAGCTGGACTGTGACTGTGGTGGTTTTATTGTTCTAGAGTACGCCCACCTCCATTAACCTGGACAGCAAAGGTTCCTAGCGGATGGGTGAAGGGAAGCAAGCTTTTGCAAGGATATGCAGCCTGTCTCTATTTGCAAGGATATACCCAGTCTCTCTGGGTGGGCTAGGAAACCACTAACTTTTGGACTATGATGGTCCCAGATAGGTCAGAATCGTTTCAGGGGATCTGAAAAATAAATGAAATGCAAGGAGGGGAGGAAAAATTCTGCCAAGTAATTCTGCAATGCCAAGACTCAAAAAATAACCAGCATCAAAGGACAAACAAGACTCTAGGAATAAGACTCCAAAGCAGAAACAACAGATGGCACACACCCAGTTCCCGATCCCGTCTGCTGGTATCCAGCTCTCTGCTGTCTTAGCTGGGGAGAAAACAACGTGCACAAGACTTCTTGCTAACTAACCCGAGTCTTGTTAGGCTGCACTGCTGAAGAGAAACACTTGTGGGAAATTCTGGGTGTGAGGGGAGAGCAGGGGAAGGCACCAGTACCCATCCTAGCTGCCAAGTCCAGTGAGCAGCGCTTGTGTCCCGTGGTCTCCTCTCTAAACCTTCCACACCTCTGCTATCAAAGCATCCACTCATCCCTCTCTGGCGGAAACATCGCCATGATTTCCTATTTTTTTTTAAATGGGGCATAGAATGATTCAGACCACCAAAGACTTCAAATGGTAACTATATATATATATATATATACACACACACACACACACACACACACACACACACACACACATATATAAATTATGAAATTATGCTTACTTTATTTGAAGAACTGAAAGACAAGGCTGAAAAGATCTGCAAAGAACAGGAAACTTTAAAGGATAGCAATACGGGAAGGACACACGGAATTTATGGAATTGGCAGTTAAAACTGTCCAAATTAAGATCTCAGGTTTAGCCGGGCGTGGTGGCGCATGCCTTTAATCCCAGCACTTGGGAGGTAGAGGTAGGAGGATTGCCGTGAGTTCAAGGCCACCCTGAGACTCCATAGTGAATTCCAGGTAAGCCTGGGCTAGAGTGAGACCCTACCTCGTGAAACCAAAAGATCTCAGGTTTAGGGCTGGAGAAATGGCTCAGCGGTTAAAGGCACTTTGCTTGCAAAGCCTGACAGCCAGGGTTCAACTGCCCAGTACCCATGTAAAGTCAGATGTACAAAGTGGTACATGTGTCTGGAGTTTGTTTGCAGAGGCTGGAGGCCTTGGCACACCCACTCTCTCAATCTCTCTCCCCCTGTCTCTTTCAAATAAATAAATACATTTAAATAAAAGATGGGTGGGGAGCTGGAGAGATGGCTCAGTGAATAAGACACTTGACTGCAAAGCCTGATGACATGGGTTCAGTGCCCCAGTACCCACATAAAGCCAGATGCACAAAGTGGTGCGCACATCTGAAATTTGTTTACAGAGGTTACAGGCACTGACGCACCCATACACACACTCTCTCTCTGCTTGCAAATAAATAAAATATTTTTAAATTATTTATTTATTTGAGAGCGACAGACACAGAGAGAAAGACAGGTAGAGGGAGAGAGAGAATGGGCGCGCCAGGGCTTCCAGCCTCTGCAAACGAACTCCAGACGCGTGCGCCCCCTTGTGCATCTGGCTAACGTGGGACCTGGGGAACCGAGCCTCGAACCGGGGTCCTTAGGCTTCACAGGCAAGCGCTTAACCGCTACGCCATCTCTCCAGCCCAATAAAATATTTTTAAAAAGAACTCAGGTTTGCCGGGCGTGGTGGTGCACGCTTTAATCCCAGCACTCAGGAAGCAAAGGTAGGAGTATTGCCATGAGTTTGAGGCCACCCTGAAACTCCACAGTGAATGTCAGTTCAGCCTGGGCTAGAGTGAGACCCTACCTCGAAAAAACAACAACAGTAAAAAAAAGAACTCAGAATAGCAGCTTCTATCAGAGTCAAGAACAATCACAAAATAGATCAGGTAGAAAGAAATCATTCCAGAAGATAGCATGGAGAGGGAAGTAACAAAACAATGTGCAGAGGAAAAAGCTTCCATCTTACTTGGTGCTCCAGGATGTAAAAGAATGGATGGGACAGGGGCAGTTCTGAAGAGATAAAGCAGATTCCAAAGTTGAGCAACTATACCAATTCACTGGCTCAAGAGATCAACGTGACCAAACCAGGATAAAGAAAAGAAATCCATACCCAAATACATCCCAGACAGCTCTAACCCAGGTCTTGTCGGCAGAGGGAGGCGCAGGAGGGCTGGAACTCAGGAAGCCTTGGGACCTGGAGCCCCTGCGGGCACAAGCATTGCTCCTCCTCAGTCTCGGGAGCTAGGATGTATTGCCTGCCGTAACCTTGCTCTCCCCTCTTTCAATATGTGGAGTTCAGTTTTCTTGTTCTTGGCAAAACAGCAAGTGAGGGCATCAGCTGAAAATAGAAGCTCTGAGTCTGGGGAAATCACCTAGGAAAGCAGGGGTTGGAAGGGGAGGGAGGAACGGATCACTAAACTATGCACAGCAGTGACAGAAGCAAGGAAAGACTCAGCCAAGGCGAAGAGCCTGAGGCTGGACAAAGAGAGGGATAGCTTAGCAACCCAGGACCCCACCAACACCCAGCTGCACACACCTCTGCCCAAATACAGCAATACCCAACTTCACCCTAGCAACACCCCTTTTGTGATTACTTTGTGGTCACACCCATACAAGCAAGTGAACTATCCAATCTAAATTGTTTTAGGTGCAGGCACAACCAGATATAAACTATGTGCTCCTAAAGAACTATTAAAGAAAAAACCCAATTTACCATTTTCTGTCTATGCGTGATCAGGTATATATGACTAAAATTATGGGATGTGCAATCCACACCTGCACAGAAGACTTGTTTCCATTTGTCAAAACAAAAATTCTTGGGTCTGGGGACATGTTTCAATGGATCAGGACCTTGCTTGCAAAGCCTAGTGGCCTAGGCTTGATCCCCCAATACGTATGTAAAGGCAGATGCACAAAGTGGTAGGCACATGCATATGGAGTTCTTTTGCAGAGCCCTGAGCTCTTGCACAAGTGGGCTCATTCTCTCAGTAAGTAAACATGTATTAAAATAACAACTCCCTGGATTCGGGGGAGATGGCAAAATGGTTAAAGGTGCTTGCTTGCAAAGAGAGACACAGAGTAGTGCATGCATGGCACAAACACAAAAATCTATTTAAACCAGGCATGGTGGTGCACGCCTTTAATCACAGCACTTGGGAGGCACAGGTAGGAGGATCGCTATGAGTTCAAGGCTACCCTGATAATACATAGTGAATTCCATATCAGCCTGTGCCAGAGTGAGACCCTACCTCAGAAAACAACAACAACAAAAACAACTCCCATGTCCTGTCCCTAACTACCTACTCCCTCTCTTGGACCCATGAGAGGAAGCCCCAGGAGCAATCTGGGCTCTTGAACAACCTCCCTTCAGCCCACAACTCTCTTGCACTTTATCTACCCTGTACTTTGACTTTTAAATAAAATCATTGTTTTGAAGCGGGCATGGTGGCACATGACTTTAATCCCAGCACTGGGAAGCTGAGACTGGAGGATCACTGTGAGTTCAAGGCCACCCGAAACTACATAGTGAATTCTAGGCCAGCCTGGGCTATAAAGTAAGATCCTACCTTGAAGAAAAAAAAAAGAGGTTATAGTAGATATGTAACAGTACAGAGCAGAATTCTGAGAATGGAATAGTCTTAGTGAGGTGAGGGAATGGAAGACAGAAGGGGGTTGGGAAAGTGTTAATCAAAATTAAAGATATTATGAATAAGCCATACAGAAACCTACTTCTTCACTAGCTAATATTATTTAAAAAGAGAGTTTGGCCGGGCGTGGTGGCGCACGCCTTTAATCCCAGCACTCAGGAGGCAGAGGTAGGAGATCACCATGAGTTCGAGGCCACCCTGAGACTCCATAGTGAATTCCAGGTCAGGTCAGCCTGAGCCAGAGTGAGACCCTACCTCGAAGAACAAAAAACAAAAAAAGAGTTTGGAGCTAGGCATGATTATGCATGACTTTAATCCTGTAGAGTAGGAGGATTACTGTTAGTTCAAGGCCAGCCTAGTCAGACACTACCTTGACACAAACAACAAAAACAATTTTTAAGAGTTTGAGCATAGGGCTGGAGGGATGGCTTAGCAGTTAAGGTGCTTGCCTACAAATCCGAAGGACCCAGCCAGACTCCATTCCCCAGCATCCCTGTAAACCAGACGCACAAGGCGGAACATCTGGAGTTCGTTCCTAGCGTCTGGAGACCCTGACATGCCCATTCTCTGTCTCTGCCTCTTTCTCTCTGCCAAATAAATAAGTAAATAAATAAATAAAAATATTTTTTTTTAAAAGAGTTTGAGCACAATGTGGAGCACACGCCTTTAGCCCCAGCACTCAGGAGGCAGTGGTAGGAGGATTGCTGTGAGTATGAGTCCAATCTGAGACAACATAGTGAATTCCAGGTCAGCCTGGGCTAGAGAGCCCCATGGGGGGAGGGGCAGAGGAGAGAGTTTGGGCAGTGATGCCGAGGGCAGGGACAGGAGAATCACTGTGGGTGTTTTCAGCCCATCTGACTGAAAAACAGCAGCTCCAGGGTCAGTGAGAGACTCCATCTCAAGGAAACAGAACAGAAGAGCAACAGAGGATACCCAATGCTCCTTCTGGACTCCAAACGCACGTAGGTTGTGCACATCAGCACACACATGTACATACAACACACACACGCACACTCACACAGGAGACAAGGGATTTGTGAAAATTTGGAAGCATTTTCTATAAAATCAGTAAGACAACTAAGGACTCCAGCTCTTGGTGTTTCCAGCCAACACCGCACTAAAACCCACAAAGGCAAAAATGAAGTGGAAGCAGCAGAGTCCAAAGTAAATGCATCGCGCTAGGCATGGTGGCTCACGCCTTTAATCCCAGCACTTGGGTACAGGTAGGAGAATCGCTATGAGTTCAAGACCACCCTGAGACTACATAGTGAATTCCAGGCTAGCCTGAACTAGAGTGAGACCCTACCTCAAAAAAAAAAAAAAAAAAAAAAAAAAAGTAAATGCATTGTCACTGAACGATGTTGTCCACAGAACCTTGAGATCCTGAAGAATGAAGAGTGCAGTAAGGGCTTAGAGAAAAAGGACCCAACGATCACAGCAGTGCAAAGCCAGCACGTGGCACATGCTGGTAACAAGAGGATCCCCCGTTTCAGACACCACACAGCAAATCCTACACACACACAATGATTCTCAACCGATTTCCTTGCTATCCAGAAAAAGTCTATTCTACTACATTGAGATTTCTCAGTTACTAATTAGTAGGATTTTTAAGAATGCTGGGGAGATGAGTACCTGAGTTTAGACCCTCAAACCCACTTACAGCCAGACATTTGTAGTGGGTGTCTGCAATCTCAACACATCTAAAGAAAGAAGGGAGGTAGAGCCAGGAGAATCCCACCAGAAGCTTGCAGACCAGCTACACTAGTGAGCAAGAACCTGCCTCCAACACAGTGGATGGGGAGGACCAACATCTACAGCTGTCCTTGACCTCCACATGTGTTGTCAGGCGCACGCCTGCATTCACACATGCGCGCACACACAAACAATAACCGAAGGTGCAGCAGCAGCAGGAAGTCAAAGCCTTTGCGGAGCTTCGAGTCCCAGCTCTGTCATCCCCAAGGGACTTCTCTGAGCTCCAGTAACTGGCTGACTTGAGGAAAAGCTCTTGTTCAAGGGCTTGATTTGTAAGCTTACCTAGCAGCTTTTTTCATAGAATGTAATTCTAACTTGAAAAACTATAATTATCCAGAACTGGGTGTCTCACAAAAACATCCTAAAATTACCAAAGTGAACCAATCATTTCTAGGAAAGCAAGGATAGTATGTTGCCAATGATAAAATCCAAGCTCTCCACTAAGCATTACTCTGATGGGCTAATATTAAGGAGCACAACTTTTTGATATGTATAATGAACTATCAAAGCTCAACTAGAAAAGGAAAAACAAAACATTTAACTAGGCATGGTGGCATACTCTAGCAATACCATTACTAAGCAGCCTGAGGCAGGACGACAGATTTCCAGAACAGCTGGGATTACATAGTCAGACCCTGCTTCAAAAATAAAGCCAAAAAGCATTATAACACGGATGATCCACGTAACTCAGAAAATCACTATTTTCCAAAAGGTCAGCACATGTATTTCAGTCAAAGTGAGCGAGAGCCATTCATTTTAGCGTAAGAATACCAGAAATGCAGTAAGCCAGTTTCAGATTTATCCACAATTACCTTGAACACCTATCAATGGAAGCCTTCTTTTTCCAAGTACATAATGGGTTCAAGGCCCAACTTGCTCCAGCGTAATTCTGTCTCTCACAAAAACAAAGAACGAGGGCTGAAGAGATGACTTAGTGATTAAGGCACTTGCATGAGAAGCCTAAGGACTCAGGTTCAATTGCCCAGTACCCACGTAAAGCCAGATGCACAAGGTGTTGCATGTGTCTGAAGTTCGTTTGCAGTGGCTAGAGGCCCTGGTACGCCCATTCTTTCTCTCCCTCTCAAATAAATAAAATGAAATACCTTGCCACATAAACCTAAGGTCCTAGGTTCAATTCCCAGTGCCGTAAGATAATACCTCATTGTAAGACATTCTTTAAAAAAAGCAAATGCAGAGTTGGGATGGCTTAGCTGTTAAGGCATTTGGCTACAAAGCCAAAGGACCCCGTTTTGATTCCTCAGGACCCACATAAGCCAGATGCACAAGGGGGCGCATGCATCTGGAGTTTGTTTGCAGTGACTGGAGGCCCTAGCGTGCCCATTCACTCTTTCCCTCTCAAATAGATAAATAAAGTATATGTTTTTTAAAAAAGCAAATACAGGAAGAATGCTTCACTTTGAAGGAAAAAATGGAAACCGGCATACAAACTAAATTTTTATTAAGCTATTTTTTTCAATAAGTTCAAATTTAGTTTCTGATTTAAAAAGATTATAATTTATTTGCAAGCAGAAAGAAAGAATAGGGTGTACCAGGGCCTCTTGCCACTGCCATGTGCCACTTTGGAACTCTGGTTTTATATGGCTAGTGGGTAATCGAACCCTGGGCAATCAAACTTTACAAACAAGTGTCTTTAACCAACTGCTGAGCTGTCTCTCCAGCTCTGAGACAAGATCTCACTGTTTCTAGGTTGGCCTCAAAACCAGTCAATCCTCCTGCCTCTGCCTCCCAAGTGCTGGAATTACAGGTGTGAGCCTATACCCTGGGGCTTCTTGAATTTACTGAGAGAACCACAAAAACACAAATAGCTTGAAGCAGCACTGTACCTTCTCCTGGTCAGTTCAATTTTGGAATTTTTTTCTCCTGAGAATTTCAAATAAAGGGCCACAAATATTGAAGAGGTGAGTTCCTTTTTAGTTTTCCAGGACCTATTTAAATAAGAAAATATGAACACGTCCCTCAAAAAATGGTATCTGCCTTCAAAGTCACTGGAAAATTTAGATTAAATGACCCAGCTGAAAACATTCAAGGGTAAGTTTTCCCAAGAGAAGTGTCATAAATGACAGAGTTACAAAGATGCCAAGCATTAAGAATAAGGTCAAGGAACGGGCTGGGTATCACCAAGATTTTATTTCTTCAAAACCAAGTTCAGTTAGTGGACGACCTGACAAGAAAGCAAGCGCTCTGAAAACCATCTAACTTTGAGCAGCAACTCCATCTGACTGAAAGGAGAAGCAAGCAGACACGTGCTCAACTTGTGCTTTTTTATGCACTGACTCCAAGTCCAGGGTTCAAGTGGATCGCTGAGGAACTCCACAGGAAGCACTATCTTCATTCAGGGCTCTCCTCTGGGTGACCTCATGACTTTCAGTAGCTCAATTTCCTCAACAACAGCGGCAGTTGTTCCAGAAAATAATCCACCTCATCTAAGGCCCTCAAGTTACACAACTGCAGAGGGAGGAGGTGCCAAGTTCAGGGAGAGTAAATCAGGGTCAGACACTGGTGGCTTAATTCTCGGTTTAATATTCCTTCCAACACTTGCTTCCACACTCCAAGAAACATCTCGACTGTTCTGAGCGTTCTTTATGGGCTAGAGTCATGCCCAACGGGCTTCAGGAATCAGTCCCAAGTGCTCCAGGACAGCTCTAACCCGATGTCCTCTTCCCTGGGATATTTATGCTCCTGTCTTCCCCTGAGGAATGGCGAAAGATAGGAAAGCATTTCACCCACGCCTGGCATTCTGCTGAAGAACAGAATACTACACTTAAGTCACGTTCATGAAAGGTCACCAGACCATTCAATATCAGACTTCATGGAGTAAACCTTGCATGCACATAAGCTCTATTTCAATAAAGCCACTCCAACATGGAGCTTCCAATTCCCATACAGAGCAAAGACTTAGTTCATGCATGTTTCAACCTCACAAAATGAACGGCTGCTAGGACAGACAGATGACTTTGTCTCAACAAACAGTACTTCTTTTTTTTTTTAATTTTTTATTTATTTGAGAGCGACAGACACAGAGAGAAAGACAGATAGAGGGAGAGAGAGAATGGGCGCGCCAGGGCTTCCAGCCTCTGCAAACGAACTCCAGACGCGTGCGCCCCCTTGTGCATCTGGCTAACGTGGGACCTGGGGAACCGAGCCTCGAACCAGGATCCTTAGGCTTCACAGGCAAGCGCTTAACCGCTAAGCCATCTCTCCAGCCCAACAGTACTTCTTAAAGCCCTCTTGCAAGAAGAAACTGACCCAGGGTAGTCCCCAAAATGAGAAGCTTCGCTTGTAGAGACGCCAGGAAGACCACAATCAAGTGAGTAAGCTTTTATAATCCCTAGGTGCTCCTTTCACTTGTGATGTAATAATTTACTATTGCACCAAACGACTTGATTTTTGCAGACAGAAAAAGCCTACACTGCATGCCAATATAAATAATAGGAACAGATACCAATGGAATAAAATAAAATAAAACCACCCAAAAGAAACAAAACTGGAGAGCATGTTCCCATCACAAAGGTTACTCTGATTATACAGGGTATTCCAGCCCCAAGGGGCTTTGCAAATCGCCTGGAAAGGAAAGGGAAGCCCCTTCCCCCACCAACTCAAACCATGGAAGCAGCAGGGTGTGTTTTACAGCAACACCGAGAGATCGGGAAGGAAACCCGGCCAGCCACCACCAAGAGGCCTGCGGGGCTCCCCAAGGCACCGACCGCCACGCGGGAAGACCCCGAGGGGCTCCCCCAAAGAGCACAGTGTTATGTGTCTGTGTGGGTGAAGGGGGGGTCTCCCTCCACGCACCCCACGACGCCCCTCACCTCATGCTGTAAGCGCCAGCGCCCAGCTCCTGCCCGATGCCCGAGAGGCTGGCGTCGAAGTCGTGCACCAGCCCAGACTCGATCACCTCGTCCATCTTGAGCACCCAGGCCATCTTCCGGCCTCGCAGCCGGCCCCGCGCGGCGCCGCGGCCTCCGGATCCGGGGCGCACAGGCCCGAGCCGCACCGCGGGAGCGTCGTCCTGAGGGAGGGCGCGGGTGAAGCCTCGGGCGGCGGGGCGACTGGTTACCAGCGGCGGCCCGAGAGGCGGCCGGGAGGAGAGCGGCCGAGGCCCCAGCTGGCAGGGCACCGCGAGCCGGAGAGCCGATGCCACGGGAACGAGCGGGCCGCGCCGCCCTTCCGCGGAGCCCGGCGCCGCGTCTCATGCCGCCGCCGGCCGCCCCCTGCGCCGCCGCTCGCGGTGCCGCGGCCGCCGCCCGCCCCGCCCCGGGGCCGCGGCTCGCATCCTCCTCCTCCTCCCCCCACCACCCCCCGGACACCGCGGGACCTCCGCCCGCTCCGACGACCCGCACGAGAGCCCGGCTTCCTTCCCACCCCCACCCCCGAGCACGAAAGCCGCCCGCCCGAACGTCAGCTCCCCGTCGCCCCCGGCCAACCCCGCCGACGCCGCTCCGCGGGCCCCGGACGCTGGCTTCGCGACCGCTCCGGATCCGGGCTCGTACGCCGCTTCCGCCTCCTCCTCCTCCTCCTCCGGCCCCGCCCCACGTCCGCTCCCCGCCCAGCTCGGGGCCCCTCCCTCCGCACTTCGGGCCACGCCCCGCGCCTCGCCTTCCCGTCCCCCGGGGGGCAGAACCGCCTGGGCCGGGCGGCGCGACCCCCCGCCCACGCGGTGGTTCCCGAACCCCTGCGGCGCCCACACCCTCCCGGCGCGTCAGGCCAGGAAGAGGCGGTGCCAAAGGTGAACCCTGTTTCCGGCTCAGCCTCAGAGCGAGGGTGACCGACAGGCAAACTGAGCAATCACAGAGAGCCCCTTAGACGTATTCTCGCGAGCCTTTGCGCCTCTAGCGCTGAACAACCAATCAAAATGCGCTTGGCCTTGGGCCGACTTGACTAAATTGGTTGCCGTCAGGAGGAGCTCATTGGTCCGCATGGCAGGAAGTCGTCCCGCGCCCACTTCCGTAGACGCTTGGCTCCCCGGGTAGCGTGATTTTTTTTTTATTTTATTTTAATGCCTTCACTCCAGAGGAGAGCGGTCACGTCTGGGGAATAAGAAGCCAGTTTGTGCGGAAGATTCTGATTGACATGAGCATGAACCAATCAACTCTCCCCGACAAGGCTCCGGGAGCTGCATCGCTGCAAAGAGGGTGGAGAGCCTTGAGTGGAACTAGGGTTTCAGGCCTGGTGTCGCCGCCGCTGGCTGGAGATCCGAACCATTAGGACACATCACTGTAATAGCAAGGGCTGAAGAATTGCTGCGGCCCAATTGATGGATTGAGGTCCCATTCTTCCCAAGGAGGAACGAGGAGGGGCCAGAGGCTCATTTACAAGCAAGCACTTTTAACTGCTGAGCCATCTCCCCCGCCTCAAGAGCTTCACGGTGCGCTTGGCCTGCACTTATTAAAAGCCTGAGCTTTTGACCTCGATTTGCCTTCTGTCAACACCTTGCTTACCAATCAGGCCCAGAAGTTGAACATTAGTCTTATGCCTTAACTCACCAGATTAATTTTAAAAGAAACAAAAAAAGCTTAAAACACATTTCAACCTGAACAATGGTTTTCAGCCAGGACCAAAAAAAAAAAAAAAGATGTAGGTCTCTGTGATTTGAATATTAATTTGCATTCTCTTTGCAAAGCATTCTTGCAAACATTTAACTTGATGCAAGTTAACATCTCATAGCTGAGAAGACTCCAGTGCCAACCGGTGAATAGATTGTACTAATTTAGTCAGCTTAGTCCAAATCCCTAGATTTCAGGACCAAACATAGGCTATCATTTCAGGAAGGGCCACTCAACTGCTAAAAATAACCACAACCAATCAAAACCGCAGCGAAAATACTGTTGGGCTGTCTCATTGGGATCTCAGATACATCCGCATTCCATGGACTCTTCAGTCATCTGGCCTGGCTCGCATAAGCGACACTATGACCAGATGTAATGGACCATTCTTTGCGACTTGTCCTTGGCAATTATTTTCACTTTGCCTGGCATTCTAAAATTAAAAGGAAAAAAAAAAAAAAAAAAGCTGGAGAGATGGTTCAGCAGCTAAGGGCACTTGCTTGCAAGGGCTGGTGGCCAGGGGTTCAATTCCCCAGTACCCAAGGAAATCCAGATCCACAAGGTGGCACATGTATCAGGTTCATTTGCAGTTGCAAGAGGCTCTGGCATTCCCATTTCTCAGTCTTTCTCTGCTTACAAATAAAAATATATTTTTAAAAATCCATACACAAGCAGAGAGAGAGAGAATGGGTGTGTGCCAGGGCCTCCAGTCATTGCAAACTCCAAGATGCATGTGCCTATTTATGAATCTAGTTTTATGTGGGTAGTGGGAAGTCAAACTCGGGTAATTAGATTTTTGCACGCAATTGCCTTAACCTCTGAGCCATCTCTGTAACCCCCTAAAATTTAATATTTTAAAATAAAAACTATACCAATATAATATACCAACAATTGCTAAATGACCTATAGATCTGAAGAACCTGGAACATCTGGTGGTCTTCAGGAAACATCAGGAACACCTCTCTTTTTTTTTTTTTCGAGGTAGGGTCTCACTCTGGTCCAGGCTGACCTGGAATTAACTCTGTCATCTCAGGGTGGCCTTGAACTCATGGCAATCCTCCTACCTCTGCCTCCTGAGTGCTGGGATTAAAGGTGTGCACCACCACGCCCGGCTACTCCTTCTGTGTGTTTTTTTTTTATATAAATTTTTTATTTATTTATTTGAGAGCGACAGACACAGAGAGAAAGACAGATAGAGGAAGAGAGAGAGAATGGGCGCGCCAGGGCTTCCAGCCTCTGCAAACGAACTCCAGACGCGTGCGACCCCTTGTGCATCTGGCTAACGTGGGACCTGGGGAACCGAGCCTCGAACCGGGGTCCTTAGGCTTCACAGGCAAGCGCTTAACCGCTAAGCCATCTCTCCAGCCCCTGTTCTTTTTTTAAAGTATTTATTATTTGAGAGAGAGAGAGAGACGGGGGGGGGGGGGGAGAGAAAGAAAGAAATAATGTGCGCACCAGGGCATTTAGTGCTGCAAACGAACTCCAGAAGCATGTGCCATCTTGTGCATCTGACTTACATGGGTCCTAGGGACTCAAACCTAGGTCCTTTGGCTTTGAAGGCAAGTGCCTTGTCCTCTAAGCCATCCCTCTAGTCCACCTCTCCTTATTCTTAAATCGTATGCATCAACTAACACCATGTAAATAACTGTGTGCAGCTTAATTTGCAGAAAAGCAATGTTTTTCTAGAGAACACATGAGTCATGGTTCAGGGTACATTAAAGCTGATGTGTGGTGAGGAGGGGAAAGATTCAGGAAACAAGAAAGACTGCACTCAGTATGTAGGCTTCTGGTCATTCCTATGCACTTTTTTTTGCAAGGTATGGTCTCGCTGTAGTCTAGGCTGATGTGGAATTCACTATGTAGTCCCAGGCTGGCCTTGAACTCATGGCAGCCCACCTGCCTCTACCTCCTAAACGCTGAGATTAAAGACATGAGGCACCAAGACCAGCTTCACTTTCTTTTATTCTCTACTGAAGCCTTTCTGTGTACCTGGTTATCCCAGTGATGAAGCTTTGAGAATAACAATCCACTCCATTGTATCAGGGCTGTCCCTTGCAAGAACCTTATTCCCTTGCGGTCAACTCTTGTCTCCAGAGGATTGGCCTTCAGGTAGTGAGCAGATGATGTGAGTCCAGCAGTACAGATTAGTCAGGTCCACTCTTGTTGGAAGAGACAGAGCAGTATAGTGAAGGAGGGGCAATTCTCTGACTCCTGGGATAAATCTAATAGTGCAGACGACTATCAACTTCTTTTCCTTTTTTTATTAAATATTTAATTGAGAAAGGGAGAAGGGGAGAGAAAAGGAGGAAGCGGTAGAGAATTGGGGTGCCAGGGCCTCCAGCCACTGTAAAACAAACTCCAGACACATACGCCATCATGTGCATCCGGCTTATGTGGGTTCTGGAGAATTGAATGTGGGTCCTTAAGCTTCAAAAGCAAGCACCTAACTGCTAAGCCATCTCTCCTGTTTTTTTGAGGCAAGGTCTCACTCTAGTACAAGCTGACCTGGAACTCGCTCTGTATTTCCAGGGTGGCCAAACTCACAGTGACCCTTCTACCTCTGCCTCCCAAGTGCTGGGAATGAAGGCGTATACCACCACGTCCAGCCCTTTCGAGTTATTTCTAAGCAGAGGCAGAGATAGAGAATGAGTGCACCAGGGCCTCCAGCCTCTTCATCATGCATGCACCACTATGGGCATCTGGCTTTACATGTATACTGAGAAATGGAATCCTGGTAGATAGGCTTTGCAGGCAATTGCCTTAACCACCCAGCCATCTCTCCAGCCCCACTTTTCATTTTGATGCAGGGTCTCACTTTAGCCCAGACTGACCTCAAACTCACAGTGATCCTCCTACTTCAGCCTCCTAAGTGCTGCTGGGATTAAAGGCATGCACTATCACTTTCATCAATTTCTTTAAATTCAGCTATAGTCAAACATAAATAGAAGCAAAGCCTAGACATTTAGAAAATACTGTTGCCAATGAGCTGGGTGTGTTGGCTACCACTTTTATTTATTCAGTTTTGGTTGTTTGAGGTAGGGTCTCACTCTAGGCCAGGCTGACCTGGAACTCACTAGGTAGTCTCAGGGTGATCTTGAACCCACAGTGATCCTACCTCTGCCTCCCCAGTGCTGGGATTGCAGACGTGTGCCACCATACCCAGTGGCTAGCACTTTTAATTCCAGCATGTGGGAGGTTAAGGTAGGGAGTTCCAGGTCAGCCTGGGCTAGAGTGAGATGCTGACTCCAAAAAAAAAAAAAAAAAGGAAGAAGAAGAAAAAACACAGATGAAGGGAGATGGAGGGAATTGGGGAGATGAGTTAGCAGTTAAAGGTGCTTGCTTGCAAAGCCTGCCAACCCTGATTCAATTCCCTGGTACCCACATAAAGTCAGTCAGATGCATAAAGTGGCACATGCATTTGAAATTTCCTTGCAGTGGTAAGAAGCCCTTGTATGTCCATATTCTTTCTCATTTTTTTTTTTTTTTAAGAAAAAGAAGCCCGGCGTGGTGGCGCACACCTATAATCCCAGCACTCGGCAGGCAGAGGTAGGAAGATTGTCGTGAGTTTGAGGCCACCGGGAGAATCCATAGTGAATTCCAGGTCAGCCTGGGCTAGAGTGAGACCCTACCTCGGAAAAAAAAAAAAAAAAGTAATCTGTTTTTGTTTATTGAAGTAGAGTCTCATTCTAGCCCAGGCTGACCAGGAATTCACTATGGAGTCTCAGGCTGGCCTTGTACTCTCAGTGATCCTCCTACATCTGCTTCTCAAGTGCAGGGATTAAAGGAATACACCCACCATGCCTAGCTGAGAAAGTAATCTGGAAGCAACAGAAGATCTGTGAGGCATCAAAGGTGAGTAACAGCACATACCCACAGTGTGTGCAAATAAAATTTTGAAAAAGATAGACTCTCACAAAAAAAGAGGAGGGGACTGGAGGGATGGTTTAATGGTTAAGGCACTTGCCTGCAAAGCCAAAGGGTCCAGGTTCAATTCCCCAAGACCCATGTAAACCAGATGCACAAGGTGGTGTGTGCGTCTTGAGTTTGTTTACAGTGGCTGAAGGCTCTGGTGTGCCCATTCTCTATCTGCTTCTTCTCTTTCTCAACCCCAGTTTGATTCCCCAGTACCCACATAAAGCCACGTGCACAAAGTGGTGCAAGCATCTGGAGTTCTTTTGTGATGGTTGTGGGCCCTGGCACATCCGCTGTCTCTCCTCTGCTTGTCAATAAACAGATAAATAGCCGGGCATGGTGGCACACAACTTTAATCCCAGCACATGGGAGGCAGAGGTAGGAGGACTGCTGTGAGCAAGGCCACTCTGAGACTACAGAGTGAATTCCAGGTCAGTCTGAGCTACAGTGAGATACTACCTCGAAAGACCAAAAATAAAAATAAAGAGGGGACTATCCCACAGACTGGGATAGATTTGAACAGAAGTTGTCAGTTTGTTTTTATCCCTTCTCCCTTCCACATTCTTCTGGAAGGATCATTTTCTACATAGAACTAGAACTAACCCAGTATTGGTACTTTGCTCCCTTGGGGAAGTGAATTAATTTGTGAGCCAGATGCCAAGTCTTTGATGCTGAAGAGAGTGAAAGGGAGGAGATGAGGGACAGGCTGCTAGATGTACCCAAGGCATCGCCCTCACAGGATGGAGGGCTTAGACAAAATGTGTCTGACTCTGTGTGCTTCGTGGGGGTGGGGGTGGTGGAGAAGAGCCCAGTGGCCATTAGAATCAGTGAAATGACCAGGTGTGGTGGTAATCTAAAGTTGATAAGACTACACAATGAAGGGGCCGAGGAACAGCTTAGCATTTAAGGCGTTTGCCTACAAAACCAAAGAACCCAGGTTCAATTCCCTAGGACCCATGTAATCCAGATGCACAGGATGGTGCATGGTGTCTGGAGTTCATTTGCAGCAGCTGGAGGCCCTGGCATGCCATTCTCTCTCTCTCCCCCCCTCTCTGTCAAATAAATAAATAAATAAATAAATAAATAAATAAATAAATAAATTTTTAAAAAGCTGTGAAGGACTATAGTAACCTCCCAAGTGCTGGGATTGCAGGGGTAAGCCCCCATATACACCTTTTCTTCATTTGTTTGTGGTGCTGAGGTAGGAACCTGGGCCCTGTATGCTCAACAATTGCTGCGCCCTGAGTCATGACCCCAATGCTGAAAGGATGGGAATCTCAGGTCTACATATAATCGCTTTCATTTTTAGGTTTTCTATCCTATAGTTCATTCATTTCTCAAATGCCTGCTATTAGATGTCAGAGGCTGGATCTGATATTTCAGTTTGTGTTATTTGGTCCAAGTTACTGTCAAAAGTAATTCCAGCGGTCAAAATTAAAACAATACGCTGACTCAAAATGGTTACAAAACATAGTGAAGGTCATGGTGCACAAAACCGAGCCAAGGAGAGTTCAATGTCGACAATACCTTTCTTCCTAAGCATAGGTATAAGATGTACATGTGTAAACAGCCAGACACATTGGAGTATTGTTGCTACTCCTGACTGTTGTTTCTCTGATGCATGTACAAAATCCATGGGCCGTAACTGACACAAGACCTTTTAAAGTTCAAAGTAAAATTTACAATCTGGGCTGCAGAGATGGCTTAGTGGTTAAGGTGCTTACCTGCAAAGCCAAATGAGCCAGGTTCAATTCCCCAGGTCCCATGTAAGCCAGACACACAAGATGGCACACACGTTTGGAGTTGGTTTGCAGTGGGTGGAGGCCCTGGCATGCCCATTCTCTATCTGCCCCCCCCCAAATAAATTAAAAAAAAAATAGGACAAGAGAAATGGCTTTGTGATTAAGGTACTTACCCGCAAAGCCAAAGCACCCAGGTTTGATGGCCCAAGACCCACATGAGCCAGATGCTCATGGTGGTGCATGTGTCTAGAGTTCATTTGCAGTGGCTGAAGGTCCTGACGTACACATTCCCATTCTCTCTCTCATATAAATAAATAAAAATAAAATATTTTTAAAGCTGGGCATGGTGGCGCACGCCTTTAATTCCCGCACTCGAGAGGGAGAGGTAGGAGGATCGCTGTGAGTTCGAGACCACCCTGAGAATACAGAGTGAATTCCAGGTCAGCCTCGGCTAGAGTGAGACCCTACCTCAAAAACAAAACAAAACAAAACAAAAAAAAAATTTTTTTTAAACCCATAACCTGAATGAATGGTTCTTGACACAATGACACAGAAAATCAGCTGAGATACATTATTAAGTTTTTCAAGTAATGTTATGTACAGTTTTATTGCCAGTATATGCACAACAGTAAGCATAGAACTGTAAATACACGATGTAATTAACAGTAGAAAACAAAACTGTTCTGGGGGGGGGGGGGAGGAGATTGAGAAGTCTGCTGCTAAAACAGAACCAAAGGAAGGGAAGCCTATGACAAATCATCCATTCAGTCCTCTCGTCTTAAAATCTTTACATACATTTCCACATTTTCTCAATTAAACAAAGAAATACAGATAAGTCTGTAAGTCTGTAACAATAGCAAATTGCTTCCCTAATAGCTATTTGCCTTTCCAGTCAAATTCACTTTATGTTAGGATTAAAAATAAAAAAAAACAAAACAAAAAACAACAACAAAAAGAAACCAACTCAAGATGAGAAATCATTGCATCCTGGTTCCAGATGATCTAAAATTTGTCCTTTCACCCAAACCGGTAATTTCTGAAAGTTGACTGCACATGAACAATACAGGTTTAGCAAAAGGTGATTTGAAAAATTTGTTAAAAAGTAACAGAAAATCACCCTCTAAGTAGTCTTCCAAAAGACACTCCAGGCAGCAGCTCAGTTAGCGTTAGCCCTGAAGAGGTAGAGAGTCTGAACAGGACACGAGCCTCGGCACCTGCTTCTCTCTCGTCAGGATCAGGGTTTTTCAAGTAAGACAATTTTACGGTCAAAGGAAACCAGGTTCCACCACTAAACAAAAAGGTGCTGGTAGACTCTCATGTCTCAATAATTAGTTTGTTTATCAACTGAGAAACAGAAGACCGTCAAAGACACACATGCACTTGATTTTTTTTGTCTGTTTCCATTATCAAGTTTATTCATAAGTGAATTTGATATTAATAAATACAAAAAAGCATCATTCACAACAAAGATAAACCAAAAACCTCTGCAAGGAAACCTTCTGTTTTAAGAACTACCAAGAAAAACCAGGCAGATGATTTAGTGCAGCTTTCTTATGGGGTCAGAAAAGGACACGGTTTAACAAAAGGTGGCAAGATCAGTAAGCAACAAACCATATCAGTCTTACAGAACTGGCTGATTCGGTAACATTTTTCTTTGAGGTCTTAGCTTCAAACTATAGATCACCAAAGAGTTGCAACTAATGACGCGTATCACCATCACAAACAGTCTGACAGATGAGCAAGTTAGTCCTGCCTGCTTCACATCATTTTCAGTGTTTCTAGCGTAGGACATGATACAGAACAAAACTCAAAGTAGCAATAAAAATATTATTCTGTAGTTGAGTAAAGACAAAAAAAAGTTTTAGACTGTTAAACTTTTAAAGCTTTAAGCATTCCTGTTTAACCAGCATTTTAAAAAAAATTATAAAATCATAACACTGGCAAAGGTTAATGGGAAGACAAAGTACAAACAAGTGAAATGATGAATCCGATTAAAAATTACTTGGTAGTGATCCGTTGGTGTTAATACTGTTCCTCTTGAATTTGGAGTTACTATCATAAAAGTCACATGCAGACTGAGGAAGCCTCTGCTACAGAAGAGACAAAAGGAAATGAAACAAAGAACCAAAACTGGGAAACAATGGTTAAGTCCTAAAAGATGTCCTGGAGGGTTTCTCTTTCGTGAGGCGGGAGGCTGGAGCTGGTCACCGGCGTCACTGGCTCTGTCCTGGGACGTCGGTGGCAGGGTCAGCCCCCGTGGAGCCCGTCTGTGCCCGTCGGATGTACAGATTCAGCAGCTTCATCTGCGGAGTCAAACACGCACATGTCACCCGGGCACAGGGAGCACGCTCACCCAAAGCCATGCACTTGGACCTGGGCTTTGAAAAGGTGGGCACAGGCCTGGAAGGCAGAGACTGAAGGACTGCTACACGTTTGAGGCCAGCTAGGTGACAAACGGATCTCCAGGCCAGCCAGTGAAACTTTGCCTCAAAAAACAAAACACGGCTGCAGAAGTGGCTTAGCGGTCCTCTTGCCTGTGAAGCCTAAGGACCCTGGTTTGAGGCTCGATTCCCCAGGACCCACATTAGCCAGATGCACAAGGGGGCACATGTGTCTGGAGTTCATTTGCAGTGGCGCACCCATTTTCTTTCTCTATCTGCCTCTTTCTCTCTGTCACTCTCAAATAAATAAATAAATAAATAATAAAAACCCCCCACAGATTTGAGTCATGAGAATGCCTTTTTTTTTTTTTTTGGTTTTTCGAGGTAGGGTCTCACTCTGGTCCAGGCTGACCTGGAATTAACTCTGTAGTCTCAGGGTGGCCTTGAACTCACGGCGATCCTCCTACCTCTGCCACCCAAGTGCTGGGATTAAAGGCGTGCGCCACCACGCCCGGCTGAGAATGCCATTTTTTAATGGGGGGGGGGGGATAGAAAGTTGACTCAGTGGTCAAGACACTTGCCTACAAAGCCTAAGGACCCAGATTTGATTCCCTAGTACCCACATAGACCAGACATACAAGGTGGTGCAGGAGTCTGGAATTTGTTTGCTGTGGCTAGAGGCCCTAGCACAACCATCCTCCTGCCCTCTCAAGTAAGTAAGTAAGTAAATAAATAACATACTTTAAACTGTATTTGTAGCCAGGCATGGTAGCGCATGCCTTTAATCCCAGCACTTGGGAGGCACAGGTAGGAGGATTGCCGTGAGTTCAAGGCCACCCTGAGACTCCATAGTGAATGCCAGGTAGGACTGGGCTACAATGGAGACCCTACTTCGAAAAACAAAACAAAACAAAAATATTGTATTTGTTTGTGTGCATGTGTGCACACAAATACACATGACATAGCACTTGGTCAAGAACAGAGGGTAACTTCAGGGTTCTTTCTGGCTCCAACCCCCATTGTCATGGGAATAGTGGGATTACAGATATATGTGCCACTTTGCATTTGGCTTTACATGGGTGTTGGGGAATTGAAGCTGGGCTTGGAGGATTTGCAAGCAAGCATGTTTTAACTACTGATCTATCTCCCCAGGCCATCCCCAAGCTACTGCTGATCATGGATCCATGAATGCTAGGCAAGCACTCAATCCACTTAGCCACAGCCCCAGTCCCTTATGTGGATTTTCATTTTTCATTTTTGCTACTTAAAACATAAATTTGGAGCTGGAGAGATTGCTTAGTGGTTAAGGCATTTGCCTGCAAAGCCAAAGGACTCAGATTTGATTCTGCAGCACCCATGTAAGCCAGATGCACAAGGGACACATGCATCTGGAGTTTCCTTGCAGTGGCTAGAGGTCCTGGTGTGCTCATTCTGTCCCTCCTCTCTCTCTCTACTTGCAAATAAATAAAATAAATAAATTTGAAGGGCTGGGCATGATGGTGCACACTCCCTTAATCCCAGCACTCGGGAGACAGAGGTAGGAGGATCACTGTGGGTTTGAGGCCACCCTGGGACTACATAGTGAATTCTAGGTCAGCCTGGGCTAGAGTGAGCTGCACCTCGAAAAACCTAAATGAATAAATGAATGCATAAGTAAATTTGGGCCAGGCATGGTAGTGTGTTCCTTTAATCCCAGCACTCAGGAAACTGAGTAAGGAGGACTGCCATGAGTTTGAGGCCAGCCTGAGATGACATAGTGAATTCAGGCCAGCATCGGCTAGAGACAATGCTACCCCGAAAAACCAAAATAAATAAATAAATAAATGAATGAATAAACAAATTTGGGGATGGAGAGATGGATCCGTGATTAAGGTGCTTATGTGTAAATGACCCAAGTTCTATACCCCAGTACCCACATAAAGCCAGGTGCACAAAGTGGTGCACGCATCTGGAATTCATTTGCAGTGGTTAGAGGCCCTGGAACATCCATTCTCCCCCCCCCTTTCTCTCTGTTTGCAAATAAATAAATAAGATACTAAATAAAATAATAAATCTGACCACACTGATGAAAACTGTCATGAATTTGGGAACCTTGCTTGGAGGCAAAGGTGAACGAACGCCTCCCACCACCTGGTCTCCAGCCCTAACTCAACAATCCCCGTGTGTCCTCATCTTGCAGGACAAGTCACAGGCTCTGGCAGTAAGCACGCAATGTGAAAAGCCAGCTTTTCCTTTTTACTTTTTAAAGAATAAATCACATTTTTAAATTTTTATTTTATTTTTATTTACTTATTCGACAGAGAAAGAGGAAGGGAGGGAGGGAGGGAGGGAAAGAGAGAGAATGAGCAGGCCAGGGCCTACAGTCACTGTAAACAAACTCCAGATGCATGTGCAACCTTGTGCATCTGGCTTACATGCTTGCTGGGGAATCGAATCTGGGTCCTTTGGCTTTGCAGGAAAGCAAGCACCTTAATCACTAAGCCATCCGCCCAGCCCACATTTTTTATTTTAAGATACCAAGCCAAAGTTGCACATTAATCTCGATGACAGTGAGAACAGAGAAGGAGTCAGGTGTGGTTGCTCATACCTGCAATCACAAGCATTTAGGAGGCTAAGGCAGGAAGATGGCTATGAATTTGTGGCCAGCCTGGGCTCCCACAGAACCTGGTCTCAAACTCCCCACCAAAAACAAAGGAAAGAATAATATTTGATATTTCCACACCCCTTCTTGACAGGTCTTGAGCTCAAGTTGAGGCTGCCCAACACAGGATGGCCTGAAACTGGGAGTCCGGTCTCTATAAACAGAGGAAAACAGCATCTGATGAGGCTGCTCGCTGGCGCTTTGAGCGGTGGGACTGCAGAAGACAGTCTCAGAGAAGCTCCCGAGAGGCAGAGCACCAGTGGCAGAGCGCTTCCCAGCGCGCGTGGGGGCCTGGGTCCGGCCCTCAGTGTCCTCACAGACCAACATCCCGAGAAGGGGCGCTTACAGACTGCGTGGTAATGAGGAATCCCCAATAAGACATCCCAGGGGTCTTGCAGCAATGGGTGTAGCAGAACCAAAAACCTGTTTCCAAAGAGAATTCTGCAAAGCCAGGTACCATGTATCAGTGAAGGAAGTTTTCATGGTATCAAAGAAGAAACAGAAGAATATATTTTGAGAATCTCTTTTGAAAAGTATGGCAAAAATGAAACCACAGAAATTACAAAAAAATATTTGTTTTTAAAACATTTTTACATGTTCTCTCTCATATGTGGATAGTAGCTACAGATGATTGGGCTTCTGCGTGAGAATGAAAATACTTAGTAGCAGAGGCCAGTAAGTTAAAAAGGAGACGTAAAGGGTGGAGAAAGGAAGGGAGGAGGATACTTAATAGGTTGATATTATATATATGTAATTACAATGATTGTAATGGGGAGATAATATGATGGAGAATGGAATTTCAAATGGGAAAGTGTGGGGGTGGGGAGGGAGGGAATTACCATGGGATATATTTTATAATCATGGAAAATGCTAATGAAAATTTAAATAAATAAATAAAATTTTTTGCGCATGTCTCAGCCTCCTGAGTATTGGGATTACAGGCAGCATGGCACACCCACCTGCTATTACTTGGGGGTTCCAGCTCCGGCCCTTGGGCTTACACACTGAAGCACCTCCCTGCTCTGCTTTTCTAACTTCTGCTCATCGATGAACAGTTTTCAATAAAACTGTTGTTCAGAAATGCTACACCCACAGTGAGCATCACTGTGAAGTTAAAAGAAAAAAAGTCTTTATTTTTCTAAATTTTGTTTTTATTTATTTGAGAGAGACAGGCAGACAAAGAGGCAGATAGGTAGAGAGAGAATGGACTCACCAGGGCCTCCAGCCATTGCAAACAAACTCCAGATACATGCACTACTTTGTGTATTTGGCTTACATGCATACTGGAGCATTGAGCCTCAAACCAGGGTCCCTAGGGTTCACAGGCAAGCTCTTAACTGCTAAGCCATCTCTTCAGCCTTTTTGCTTAGTTTAAAAAATATATATTTTTACTTGTTTCAGGAGGGTGCAGACAGAAGATAGATAGATAGAGAGAGAGTGGGCGCACCAGGGCCTCCACCTGCTGCAAAGAAACTCCAGACACGCGTCCCCTTGTGCAGCTGCCTTACGTGGGCCTTAGAAATTGAACCTGGGTCCTTTGGCTTTTCAGATAAGTTCCTTAACCACTAGGCCATCTCTCCAGTCTGAAAAAGACCCTTTCTAAACAAGGGGAACAGTCTGCTGGGCCACAGAGAGGTAGAGGTGGATCTAGCAACCAAGGCTATGGTGGACCTGGGGGCGGAAGAGGCAGTTATGCAGCGGGTGACGGTAGCAACTGTAGCAGTGGCAGAGGTGGTGGAGCAGGATGTGCAAACCAAGGTGGTGGTGAAGGAGATGATGATGGCCATGAAGGAGATTTATTGAGCTTGGACATAATAGTGGCCAACAGCAGTCAAATTATGGATCCATGAAGGCGGGGCAGTTTTGGTGGAGGAAGCTGCCAATCTCCTGGTGGCGATGGGTCTGGTGGTGGGCATTTTAGTTGAAGGAGTGAGGCATCAGCTGCAGGGTGAGGCAGTCATCCCAAATGCATTAGAGGAACTGTGAAAATGGGCCACAGAGGGAGCCATCCTCCATGAGAATGATCACTGCAACTTTACTTATTTTTGAGGTAGGGTCTCACACTAGCCCAGGCTGACCTGGAATTCACTATGTAGTCTGAGGTGGCTTCAAACTCATGGCGATCCTCCTACTTCTGTCTCCAGAGTGCTGGGATTAAAGGTGTGTGCCACCACACCAGGCTTACTCTGACTTAAATAGAAACCCCTTCTTGCTCAGGACTGTAAAGGTCACAGTTGCCAAAAGTACAGCTATGGATCAATGCAATACACAATCCTGGGGCCTTTTACCTGACGTGACTCTGTCTTTTCCATTACATCCGGTTTATTACCTATGAGCTGTGGCACAGGCGCCGTAATCAAACACTAAGACGCTTAAATCAGACAAGCAAATGAACAGAGTGCTCCTCTATTTGGGCTGCCGAGAGCTGGGTTCCAGGATTCTGCCACCATATCTGGCTGATAATCACATTTACTTAAGGGGAAATTAGAAGAAAACCTCAAGTGTTCCACATTTTGAGAGATACAAAATCTATGAATATGTAACTACAATATCGGATCTTAATCCAACTGTCCCTGCAGGTCAGCATCTGGGCGGTGACGGAACGGAAAGGACTCAGTCAGCTATCACAAATCAGCAGGAGCTCCAGGTGGTTCTTTCCCAGCAGCCACCCTACCCCGTTCCACCCTGCGGATGGGTGACTGTGAGACACCTGCTCGGAGCACAACCAGCTGAAAATCAAACAGGGTGGGATGAGGGGCAGGAGGATGCTGGGGTCAGGATTCAGCCTGGAACAACAGATGACTAGATTCCAGGAATGTGCGGCTGTCCACCATGAGGTTAAGTTCTGCTACTTTTCCCCCACCTGGGAGGCCACTTTGCTACTTACTTTACTGCCAGTGAGCTGGCTGAGGTGTGGCTTTAGTTCATCCCCGATCACCGCGTGAACAGCTACCAGGCAGAAGACGCAGGCTTTCCGAACACTGCTCTCGGAATTATCATAACCCTGGGAGGAAAGGCCATGGTCAGTAGGTCTGAGGGCTTTAAGAAAACAACCTTCCCAGGACAGACGACATAACCAACCCCAGTCTTCATCTACATCAGTCTTTCTACTTGGACCCAGCTGGGCCCATTTCTACTTCCCTCACGCCCCATCACCCTGCCCTCTGCCGTCACTCAGCTCCGCGCCCTCCACCACAGTGCCTTCTGCTGTCAGTTCGTCTACCAGGCTTTTTTTTTTTTTTTTTTTGAGGAGTACCTCTAAGTTGTCCCCTTTTGTAACATCTTGTAGAAACGTCTCCAGAGAACCTTATTACAGCATTTAGCAATAAGGGAGTCAACAGCACCTCATCGTTTAATAAAAACTTCTAAAATGCTCTGCTTTAGCCGTCAAGGTCTTCCCATATCCAGGCCAGCTGTAAACTTGAGTTAGCTTGCCTCAGCCTCTCAGGTCTTAGGACTATAGGTGTCCTACCACATCTGATCCTCTTCAGAACCAGCCTTCCTCCTGCTGGCCCATTTGTTTTGGCAGGATCTCCCAGTATATCTGAGGCTATCCTGGAGCTTCCCTTATGCTTTGAACACACCGTTTACTTTCTTCTAGTAGTTCGTATTCGTAAGTGTGTGTGTGATGAGTGTGAACAGTGGTGGCCAGAGGTCCATGGTGATTATTTTCCTCTATCACTTGCTACCTTAGTTAGTGAGATAAAGTCTGTCACTGAACCTAGAGCTCACCAATTCACCTAGACTGGCTAGCCAGCAAGCCTTAGGAATCCTCTTGTCTCCACTTTTCTAGTGCTGACATTGCATTCTTTTTTTTTTTTTAGATTTTTATTTTATTTTTTTAAAATTTTTATTAACATTTTCCATGATTATAAAATATATCCCATGGTAATTCCCTCCCTCCCCACCCCCACACTTTCCCATTTGAAATTCCATCCTCCGAGATTGCATTCTTAAACCACTGTGCTCTCCTTTTATATGGGAAACACTGTGTAGACTGAACCATCTCCTTAGTCCCCCGTAAGTATTTTTGAATGAATAATCTGAATATGTACACATTGCCCATAAGAAAAACAGAGCCCATCTCTAGTAAAATACTAACCATTTTTCTTTCTAAAATGACTATAAAGGATAAAATTATAATGATATTCAGTTAAAAGAAATGTGGGGCTTGTGTTTAGGGGGTATTTTCAAGGTAGGGTCTCATTCTAGCCCAGGCTGACCTGGAACTCACATTGTATTTCCAGACTGGCCTCGAACTCACAATGATCCTCCTACCTCTGCCTTCCCAGTACTGGGATTAAAGGTGTGAGCCACCATGCCCAGCAAGAAGTGTGTTTTTGCTGGGCATCGTGGCTCACACCTTTAATCCCAGGCCTCAGGAGGCAGAGGTGGCAGAAAGAATGTAACAGGAGGGCTGGAGAGATGGCTCAGTGGTTAAGAATATAGCAGCCAAAGGATGGGGAGGAGTGCTTTGGAATGCTGTTTTCCAGACACAAACAGCTATTACATTCATGACCTCACAGTGGCTCACACTATCTACAAAAGATGTGCATAATATGAGGGCAAAATATATTAACATCAAAATATACAAAGAACTACCTGAAAAGAAGGGCGGGCTCAGTGGAGGGGTAGATACACTCTGACCCTTCCCATAGCAGTCACCGAATCCCATGGCCAAGAAGAAATGGATATTTTGCCAAGTGGGATAAACATCAGTTCAAAGGAGTGGGCTGCAGATATAGCTCAGTTAGTAGACTGCTTGTGTGGCATGCACGAAACCCTAGGTTAGATCTCCAATATGTCATAAAACCAGATATGGTGGCATGCAAGCACTTGGAAGTCTGGAAGCACATGCCTTTGATCCCAGCACAGGGGAGGCTGTGAAGGATTGCTGTGAAGCTACAGACTGTGTTCCAGGTCAGCCTGGATGAGTGTACCAGACACAGGAATACACGTGTGATGACTTTAAAGCGAGAGCGCCCAGGGCCATGAGATGAAGAAGAGGAAAGGGAGGCAGGGCCAGTTGGGCAAGTGCAGCAAGGCACGTGGGTCTCTTGCCAGTGGAACCCTCTGAAGTGGTGGACACCCTCGGACATCAGAGTGGTACTCAGGAGGCTGTCGTTGGGGAAAAGCTTACTCAGCTTCTTGCGACTGTTGGAATAATGACTACGACCTCAAGTCTCCTTATCTTGAGGCCAGGTCAGGTCAACGCTCGTCTCCACCTTGACCTGCTTCTCCACTCACTGCACACGTGCTGCAGGCAGTCCTCCCGCCTGCCCCTCTGTGAGGCACTCAAGGACAGCACGTGATGTTCACTGGGATGGATATTCCAGGACTACTTCAAGATACTTAACTTTATCAAATCTGCAAATAAGGTAACACTCACAGGTTCCTCAGAGTAGGTACTGCTATTTTATTTGTTGTTTCTGGAGACAATGTCTCACTCTAGCCCAGATGACCTAGAACTTGTTCTGTAGCCAGACTAATCCAGACCTCATGGTGACCCTCCTACCTCAGCCTCCTGAGCGCTGGAACTTACTCTGTAGCCCAGGTTAGCCGCATGTGTGAACCACACACCCAGCTTAACTGCCTCACCTCTCTCTCTCTTTTTTGGTTTTTCGAGGTAGGGTTTCATACTGACCCAGGCTGAGCTGGAATTCACTATGGAGTCTCAGGATAGCCTTGAACTCTCCACGATCCTCCTACCTCTGCCTCCTGAATGCTAGAACTAAAGGCGTGCGCCACCACACCTGACTTTCACCCCTCTTTTTTGATGATCTCTCTCCCTCTGACACACATGAAATCATATTTACCCCCACTACTTTCTCATATCCCTCTCCCACTAAATCCTTTTCTTCCAAACTAGTAGTTCCCTTCCTATGTTTCCTGTCATTTTTTTTTTTCTTTTGTGACCAACTGAGCTTCATTAGGGCTGCTTACAAGAACATGGATGGGGGTGGTTACTTATTGGAGTTGACCATTCCTCATAAATCTATTGTCTGAGGCCGGGTGTGGTGGCGCACACCTTTAATCCCAGCATTCAGGAGGCAGAGGTAGGAGGATTGCCCTGAGTCTGAGGCCACCCTGAGATGACAGTTAATTTCAGGTCAGCCTGAGCTAGAGTGAGACACTACCTCAAAACACCAAAAAACAAACAAACAAGACAAAAATCTACTGTCCAATTCCTCCTTTGTGAGCTTGTAACATTTTCATTTTACTTAATTGAGTGAGAAACAGAAACAAAGGGAGGGTGGGGGAGAGACAGAGAAGAAGGGGGAAGAGAGAGAATGAATGAGAATGGCCATGCCACAGCCTTCTGCTACTTAAAACAACTCGAGATGCATGTGCCACTTTGTGCCTCTGGATTTACCAGGGTACTGGAGAACTGAACCCTGGACCAGCAGGCTTTGCAAGTGAAGGCTTTTAACCGCTGAGCCATCTCCTCAGCTGTTTTCATTTTGTTGAAGACATTTTTTCATTTTGTTTTTGTTTTTTTATTTTTATTTTTGTTTTTGTTTTTTTGAGGTAGGGTCTCACTGTAGCCCAGGCTGACCTGGAATTCACTATGGAGTCACTATGGCCTCGAACTCACAATCCTCCCACCTCTGCCTCCCGAGTGCTGGGATTAAAGGCGTGCACCACCACGCCCAGCGACATTTTTTCATTTAAAAAAAAAAATAAGTAAGCACATATGTACGTATATACATATCTGTGTGTGCTGGAGGAACAAAGAGAGAGAGAGTATGGGTGCACCAGGGCCTCCTGTCACTGCAAATGGACTCCAGACACATGCATACACATGCCACTTTGTGCATCTGGATTTACATGGGCATCAGGGAATCAAGCACGCACCTGTACGCACTGAGCTATCTCTCCAGCCCATTTTATGCTTTTGTATACAATCCTAGGTGCTCAGTGAGGCAACTTTTGGGCAAAAACATTTAGAAATGTTCAAATACTACACAGCTATTGCTTCTTGCTTCTTTTTGTTTTGATCATACTACCTATGTATCCTTTTTAGAAATTTTTACTTATTTATTTGACAGAGAAAGAGGGAGAGAGAGACAGAAAGAGAATGGGTGTGCCAAGGCTTCTAGCCACTGCAAATGAACTCTAGACGCGTGCACCCCCTTGTGCATCTGGCTAATGTGGGTCCTGGGGAACTGAACTGGGGACCTTTGGCTTTGCAGGGCCATAAGTGCTAAGCTATCCCTCCAGCCCCTATTTTTATTTATTTATTTATTTTATTTTTTAAATTTTTATTAACATTTTCCATGATTATAAAATATATCCCATGGTAATTCCCTCCCTCCCCACCCCCACACTTTCCCATTTGAAATTCCATTCTCCATCATATTACCTTCCCATTACAATCATTGTAATTACATATATACAATAACAACCTATTAAGTATCCTCCTCCCTTCCTTTCTCCACCCTTTATGTCTCCTTTTCAACTTACTTCCAGCCCCTATTTTTTTAAAAGGTATGACACCATACAATACATTGAAGATCTTTAAAAAACTAAAACAAAAACAAAAACAAAAAAACAAAAAACAACTATTTGCAAGCAATGAGAGAGAGAGAGAGAGAGAGAGAGAGAGAGAGAGAGAGAGAGAGAGAGAATGGACATACCAAGGCCTCTAGCCTGTGCAAACAAACACCAGATGCATGTGCCACTTTGCACATCTGGCTGACATGGGTACTGTGTAACTGAACCTGAGTCCCTAGGCTTTGCAGGCAAGCACTTTAACCACTGAACCATCTCTTTGGCCCTATATCCTAAGTCTAATTGTTTGCACCAATAACGAAAATAAATCTGTAATTTAAATTCATTAAAGCATTTTTTTCAGGGGCTAGAAAGGTGGCTCAATGGTTAAAGATTCTTACTTTCCAAGTCTACAGCCTGGGTTCAAATCTCCAGTACTTATGTAAAGCCAGATGCACAAAGTGATGCAGGCACCTAGAGGTAATTTACAGTGGCAGGAGGTCCTGGCATGCCCATTCATTCTCTTTCTTAAAAAAATAATAATAATAATAAAGTGAACACCTTTAACTGCTGAGCCATCTCCACAACTCTCTTTTCAAAACTGGACAGGTGGCTCAGCAGTTAAAGGCACTTGCTTGCAAAGCCTGACAGCCCAGGTTTGAGTTCACAGCACCCATGTAAAGCCAGACACACAAAGTGGCACATGTGTTTGGAGTTCTCTTTGCAGTGACAATAGGTCCTGGAGAGCCCAGTGTCATTTTCTTTCTCTGTCTCTCTTCTTACAAGTAAAACTAAATAAAATTATTTAAAAACTATAATAACATGGCAGGCATGGCAGTGCACACCTTTAATCCCAGCACTTGGGAGGCAGAGGTAGAAGGGTCACTGTGAGTTCAAGGCCACCCTGAGACTACAGAGTGAATTCTGGATCAGCCTAGGCTAGAGTGAGACCCTACCTTGAAAAACCAAAACCAAAACAAATAAACAAAAAACATGCCAGGCATGGTGGCAAACGCCTTTAACCAGCACTTGGGAGGCAGAGGTAGGAGGATCACCATGAGTTCAAGGACAGCCTGAGACTGCATAGTGAATTCCAGGTCAGTCTGAGTTACAGTGAGACCGTACCTCAAAAAACCAAAATTAACTAACTAATTAATGTGTTTCTATGATTGTTTTCCAATAGTCATGTATGCTATGAGACTGTACTAAGGTAATCAGTATTTGATCAAAAATGGTGGCTCATGGGCTGGAGAGATGGCTTAGCGGTTAAGCGCTTGCCTGTGAAGCCTAAGGACCCGGTTCGAGGCTCAATTCCCCAGGACCCACGTTAGCCAGATGCACAAGGGGGCGCATGTGTCTGGAGTTCATTTGCAGTGGATGGAGGCCCTGGAGTGCCCATTCTCTCTCTCTCTCTCTCGCAAATTAATAATAAATAAGATATATTTTAAAAAAATGGTTTTCATTTAAAAAAAAAATGGTGGCTCATGCGGGTAATTTCAGCACCTTGTAGTCTGAGACAGGAGACTATCATGAATTTGATGTCAGCCAGCACTGTAAAGAGAGTCCTTGTCTCAAAAACTGGCAAAGAAAAATAAAATGAATGGAAGGAAGAAAAAAGAAATTATAGCCACATGAGGCTTTTGCTAGTATAGCCTGAATAATCTAAGTTCTTTATCTAGCATTTATTCAATAATCATAATATACATGGCACATAATTATGTATATCTGGTTTTGAGGTAGGGTCTCACTAGCTCAGGCTGACCTGAAATTCACTATGTAGTCTCAGGCTGGCTTCAAACTCACAGTGATCCTACCTCTGCCTCCTAAGTGCTGGGATTAAAGAAGTGTACTACCACGACCAATTTATGTATGTTTTTAGTACTGAAACATAGACACAAAAAGAGATTTGGGGGCTAGAGAGATGGCATAGGGGTTAAGGTGCTTGCCTACAAAGCCAAAGGACCCAGGTTCAATTTGCTAGTGCCCATGTAAAGCCAGATGTACAAGTAGCACATACATCTGGGTTCATTTGCAATGGCTACAGGCCCTGATGTGCCTATTCTCATTCATATTTTTTTCTCTCTCTCAAATATATAAAATGTAAAAAAAATCATAGGACTTTATAATGTAGTGGCAGAGTCACAAATATAATACCATAAAGCACTAGGAAATAAAATACTCTTTTTAGGAAGGGCCACAACATACATACAATGTATATGTATATTATTCCGTGATTTAAATGACATTGTAGAATATTACTTAATGGATAAGAAAAAAAATTCATAATATATGGCTCAATTACAGAATATTGCAGTGTGTGGTGGTGCACACTTTTAATCCCAGCACTGGGGAGGCAGAGGTAGGTGGGTCACCATGATAACAGGCCACTCTGAGACTACATAGTTAATTATTTGTTTTAATTTTTATTTATTTATTTATTTATTTGAGAGCAACAGACACAGAGAGAAAGACAGAGGGGGGGAGAGAGAGGGGGGGGGGGGGAGAATGGGCGTGCCAGGGCTTCCAGCCTCTGCAAACGAACTCCAGACGCGTGCGCCCCCTTGTGCATCTGGCTAACGTGGGACCTGGGGAACAGAGCCTCGAACCGGGGTCCTTAGGCTTCACAGGCAAGCGCTTAACCGCTAAGCCATCTCTCCAGCCCACATAGTTAATTCTTGGTCAGCCTGGGCCATAGTGAGATCCCGCCTTGGAAAGCAAAAGAATATTACAAAAACCCAGGTGTGGTGGCTCCCCTTAAATCTCAGCACTTGGAAGGCTAAGATAATAAGATGGCTTTAAGTTCAAAGCCAGTTTCGGGCTACAGAGTTGAGTTCCATGTCAGCCTGTGCTAGAGTGAGACCCGACCTTGAAAATATAAAAAAATCCCACTTGAGCTAACATGTTTATATGAATGGGTTTCTGTGGATAGACAAAATTCTTAATCCATCTCTAACTCTTTATTTTTTATTTTTTATTTTTTGTTTTTTTGAGGTAGGATCTCGCTATAGCTCAGGCTGACCTGGAATTCACTATGCATTCTCAGGGTGACCTCAACTTTAGGTGCCCCTCCTGCCTTGGCCTCCTGAGTGCTGGGATTAAAGGCGTGAACCACCACATTTGGCTCGTCTATGACTCTTACTTGATATAACTACTTTACAGAAAAATCTGTCAGTAGATTTGTTTCCACATGTGCAGAATACATGAAGACATTACTCAGAAATTCACTATAATAGTTACATTAGTAAAAACAGGGGGAAATGCCAGGTATGGTGGCATATGCCTTTAATCCCAGCATTTATGAAACAGAAGGAAGAGTCTGAGGCCAGTCTAGGACCACATAGTAAATTCCAAGTCAGCCTGGGCTAGAGGGAGACCCTACCTTGGGGGGGGGGGGTAAAGGAAAAAAAAAGAGAAACCCAAATATTCATCTATGAATGTGTAAATAAGCAAACTGTAGTACATACATAAAGGTCTGGTATTCCACCCGTGAAAAACTTCTCATCCATGTGACCCTATGGATGACCGGGGCACTAGTAGTACCTGTTATGTAGGACGCACCACAGCACAGCTACCCCTGCCCCCCTGTACCCACACCCAAGCAGCTCTGAGAAGCCTTTCTCCCAAACACTGCGGACGGTAGGAAGGCGTCACGCCACCACCAGTGTTGCTTGTAAAATGGCTAACAAGCCACATGCAGACGGCCTGTTCCTCCACGCTTTGTATCTTACCTGGATTAGGCCTGGCATAATCTCTGGCAAAAGCAGATTAAGAGTCTCCTTGGACACTCTCTCTATGACTCTTGTTTGCATTTTTATCGCAGCCAGGTTAATGGGGTAGTCCGCAGTCTGTATGATAGGGCACAGCACCTTGATGCACTGCTCTGCGCTGATGGACGTGGCCAGCACCGCCGCCGCCTCCTCGGCAGACCTCACCACCTGAAACGAGACAGCAAGCACGCTGCAAGGGGCTTTGCAAGCCTTTCACTAAATCCTCCTCGGCAGACCTCACCACCTGAAACGAGACGGCAAGCAGGCTGCAAGGGGCTTTGCAAGCCTTTCACTAAATCCTGAAGGATGACCTTTGCGGTGTTTAAAGATGTCACTGTGAATTGCTTTGAAAATACTACAATAAGCACATAAACATACAAAGTAAGGGTAGCATCAGACGGCAAACGCCTACATTGTTGAAGCTGGAAGAGGACTACGTGGGCTGTTTCACCGGTCTCCCTTTCTGTTCTCCTGGCATTGGCTAGAGACTGACTGACTGGAGATATATGTTTCCTCCGTTGCACAGGCTGGCCTGGATTCTGCACTCAAGCGATCCTCCTGAGTAGGTAGAACTACAGACATGCGCCACCATGCTTGTTACATGCTATACTACATTACATCACGTCACATCACATGTATTTGATACTCGGCATTCAACCCAGGGCTTCACGTGTGCTAGCTAAACACAGTACCAGTGAGCGGTAACCCCAACCTCTAAGATGTTAAAATCTGGCTGGGGTCCATTTGCTTAGACGGTAATGGGAATGGAGTCCTTACAGGCAAAAAGAGGCTCTTAAGTACCCTAACTCCCAAAAAGCTTGTGCCTCTTTTATCACATCAGCTTGAAATCAAATACAAATCCCATCACTGTGTTACCCAAAGTCAACATGCCATTCCGCTTTCTTTCAGTGGTTCTCTTTCCTCTGTACTGGTTTGAGGAGGTCAAACACTGGTTGGAAATGAAGAGAAATGGCCGACTGCCTCATTAGAGTTTGTATTCCTGAAGGTGCTCTTGAAGACAGAGAACATCTGTCTTGTGATGCTCCTTTGGTAACACCTCACTTCCCGCCTCGGTCAGAACGGAGCTCAGAAGGAAGTAAAATATAAACCCGAATGCAGAAAGCCAGGGCTCACTCAGGTGGAGCACCTTCACAATGCCAACCTGGCGGGCGTGGTGGTGTACACGTTTAATCTCAACTATTGGGAAGCAGAGGTAGGAAGATCTTCTTGAGTTTGAGGCCAGCCGGAGACTACATAACAAATTGCAGGTCAGCCTGGGCTAAACAGAGACCCCACCTGGCCAAAAAAAAAAAACAAAAACCAAAAGAAAAAAGAATGTCAAATTCTGTTTTTGGTAAAGAAAGAAAATCTACTGGAATTATTTTGGTCAGAAGTTAACTAAAAGCTAGATACTAGCCAGGCGTGGTGGCGCACGCCTTTAATCCCAGCACTTGGGAGGCAGAGGTAGGAGGAGCGCTGTGAGTTTGAGGCCACCCTGAGACTACATAGTGAATTCCAGGTCAGCCTGGGCTAGAGTGAGACCCTACCTCAAAAAAACAACAAAAACAACAACAAAAAAAGCTAGATACTGCCTTTTAAACATCCACTGAGGTGCTACTGAGTTAACAAAAACCAGTTTGAAATCCAGGAAGAAGACTATACAATTCACTATTCTAGAAGAGTCTTTTATCTTTTAAACAATGGCAAAGAAGGGCTGGAGAGATGGCTTAGTGGTAAGGCACTTGCCTCCAAAGCCAAAGAACTCAGGTTTGACTCCCCAGGACCCTCATAAACCAGATGCACGGATGGCACATGCGTCTGGAGTTCATTCGCAGCAGCTGGAGACCCTGGTGTACCCATTCTCTCTCTCTCTGCCTTTCTCTCTACCAAATAAGTTTTTAAAAAGTAAAAGATGGGGCTGGGGAGATGGCTTAGCGGTTAAGCGCTTGCCTGTGAAGCCTAAGGACCCCGGTTCGAGGCTCGGTTCCCCAGGTCCCACGTTAGCCAGATGCACAAGGGGGCGCACGCGTCTGGAGTTCGTTTGCAGAGGCTGGAGGCCCTGGCGCGCCCATTCTCTCTCTCTTCTTCTATCTGTCTTTCTCTCTGTGTCTGTTGCTTTCAAATAAATAATAATTAAAAAAAAAAAAGTAAAAGATGGAGGTAGGAGGATCAGTTCAAGGTCAGATGAGATTGAGGCCAACCTGGATTACATGAAACCGTACCCCACAAAAATCCAAAGTTAACAATATTGAGATGCATTTTCAAATGGCAATATGCTAAGCATCTTTTCACATGCACGTTGCTGCAGGTATATTCCTCCCCCCACCCCCCGTATATTCTTGAGAAATGTCTGTCTGGATACACTGTAAACCCTGGGTTGTCTTTTCATTGTTGAGCTGAACGAGGTCATAAGGGATCTGTAAAACATTTTCTCCTCTTTTCACTTTCCTCATTTAAAAAATATATTTTATTTATTTATTTCAGAAAAAGAGGTGGGGGGGGAGGGAGAGAGGGAGGGAGAGTGGGCGCACCAGGGCCTCCAGCCTCTGCAAATGAACTCCACAGATGCATGCACCACCACCTTGTGCATCTGGCTAACGTGGGTCCTGGGGAATTAAACTCGGGTCCTCTGGCTTTGCAGGCAAGTGCCTTAACTACTAAGCTATCCCTCCACCCCCCTCATAATGTTTTTTAAACTTTTTAATTTTCATGCAGCATAACTTATTTGTTTTCCCCCTCCATGGCTACTCCTGCACTGGGAACTTCTCATTTAAGAAACTACCAAATAATCCAACTTGATACAAAGTCATCCTTCTTTCTGTGTAGGGATTATAAGGTTCTTACATTTTTCTTTGATCCACTCTAATTCACTACTAATTTCATGTTCCTCCTCAGCTGTCTGTATTCCATCAGATGCACCAACTGCTATCACTCAAGTGATTTTTCTAAGAAATGCAGTCTCTACTTCAAATGTCTGCTAATTATTTTTGAGATTAAAATAAAAATCTTCATGGTTATCTGATCAATGATGAAGAGAGAAGGTACCATCAATATAAAGTAAGGAAACATTTACGCAAATCTTCACCTTAAAATACTGTTTTGCCAGGTGTAGTGGTGCATGTTTTTAATCCCAGCACTTGGGAGGCAGAAGCAGAGGCAGGAGGATTGCTGTGGTTCAAGGCAAGCCTGGGCAAGAGCTAGACCCTAACTTAAAAAAAAAAGTTGTATTGGGCTGGAGGAATGGTTTAGCAGTTAAGGTGCATGCCTGCAAAGCCTAAGGAACCAGGTTCAAGTTCATTGTTCCCAAATAAGCCAGATGCACAAGGTGGCACATGCATCTGGAGTTTGTTTACAGTGGTTACAGTTCCTGGTGCACCCATTCTCTCTCCTCTATCTGCCTCTTTCTCTCTCTCTCAAATAAATATTTTTAAAAGTTGTCTTCTAACCCTTATTGAGTAATGCTCATATCTATGTATATCGCACAGTCAATTACGACTTAAAACACAATGCTTTTTAAAATCGTCACTTGTTACTTAGGTTGGTGAAAACTAAAAGCAAACTTTAGAAAATAAAATTGGGTAAAGGTTTACGTCAGGCAATAGGTCATAATATCACCATATTCATGTAATAGCACATATATATTTTGAGGGTGCTAGAGGTTGAACCCAGGGCCATACTGCTACTGAGCTATCTCCTCAGCCCTCTTACCTCATGCAATAGAAAAAAAGTTATGTTTTTATTTATTTATTTATTATTATTATTATTATTATTTTGGTTTTTCAAGGTAGGGACTCAAGCCTACTCTAGCCCAGGCTGAACTGGAATTCACTATGTAGTCTCAGGGTGGCCTCGAACTCACAGCGATCCTCCTAATTCTGCCTCCCGAGTGCTGGGATTAAAGGCGTGCGCCACCATGTCCGGCATGCTTGCATTTAAAACAAAACAAAACTACACACACACACACACACACACACACACACACACACACACACACACACTTAATCTGAGAGAACGGGCGCGCCAGGGCCTCCTCCAACCACAAATGAACTCCAGATGCATGCGCCTCCTTCTGCATCTGGCTTACGTGGGACCTGGAGAGTTGAACTGAGATTCTTTGGCTTTGCAGGCAAACACCTTAATCACTAAGCCATCTCTCCAGCCCATCACCTTTTTGGTTTAATGTGCAGCCCAGGCTGGCCTCGAGCTCCTGAGCCTCCCACCTCAGCCTCTTCAGCAGTTTACTGCTGGTGTGCACCGTCACAACCGGCTACGCTTGCATGTTAATCAGGTTTTACAGTAAGTACCAAGTATTCATGAAGGAACTATGAAGGAAGATAATTAGGGGTGGAGAGATGGCTCAGCAGTTAAAGGCACTTGCTTGCAAAGCCTGACAGCCAAGGTTCAAGTCCCCAGTCCCCACGTAAAGCCAGAAGCACAAAGTGGTGCACATGTCTGGGGGCTGTTTGTCATGACAGGAGGTCCTGGTGAGTATGTACGCATGTACGCGCGCACGCACACACACACACACACACACACACACACACACATTCTCTCTCTCAATAAGCAAAAAAACTTTTTGTTGGGAGGGGTTTAAGGTAGGGTCTCACTCTAGCTCAGATTGACCTGGAATTCACTCTGTAGTCTCAGGGTGGCCTCGAACTCAAAGCGATCCTCCCACCTCTGCCTCCTGAGTGCTGGGATTAAAGGCGTGCGCGCAGTTACAAAAACCATTTTTTGAAAACGAAGTTATATTTAGGTATGCATGGCGGCACACTCCTGTAACCCCAGCACTTGCAATGCTGCAAGTCTGAGATGAGTCAGCTACACAGTGAGATCTAGGCAAGCCTGAACTGTAGGGACAGATCGTGTCTTCAAAATGGCTCAATGAAGAGAACTTTGGCGGCAAGAGCACAGACTCCCTGTACCGGCAGCTTACCTCTTTATGGGGGTCTCTATGTGCTTCTAACGTCTTCATCACAGTCAACTCTGCGTAGTTCTTGAACCGTGCTGGTTGATGCCTGAGGATTTCTTTTAAAACCTTTAGTGCCAAAGCCCTTATTGTAGGCTAAGGAGAAATAGGTAAATGCTTTTAAGTTTTTGGATGGCAAAAAATCTTCTAACTGTCCCCCTCCCTGAAGTAGGGTCTCACTATAGCCCAGGCTGACCTGGAATTCACTATGTAGTCTCAGGGTGCCCTCGAACTCTCAGTGATCCTCCTACCTCTGCCTCCCAAGTGCTAGGATTAAAGGCGTGTGCCACCACACCTGGCTATCATTTTTTATTCCTATAACTTAAGCATCTTAAAATTGAAAGAACTGTAGACAGCTGCACAAAGAATATAGTACTGGGATGGAGAGATGGCTTAGCGGTTAAGGTGCTTACCCACTAGGCCAAATGACCCTGGTTCAATTCCCCAGGACCCACATAAAGCCAGATGCACAAGGTGGCACATGTGTCTGGAGTTTGTTTGCAGTGGCTGGAGGCCCTGGAGCACCTATTCTCTCTCTGCCTCTTTCTCAAATAAGCAAACAAAACATTGTTAGCTCCTTCCTTTCCTTCCTCCCTCCTCCCTTTTTTGAGAGAGACAGTTTGAATAAACATGGGCACACCAAGGCTTCTGGCCTCTCTAAATGAACTCCACATGCATATGCATGCATGCCACTTTGTGCATCTGGGGACTTGAACCAGAGCAAGCAAGCTTTGCAAGCAAGTGCCTTTGACCACCGAGCGATGCCTCAGCTCAGCAGCTGCTTTGATTATTCTTATCGGTTCTTCCTCGGCAGCTTAGGCGGGCCTGGATCACTCCCTCTGTAGCCCAGGGCTCCTGACAGATGGTGACGTACCGTCTCAGCCTCCTGAGAGCTGGGGTTCCAGGTAAGTGCTACCACGCCTGACTTTATCTCTTTTACATTCACAAACATTCAAGAAACAAAATTTTGACTAAAAAACCAATATTTATGGGAGCTGAAGAGACAGCTCTGACGACAAGGTGCTTGCAGCATAAACATGAGGACCTGAGCTTCACCCCTAGCACCCATGGAAAAAGCAGGGTGTAGTAGTTTATGCCTGTGGTCCCAGCACTGGGGAGGCAGAGAAGCGCGGGCCCTGGGTCTGGCTGAGCAGACTGGCCAGATTGGGAAGCTCCAGTTTCAATGAGACCTTGCCTCAAAAGTGAAATGACAGTGGCTGGGTGTGGTGGTAACATCTTTAATCCCAGTAGACATGGCAGAGAGGGTCCTTGTGAGGTCCAGGCCAGCCTGGGGATAGAATAAGACCTTACATCCAAAACAACAAACAAAACAAAACAAAACAAACAAAAACATATCAACAACAACAAACCCCACAGATGGGCAGCATCTGAGGAAGATACCTGACATTGATCTTGGAGACACACACACACACACACACACACACACACACACACAAAGGAACTTTTTCTTCTAGACAACTAATTTAAGAATTCAAAACAAGTAATCCATATATTCCTATACAACTCAACCTGCTACATTTGCTTTCTTTTTTTATTCCCACAACTTTTATTAACGTTTTCCATGATCATAAAGAATATCCCATGGTAATATCCACACCCCCCGGACATTTGCTTTCTCCTGCTGTCACACAACTGCTCAATACTGCTGAACTACGTGTTTACAAAACTGTATTTGATAGTGAAAATTCCATGTAGAAAAGAAGAGCACAATAACTCATGTTCTCAGTTTGCAAAGATGTGTAGGACCTGACCAATAAGCAATCTAAAAACACAAGCCAGGGCTGGAGAGATGGCTTAGCGGTTAAGCGCTTGCCTTTGAAGCCTAAGGACCCCGGTTCGAGGCTCGGTTCCCCAGGTCCCACGTTAGCCAGATGCACAAGGGGACACACGCGTCTGGAGTTTGTTTGCAGAGGCTGGAAGCCCTGGCGCGCCCATTCTCTCTCTCTCCCTCTATCTGTCTTTCTCTCTGTCTCTGTCGCTCTCAAATAAATAAATAAATAATTAGTTAATTAATTTTTAAAAAAAACACAAGCCAGGGCTGGGAAGGCCCTGGATCCAATCCCCAGTATACTCCCGAATAAAAATACAAATGAATTAAACTGTGACACTCTGAATGTGAATGCACCCCATAGTTTTATGTATTGGTTATTAAGCTGCCTAGTCAATCCCCAGCTAGTGGCAATCTGGGAGGTGGAGCCTTGCTAGAGGAGGTATGATGCCTGCAGAAGGGCCTGGAGTGTTAAAGCCCAGCTTGCCTTTGCCCGGCACGCTCACTTGCTGCTATCTCCCAGCTGCTGCGCAGACATCACAAGCCAAAACCAACCCTTCACTTCCAGATGCTACTTGGCTGGGTGCTTTGTCCTAGCGCTGAGAAGATGACTACAACACAAACAACCAAGAAAATGAGACAGGGAAGACAGACTATGATGTACGTATTCTGAAATTTACCTCTTTATCCCCAAGGGTCTCTAGCAATAAAAGCAATATTGTTTTGAAGTGTTCATCCCAAACACTGAATGACTCTTCCTGGGTTAGTTTCATGAGCTCATAGAGGGCAAGTTTTCTTTCTTCTACACGTTCATTATGATTAGACAGTTCCTTCAACAGCTCTGCAACCAGGTCAGAATGATCTAAGGAAAGATCTAGAAAATAACATATTAATTTGGTAACTTTATAGGCTGATTCATATATGGATATGACAACTTTATAATATAATGAAACACAGACAATCAATGTTGCGTATAAAAGGGTCAAAAATACATTAACCTCCACATTTTTAAATAGGTATTTTAATTTTATGTATTTACTTATTAGAGAGGGAGCGGGAGGGAGAGAATGGACAGGCCAGGGCCTCTGTCCACTGCAAACAAACTACAGATGCACGTGCCACTATGGGCAGCTGGGTTTACGTGGGTTCTAAAGAATCAAAACTGGGTCCTCAGGCTTCTCAGGCAAGGGCCTAAAGTGTTAAGCCATTTCTCCAGCCCCCAATTTTCTTCAGAAAAGAGCATGTATCCCGTGGGGTCATAGTAAGGACCTGGGCCCAGAGTAAACTCACTAATATTAATTTTCTTTGTGTTCTTCTGACAAATAGTGATGCAAGTACAATTCTGATAGCTATTGTTGCAAATGAAATGACGACAGATAATAAAAAAGATAACTATAACACAACTACTTTTCTGGTTTAACTGAGGGCTGTCCCTGACAAAAATCCTGATCTCTTCTACAAACACTATCTTGAAGATGCTCAGAGAGGGCTGGGCGTGGTGGCACATGCCTTTAATCCCAGTACTCAGGAGGTAGAGGGAGAAGGATCACTATGAGTTTGAGGCCAGTCTGAGACTACATAGTGAATTCCAGGGCAGCCTGGGACAGAATACATCCCTGATACTGAAAACCTACAATAGGAGTAGTCATGAGCCCTAGTGGTATAACATCTGTTGGTGTCTGCAAAATGTATGTATTACGCTCACCAAACTGCCAAGTAAGCACTTCTCTTAATGTTTATACCCACATATTAATGCTACTCTCACTTTTGGTTACAGAAACTTCTCTTTTCAGATGGCAGTGACCTTGGGATAACGCAGAAGGCACTATGGTGCTGAGAAGAAGTGACAGAGGAGTGCTCAGCACTGCAACATCTCGATGACACCTTCCAAGGCTCAGGGTCCATTGCAGAAGAGGTGGTGGAAAGAATGTAAGGGTACCCCAAAGGAAGGGTAGGACTCCTTACAATGTGCTCCTCCAGACATAAAATGGCTTGGATATCCACGACCTCACAGTGCCTGACACTACCTACACAAGACCATCATAAGAGGAAGAAAAGATCACTGGCATCAAAGTAAGAAAAGAGGTTGACTGAGTGGGTAGGGGATATGATGGAGAGTCGAGTGTCAACGGGGAAAGTGGGGGTACGGAAGGAATTACCATTGGATATTGCTTACAATTACGGAAGTTATCAATTAAAAGTAAATAAACAAAAGAAAAAAAAGAAAAATGAATAGTCTTAAACATGTGTGAGATATCATCAACTGGACAAATATCCTTTATTACCAAGCCAGTTGTGTAACAATGGGCGTGGTGGCACACACCTTTGGCATGGTGGTGCACTTTTTAATTCCAGAACTCGGGAGGCTGAGGTAGCAGAATCACTGTGCGTTCAAGGCCACCCTGAGACTCCACAGTGAACTCTAGGTCAGCCTGGGCTAGAATAAGACCCTATCTTGAAAAAACAAACAAACAAAAAAAAAAGTAAAAGAAAAAAAGCAACAGCAGCAGCCAGGTGTGGTGGTGCACACCTTTAGGCCCAGCACTCAAGAGACAGCGGTGTATTAATTCAGAAGAGAATTCCTTATCAGTAAGGACTGGTCCTAGTGGATCCTCGCTTCTCCCGCACCCTCTCTGGGCCTTACAAAAGTACACTGCACTGCACTACTGTTTCCACAGGCGACAACAAGCTTAGAGGGTGACCATCACAGCAAGAGACATAGAGTAGTCACTGCTAGATCTGCTGACCTAACCCAGTTGTGACCTGACTTCACGAATACAGTACCTAATGGTGCCATTTCCTAATCAAAGAGCACAGAATTTCATACTAAAAGGGTTGTTACAAACAATGGGGATTTCTTTAAAAGGTTTTGTCATTCTGGTATACAAATTAATGACTATCCAGGCATGGTGGCACATGCCTTTAATCCTAGCACTTGGGAGGCAGAGTTCAAGGCTACCCTGAATTCTAGGTCTGCTTGAGCTAGAGTGAGAGCCTAACATTAAAAAATAATAATAGTAATAATAATGCCCAAATGATGTAGGTGAGAGGTAAACTAATTCGTAAGCCGCAGTGACTGTCTCTGGGAGAACACTAGGGCCGACTTTGATTTTGAGGATGCTGTCAAGATCCACTATCGTATTTCTCACCATGGGGAAGAAAATTACCAAACCATTAGAAACAAGGTCCTGCAGACTGGTTATAGCTTTCTTTCTAAGTCTGTTTTAACATGTATGTACACATATATATATTTATTTTCTGAGACAGGGTCTCATGTCTTAAAATAAGTATGTAGCTGAGGATAACCAGCTCCCACAGATTGGGAGAGCACATTCTGTGATGATTAATCTTGACTGTCAACTTGACAGGGTTTGTTTATTTTTATTTATTTGAGACAGAGAAAAAGAGGTAGACAGAGTGGGTATGGGCAAACGAACTTCAGGCACATGTAGCACTTTGTACATCTGGCCATCAAGCTTTACCAGCAAGCACCTTTAACCACTGAGCCATCTTCCCAGCCCTTGAGAGGATTTAAAATCACCATGGAAACATTCAATTCTAGGTGTGTCTGAGTATGCTTTCAGAAAGGTTTAACTGAGGGAACAATGGACCTGAATATTGGTAGGTTCATCCTAAGGGTTGGGTTCCAGATAGAATGGAAAAACAAAAGAAAAGAAAGTGAGCTGAGCACCAGCATTTCTCTCTCTGCCGTCTGACTGTGGACACGATGTGACCAGCTGCCTCACACTCCTTCACCATGGCCCCTCTGCCATGATGGAATGTGCCCTCAGACTGTGAGCCACAACAAGCCCTTCCTTCCTTAAGTAGCCTCCGCAACGTACTTTGTAACAGCAACAAGTGTAGTAGTAAATACACATTCCTAATTCCTCCAATCCTTACGTGCGATGGAGTCTCAATAAAAGAGCAAATGCATTCCATTCTCTTCACTGATCACCAGTCCTCCAAAATGCAGGAAGCAGCAGTGAGACATACCATCAGGAAACTGGTCAGCATCATCATCAAACATGGCTTCCTTGAGGGCTGACTTGTTGAAGGGACTGATGCCATCTGAATAGTTATATGGATTATAGTCTCGAGACCGGGGCGAGGAGTGAGCAGGCACTGAATGCAGCAGCGATGCTTTGTTATCAAGAGCTGTGTGGGCTGCGTCGGGAGCGTCACCTCCTGCTCTTGGATCTGCCATCCCAGGACCACCGCACATCTGTTGATGACAAGGACGAGGCACATTGTCAAACATCCGCTCCCCATTCTAAAAAGGTCGTTCTGCTACAGCTTCCGAGGCTGCTTAAGAAAGTTAACAAACCAGCTAAAAAGAAATTAATGACAAAGAGCAAGAGTTGAAAGTTATACTGCAAACAGAAAAGCTTCTAGTGAAGATGAAACCAAAGGTGAAGGCTGTGAGCCACGGAACAAGACTCCTGCCAGTGCCTGCAACTGAGTCAGAGACATGTGGCGCTGGCCAAACCTCTCCATCCCAGCAAGAGTCAAAGAGGTCTGCTCTGCACAGCAAAATGGAGCTGTGGATGTAGCTCACTGGGAGAGGGCTTGTCTCTCCACGTAAGGCTCTGAGTTTAACCCCTCATGATGGGGGAAAAGGCATCTTTGAAATATGGCATGATATCATCATGTAATTCACTACCTTAATAAAAGAGCCCGCCAGCTTTTACTTCTGTGTTGCTGGCCCACTCCCATCCAGAAAGGCTTACAAGGTCTGTATAATTTTCTTTTGAGGAGAGTCTTACTCTAGCCCAGGCTGACCTCAAACTCATAATGATCCTCCTACCTCAGCCTCCCCAAGTACTGGGGATTGGAGAAGTGAGCAACCACATCTGGCATAATTTTTTAAGGCAGGAAGTAACACTCCTATTTTTCTAATGAAGTCACTGGTGCTTACTAAGAACCACTTGATTAGGCACTACCTGCCAAGCTCAGGAATTTGAACACACTTAGAGAATCCACTATTTGAAATTGCACCTTTACCATGCTGTGTTTGGAGAAAAAACAGAAAAACCCAAGTGTCATTGATACAGGGATTCTTACTAACTTGCTGTTGTTACCACATGTAGCTTTCAAGACAGGGAACTCAGAGCTGGGTGGAAAAATGGTATTTTGTTTTGTTTGTTTCTTTTTTAAAAAAAATTTTATTGTGGGGGGGGGGGGAGAGAAAATGAGAATGGTTGTGCCAGGGCCTTTAGCCACTGCAAGCGAATTACAGACGCATGTGCCCTTTTGTGCATCTGGCTTACATGAGTCCTAGGGAATCGAACTGGGGTCCTTAGGCTTCACAGGCAAATGCCTTAACCACTAAGCCATTTCACCAGTCCCCTCATTTGTTTTTTTGGAGGCAGGTCTTGGTCTGGCCCAGGCTGACCAGGAACTCACTCTGTAGTTCCAGCCTGGCCTCAAACTCAAGGCAATTTTCCTGCCTCTGTCTGCTGAGTACAGTGATGAAAGGTGTGTTCCACCATTCCTGGCTGTAAAACTGTGTTCTTGCCAGTGATTTTCCTAGTGCAGGACAACCATGCAGGCATAAGAAAAGCCAAGCAAGGGGAGGGGGAGGCAGGAAGGCAAAAGAGGGAGCACTGCAAAGATAACAAAGCAGTGCCATGGTCTGCAGCTCTGAATACCAAGCTGGGGGAAAAGAAGGGTGGTTTGTTTTAAGAGACAGCTAAGCTGCCAGAGACAAGTCCAAGAAGAAGCAGAATAAAAACTATCTTGAATATCCAGAGTCACTGCCCCCTCCACACACAAGGACTGACTGCTTTTCTCACAGTTCACAACCCACAACCCTAGGGGGATTACCAGCAATCCCACTGAGGTGGGGCCTCAGTGAAATGGGGGCATCAAGGAGGGAATGATGGTACCAACACAACATGTGTTTGTACAAAGTTTCTACTTAATAAAAACACAAAACAACTATCTTGTACAATGGCAGAGGCAGCCAGTTAAATAGTAACACTTATATATGTCAGAAAGGCAGGACATGACATTCTCAACTGGAGCCACTTAGACAAATGATGCAACCGCTTTCACTATGATTAATAAGGAACAGCATGTCCACGTTGGGCTGAGAGAATGACTGAGTGGACATAATGATGGCTGTGTAGGTACGAGTACCTGAGTCTGGGTCCCCAAAAGTCAAGTGAAAGCTACAATGCAGGCTGGGAAGATGGCTGAGAGGTTAAAGACACTTGCTTACAAGACTGTCTCCTGGATTCAATTCCCAAGGCATCCACAAGAAAGGAATTCACCAAGTGCAGCAAAGTATCTGGTGGGGTGCCCATATACACACAAGTATCTGGTGGGGTGCCCATATACACACAAGTATCTGGTGGGGTGCCCGTATACACACAAGTATCTGGTGGGGTGCCCGTATGCACACAAGTATCTGGTGGGGTGCCCATACACACAAGTATCTGGTGGGGTGCCCGTATACACACAAGTATCTGGTGGGGTGCCCGTACGCACACAAGTATCTGGTGGGGTGCCCGTACGCACACAAGTATCTGGTGGGGTGCCCGTACGCACACAAGTACCTGGTGGGGTGCCCGTACACACACAAGTATCTGGTGGGGTGCCTATACACACAGGCACACATGCGATGGGAGGATGGCGGGGGATGGATGAGCTGTAACCCCAGAGAGCCTAAGATGAGAAGCGAGAGGCGGACACACAAGAACCGCCTGGAAGCTTGCGGCCACACACGGGTGAAGGCAGCCCGAGGAGCAACGAGGACACGCTTGAGTGGAAGGGGGAACCACCCCCACGCGTGGTCTCTGCTCTCGACACGGGTGAGGCACACCCCACCTCCCAGAAACACAACTCATTTTATTTTTTTGGTTTTTTTGAGGCACGGTTTCACTCTAGCCCAGGCTGACCTGGAATCACTATGTAGTTTCAGGGTGGCCTCGAACTCACGGTGATCCTCCTACCTCTGCCACGCAAGTGCTGGGATTAAAGGCGTGCGCCACCACGCCCAGCAACAAATGTAAAATTTTATGAGATTAATGTTATGCTTCAGGGCAGGAAGTGTACCCAGTGGTAAGGCACCTGCCTAACATGACCAGAACTCTGGGTAAATGACTAACCACCATGTGCCATGGCCCACGTTCCACTCCTTCTTTCTATGATGCTCCAATTTCACAGCTATTTCGCAAGTCCTCAGCTTCCAGGCCACCTTTGCAATTGCTAGTTCTTTCACAGAATTCCTCTCCACATTGTGAATGACTTTATTTAAGTCTTCAAACAAACACCACCTTCTGACACAGGCCTCCGTTCCTCTAAAATATTACTCACCTACCTGCATGGCACATGCCAACCCCAAATTCCTCAGTAATTGCCTCACATAGAAATCACAAAGGAACTTGAGAGCAACAACTTTGTTCTGCAGATCTCATACTTAAAACTGGCTGGCAGGTGGCTGAATGCTTACAGAGTGGTCAGTCCCTAGACAACTACATGTGAAAACGACAGGAAAAAACCTAACAAAACAAGGTATACCATCATGGAAAAAGAACGAGCCTGCAGGGCTTTAGAGATGACTCAGCAGTTCAGGTGTTTGCCTGCAAACCCAAAGGGCCCAGGTTCAATTCCCAAAGACTCACGTAAGCCAGATGCACAGGTGGCGCATGTATCCCTGTAGCTTGTTTGCAGCAGCTGAAGGCCCTGACACACTCATTCTCTCTTTTTCTGAAATAAATATTTTTGTTTGTTTGTTTTTGTTTTTCGAGGTTAAGATCTCACTCTAGGTCAAGCTGACCTGGAATTCACTATGTAGTCTCAGGGTGGCCTTGAACTCACAGCGATCCTCCTACTTCTGCCTCCCAAGTGCTGGGATTAAAGGTGTGCACCACGATACCTGGCTCAATAAATAAAGTTATAAAAAAGAGCCTGCAATGTCAGAACATGAGAATACTCACTGAGTCTCCCTCATCTTTTCTAGAATCCCTTTTCAATGGCTCACTCATGTCCTCTTGGCTGCGGAAGCTGAAGTTCTGGATGGCCTCAGTGACACCTCTCAGGGAGCTGTAAATGTCTTCAGAGTTCATGTTCTCCGTGTCATAATCAAATGCACTGTGAAAAAGAACTAGTTTTACTTCTTTTTTAATTTTTTTTGAGTTTCAGAGACATGATCTCCCTTTGTAGCCTATGCTGGCCTTGAACTTATGGCAGTCCTCTTTCCTCAGGCTTCCAAATGCTGGGATTATAAATGAGCTATCCATACCTGGCTACTAACTTTTATTTATGCATAGGTTTTTTTTTTGAGGCCAGATTCCACTCTAGCCCAGGCTAACCTAGAATTCACTATGTAGTCTTAGGGTGACCTTGAACTCAAACAGATCTTCCTACCTCTGCATCCCAAGTGCTGGGATTAAAGGCATGTGCCACCACATCCAGCTATTTATGTATAATTTTAAAATATGGGAGCTGGAAAGATGGCTTAGTGGTTAAGGCATTTGCCTGCAAAGCCAAAAGATCCTGGCTCAACTCTCCAGGACCCACATAAGCCAGATGCACAAGGGGGTGCATGCATCTGGAGTTTGTTTACAGTGGCTGGAGGCCCTGGCACGCCTATTCTCTCCCTCCCAGTCTCTGCCTTTTTTCTCGCTCTCTAAAATAAATAAATAAAAACTTAAAAGAAATTAAAAATATATATATATATAAACACTATAGGCCAGAAATGGTGACATATTCCTGCAATCCCAGCAACTGATGAAAAAGCAGGAGGGATGAGAAGTGAAAGACATCGTCTACTACACATAAGCTCTAGGCCAGCTTGGATTACATGAGATCCTGTATCAAATCAGCAAACACAAACAAGTAAAATGATGTAATATAAACAGGGCTACAGAAATGACTCAGTGGTTAAGGTGCTGGCCTGCAAAGCCTAACGAACTAGGTTTGATTCCCCAGTACCCAGGTAAAACCAGATGCATCAAGTGGCACATTCATCTGGAGTTTGTTTGCAGTGGCTAGAGGCCCTGGTGCATCCATTCTCATTCTTTCTTTCCCTTTGCAAATAAACAAACACAGACACTTTAAAAAAAAAGGAAAAACAGAATCAGGGCTGAAGATATTGCACAGACTATTTATACAGACAGGCTTAAGGATATAAAGTCCCAGGCACAATGAGAAAAACAACAGGTGGTGGCTAGAAATAGCTAAACTACAAACCCCCTAATTAGCCCTGTGCAACACCTACTTCATCTTTGTACCTTTAAACACATTCTCCTTGGCCTGGGGAGGTGGCTCAGCTATTAAAGGTGCGTGCTTGCAAAGCCTGTAGCCTGGGTTTGATTCCTAAGAAACTCATATAAGTAAACCAGATGCAAAAGGGGTGTAAGAGCCAGGTATGGTGGCGCTCACCTTTAATCCCAGGACTCAGGAGGCAGAGGTAGGAGGATTGCTGTGAGTTCAAGGCCACCCTGAGACTATATAGTGAATTTCAGGTCAGCATGGGCTAGAGTAAGACCCTATCTTGAAATTAAAAAAACACACAAAAAAATGAGCTGGGAGTGGTAGTGCACGCCTTTAATCCCAACACTCAGGAGGTAGAGGTAGGAGGATCACTGTGAGTTGGAGTCCACCCTGAGACTTCATAGTTAATTCCAGGTCAGCCTGGACCAATGCGAGACCCTACCTCGAAAAACCAACCAAACAAACAAAAAAAAAAGTGGTGTAAGGTAAAATTAAAAAAAAAAAAAAATTTTTTAAAGTGGTTTAAGGGGTTGAAGAAATGGCTTAGCAGTTAAGCGCTAGCCTGTGAAACCTAAGGACCCCAATTCTTGGCTCAATTCCCTAGTACCCAAGTAAGCCAGATGCACAAGGTGGCGCATGCATCTGGAGTTCGCTTGTACTGGCTGGAGGCCCTGATGCACCCGCTTTCTCTCTCTGCCTCACTCTCTCTCTCAAATAAAGAAAGAAAAATAAAGAAAAATAAAAATTTTTAAGTAGTTTAAGAGTCTGGTGTTAGCTTGTTCGTAGTGGCAAGAGACACTGGTGCCCAGCTTACCCTCAACAAACATATGCAAATAACTAACTTGAGAAAACACACACACAAAAAGCAAACAAAAATGTTCACATTATGTTGGGCGTGGCAGCCTGTGCCAGTGTTCTTAGGAGTGGGGAGGTGGGACAACGGTCCCTGAGGTGTAACCTTGAGACCCTGTCTCAAGAAAAGGTGGACGGGGCTGCAGAGATGGCTTAATGATTAAGGTGCTTGCCTGCAAAGCCTAAGGATTCATGTTCAGCTCTCTAGGTACCATGTGAGCCACACACACAATGTGATGCAAGCGTGCAAGGTCACACATGCACACAAGAAGGCCCACACATCTGGAATCTGACTGCAGTGGCTAGAGGCCCTGGAATGCCAAAAAAAGGCCAGACTGTTGGGTTTGCCTCAAAAAAGAAAAAAAAGGTGGATGGTATTCTAGAGGATGAGACCTGAGGTTGTCTTCTTGGCCTTCACGTGTAAAGATGGACCTGGACACACAAATGTATGGACACATGTATATACATGTGTCCATACATACACACAAACAAAGTATGTCCTGATTAACCAGACAGCAGTTAACTATGGGTGACTTCTAAGCTTAGAACTTGCACCTTAACTACTAAGCCATCTCTCCAGCCCCAGAATGCTTTTCTTAACATTTAAATGGTGGGGAAAAAAATTTTATAGCACATGACAATTAGGTAAACACCAAGCTCTCCTGTATACAGAGGACATTTGTGCAGGAGCGGCCTGTGGCTGTTTGGTGCTGCCGCAGCCCAGCAGCAGTCATGAAGCCCACATGGCCCTTGGTGAACCCCGGTGAACAACGGCACTGCTCAGAGGAGATGAACCATTTACAGGGGCCAGTCTACAATCAGTGCTTGGGAGGTGGAGGCAGAAGTCTCCAGCATTCAAGGTTATCCTTGGCTACATAGCATACTGAGGATGGCATTGGCTATGTGAGACACTGTCATAAACAAAACAAAGGTAGAGTCTTCAGTCCTGAACACAGATGTTAATTATGTGGACTCTTTTATATATACCTGGGTGCATACATGTGATGTATGTGCAGATGTGCATGCCCCATTGTGCTCAGATACAGGGGCCAGAGGAGAACACTGGGGAAACTCCTCTATCATGCTTCTGCCTTATTTCTTTGAGACAAGAACTCACTGAACCTGGAGTTCACACTGATTTTTGGTTAGACTGGCTGACCAGTGAGGCTCAAAATTCTCCCATCTCTGCCCCTCTCCGCCATGCTGGTTACAGGCCCGGGTAGCCACAGCAGGCTTTCTAATGTGGCTGGTGGAGATCAAACTCTGATTTTACCCACTGAGTCATCTCTACAGCGCTAACAATGAGTTCTTAACTAACCTTGCTGCTGACACTGAACACCGTATCACGAAAGGTTTTATACAGTACTCTAAGAACTGACTGTGGCTAACGAAAACAAATGCTGCTTAGTTTCTCTATTTCTTCATAAAACATACATTATCAACATTTACAGGGTTAGCTATAATTAAATTAAATTAAACACAATTGAAAATGATCACTTCATTACCTTGGAGATAAAGTATTCTGGGATGTATTGGTAGGGGAAGTGAGAGGACTGGACCAGTTGGCTGGTGATCTAGGTGTTGGTCTTGTCAAAGGACTCCCCATGGAACTCTGAGGAAGGAAGTCAAATGAATATTAACTTTTAGCAATAAGTTCACCTGAAAGGCCATTATGAAAGCAATTTAGTAATGAAACAGAACCATATCAAAGAGTCATACTTATGGGTCATTATTTTACACAGCCACACACTTGTGCCTGGTTTCAGGGAGAAAAGTGAACCCTTTTAGAAATATAACTCTTTAGTCTTTTTCTCCTACCTTTCTCTACTTCCTTCCTTCTCTCAAATAATATTTGAGAAAAATCTTTTCCCCAGGGATTCATCAGGATCATCAACTTAACCAATTACCTCCCTCCTACCTTACTAATGATCCAATTTTATTTCTCTTGAATCTACTTTACGTTGTTCACTTTCAATGAAACAATCATGCTCTTCTTTTACGGTAAGTGATTTTGGTTCACAAGAAATTTTTCTCAGATATTTTCAACCCTCAGACTTTACCTTAAGCCTGCCATCAAGTTGATCTGCATTTTCCTTTATCTGTTATCAATGGCCTTCCTCTCTTTGTCCAAGTCTTTAAGTATTATATAGAAACCACATCTAAGATCTATGGATCTTACTTGAGTGTTCACTTCTCAGACCTTACTTCCTCAGAACAAAATCTTGCATGCGTGCACACACGCAGACATGCCTGAAAACTCTAAGCCCTGCCCTCTTCAAACTTACTAGTTCAGCTTGAAAATGTGATCCTTGCTAGGTTCAAATCAAGATTAAATCATCTTGAGAAGAAAATGTGATTTATTTATTTGTTTGTTTGTTTATTTATTTAAGAGAAAAAGAAAGAAAGAGGCAGGCAGGCAGGTGAAGAATGGGCACACCAGGGCCTATAGCCCCTATAAGCAAACTCCAGACGCATGCGCCACCTTGTGCATCTGGCTTAATGTGTGTTTGGGAAATCAAACCTTGGTCCTTAGGCTTTGCAGGCAAGTGCCTTAACAATTAAACCATTTGTCTAGCCTTCAAAAATATCCTCTTATCTCTGTTGAGTGCTAGGATTGAAGGTGTGCACCTCCATGCCTGTTTTTTTTTGAGACATGTAACCTGTTACACACAGCTCAAACTGGCCTCAAACTTGTTATATAGCTGAGATATCCTTGAACTTCTTATCCTCCTGCCTCCATTTCCCAAGGTGTACACCACTATGTCCTGTTTTATGTGGTTCTGGGGATGGAACGCAGGGCTTTGTGCCATGTCAGGTAAGCACTCTACCCTCTGAGCCATGTTCCCAACCCCAGACGTGACATCCTAATGTTCCAATAGCTTCCAAATCTGGTGCCATTACCCATGTTCTGCTTACCTGTGTCTTTCCTAACTCACACTGTGGCCACTGCTTACCGCCCCCTGATCTACACCCACTAACACAACATGACAGGCCCAGCTTACCACCCCCTGATCTACACCCACTAACACAACATGACAGGCCCAAGGGACTCTATTCTTCTCAAGGCAGTGTCTAATTCTGATCAGGAAATGTTACCAAATACAAAAATCACATACTAGAAGAAAATCAGGTCGAAATAATTATTTAATTATTGTTACTTCAACAATCAGAGACTACAGTAGCCAAGAAAATTATGTGACGAATACCTGAGTTCCATTGCCAGTATTTCGAAGGTGATTATGAAGAAGTTTGGTAGCACCATCTTGGAAAGTTTTTGGTAAAGCTCCTAATAACATTGTAAACTCTGGGGTATTGAGTTCAAATAAAGAAATGAGCACTGATTGCGCTGCCTGCAAAACAGAACAAAGTGAAGGCATGAAAACAGCAGACGAGTGTGCCTGGTGCAAAGGTGTCTGCTTTCTGGGCTCACATTTCTGTTCAGCAGCACACTGCTCAATCACCTTTCAAAGTTGTCTTGCCTGCTCTTTTGGAAGGATAAAACATTCTGAAGTTGTAAGTACTGGCACACACCTTTATCCCAGCACTTGGGAGGCAGAGTAGGAAGACACTGTGAGCTTGAGACCAGCCTGAGACTACAGAGATGAATTCCAGGTAAGCCATGGGTAGAGTGAGGCCCGGCCTCAAAAAAAAAAAAAAAAAAAAAGGCATTCTAAATGACCATTTATTTACTGCTGTTAAGAAATGAATGAGGGCTGTAGAGATGGCTTAGCGGTTAAACGCTTGCCTGTGAAGCCTAAGGACCCCGGTTCGAGGCTCAGTTCCCCAGATCCCACGTTAGCCAGATGCACAAGGGGGCGCACGCGTCTGGAGTTTGTTTGCAGAGGCTGGAAGCCCTGGCGCGCCCATTCTCTCTCTCTCCCTCTATCTGTCCTTTTCTCTGTGTCTGTCACTCTCAAATAAATAAATAAATAAAAATTAAAAAAAAAAAAAAGAAATGAATGAGAAGGCTGCAGAGATGTCAGAGCAGTTAAGACACTTGTCTACAAAGCCAAAGGACCCAGATTCGATTCCCCAGGACCCACGTAAGCCAGAGGCACAGGGTGGTGTGTATGTCTGAAGTTTGTTTGCAGTGGTGGAGGCCCTGGTGTGCCCATTCTCTCTCTTTCTCTCAAATAAAATAAAATAGTGAATATATTTTCTGCCAGCACAGTTTAAGAAAAAAAGTGAGTAAGAACAGAGTAACAGGACTGGGAAGACTGTTTAGTGGTTAAGACACCTGTTTGTAACGTCTGTAGGCCCAGCTTCAACTCTGCAGTACCTATGTAGAACTAGATGTGCAAAGTGGCACGTGTCTGCAACATGTCTACAGTGGCAAGAGGCCCTGGGATATCTGTGTATACAAATAATGTGTGCACGCATGCACGCACACACACACACACACACAGTCTCTCTGCTTCTCTCTCAAATAAATAAATTTTGGGCTACAGAGATGGTTTAGTGGTTAAGGTGTCTGCCTGCAAAGCCAAAGGACTTGGGTTCGATTTTCCAGGACCCATGTAAGCCAGATGTACAAGGGGGCACAAGCGTCTGGAGTTTGTTTGTAGTGGCTGGAGGCCCTAATGTGCCTATTCTCTCTCTCTCTCTCAAGTAAATAAATAAAACTTAAGTAAATGCACAGTGAATTTCAGGTCAGCCTGAGCTAGAGTGAAACCCTACCTCAAAAAACCAAAAATAAAAATGTAAAAAGAAAAAATTATTTTAAAAAGTGAAAGTGTAACTAACAGTGGCCAAAGTTAACCGACACTGCAGTGTTTACTCTCTCAATACAGACTGCTGCTTCTGTTTTCACTATAAAAGATCACAAGGAAAAAGGACCAAGGGCAACTTAATACTTTAAATTTGACTTCATTGATTTTTTTTATTTTTGTTTTCTTCAAGGTATTTTTTCACTCTAACCCAGACAGACCTGGAACTCTGTAGTTCCAGGCTAGCCTCAAACTCAGTGATTCTACGTCTGCCTCTTGAGTGCTGGGAATAACGACGTGCGCCATCACACCCAGCAACTTCATTGATTTTTAAAAGGTTTTCTTAAAAATTTGTGTTTATTTATTTGTGTTATGTATGGATGCTCCAGGATCTGTTGCTGCTGCAAACAAACAACAGAAATATGTGTCACTTTGTGTCCAGTGTTGCATGGGTGTTAGGGGATTGAACTCAGGACTGCAGGCTTTGCAAACATGTACTTTTAACCCCTCAGCTATTTATCTAGCCCTCAATCAAAAAGTATGTATTTGTATTTGCAAGCAGGCAGTAGAGGAGGGAAGGTGGGAGGAAGGAGAGGTGTGCCAGGGCCTTTTGCCCCCACAAAGAAACTCCACAGCCATGTACCATTTTGGTGGGTAATGGGGATATCAAACCTGGGAAGTCAGGCTTTATAAGCAAGTGGGTTTAACCACTGAACAACCCCAGCCCCCAATGGGTTTTTCTTTCTTTCATTTTCTTTTTTTGGTTTTTCAAGGTAAGGTCTCTAGTTAAACTGACATGGTATTCACTATGTGGTCTGAGGCTGGCCTCAAACTCACAGCAATCCTCCTACCTCAGCCTCCCATGTGCTGGAATTAACGGTGTGGGCCACTATGCCTGGCTGCCTTTTTTTTTTTTTAAAGACAGGGTCTCATTATGTAGCCTTGACTGTTCTTAAACTATGTATATAGTATCTATGTATATGGATATAGTGGGTATCTTCCTGTGTGTGCCACCATGGGTGGCTCAGTATGTGATTAATTAGCAATAACTAGTCTACTCTCAAGAATTTAATCAAAAAGCCTAATTTCAAGCTAAACTAAGGCCAATGTTTTGTGGAAATGGGAACAAAATTAAGCTGACTCAGGTGCATGACAATAACGTAGAATGTGGGACAACAGTCAAGCCTGACGTAACTTGTCTCCAAATGGGTATGCCTTGTTCTAGACCTCTTCTGATCTCATTCAGGAAAATACGAGGGTTCTGTTTACAGGTTTTTATTTACAGTAGTAGGCTGGCCTCAAATTCACTATGTAGTCTCAGGGTGGCCTTGAAAGTCACGGCGATCCTCCTACCTCTGCCTCCCAAGTGCAGGGATTAAAGGCGTGCGCCACCACGCCTGGCTGGTTAGAGTATGTTGTACTTAGCAGTGCCATAATACTCACAACACACTGTTGGAAGACATTTAGCTCTACTGAAGCACACTTTGGGACAGGTCTATTACGTGCTCTTGAAGGAGAAACAGCCAAAGCAAGAGCTGTCACTGAACACAACAAAACATAATACACTGTGGTGTATACTCTAACATGTTCAAATAAAAATGATGAATCTGCATTTTTAATTATTACAACACTGTGGAGGGACCACAATTTAATTTAAGCAAATGAACTAATGAGTGTTGAAACACACTTTATTCCATCAAGAGTTTATTTAGCTTAGTGATGTAGCCCCGCCCTATCGATACACAGGTCAACTATACCCCAGCCATTTACCAGTAAGCACGTCCTTCCCTTTTGGTTTTAAGTGACAGCCCTATCCGGAACTATTCTCCTTAATAAGCCTAAGCATCTCTGGACTGTCCTCTATAGTCCAGTGATAACATCTGTTCCAACATTATACAATTTAAACTGCTGTTTCTTTACTACATTTTAAAATATTTTATTTATTTATTTGTTTATTTGACAGAAAGGGGAGAGGTGGAGAAAGAGAAAGAGAATGGGCGCACCAGAGCCCCCAGCCACTGCAAACGAACTCCAGACTTGGTGACCCCCCTTGTGCACCTGGCTAACGTGGGTTGTAGGGAATCAAACCTGGGTCCTTTGGCTTTGCAGGCAAACACCTTAACCACTAAGCCATCTCTCCAGCCCTCTCTACTACATTTTGATTAAGGGCTTCTTCTGTTTTATTACTACTGTTGCTACTTACAGTGTGTATGCGTGTGCTGTGTGTGTGAGTACATATGCCAAAGCACGTACATGGAAATCTGAGGACGCCCTTGAGTGTGTGTCTCTCCTTCCACTTTGCTTGAGGCACGGCCTCCCTTGCCATGTCGCTTGTGCTGCTGTGTGCGCACCAGTGTAGGTGGCCCGAGCGCATCTGCATTCTCTTGCCCTGCCTCCCACTGTCGCTGGGGCACAGGGCTACCAGGAGGGTGTGCCACGTGGCATCCAGCTTTATTTGGCACTGGCATGGAATCTGGACTCTCAGGCTTACATGCAAGTGCCTTTAACTACTCAACCACCTCACTAGCTCTTTCTGTTGAAAAAAAAAATGTAATGCAGAGTCTCACGCTAGCCAAGGCTGGCCTAGAACTCCGTTGGTAGCCTTATAATTCACCTTGCTTTGCACCTCGCACCAGAGCCCAAAATCAAGCTCACTAAGATTGTCCTGCCTCAGCCTCTTGCTTCTAGGATTAAAGGCATGAGCCACCACACCTAGCTTTAATGTTTAGGTTTTTTCTGTCAAGTTTTAATTTTTCAGGTCTTTAAAGTAAATTTTTTAAAAAAGTAAAAGTTACAGAGTAGGCTTTCTATTTCCAATCTCTCCAGTTAGCTCCCCAAAACTCTTCTTTTTCTTTTCTTTTTCTCTTTCTTTTTTTGGTTTTTCAAGGCAGGGCCTCACTCTAGCCCAGGCTGTCCTGGGATTCACTCTGTAGTCTCAGGGTGGCTTAGAACTCACGGAGATTCTCCTGCCTCTGCCTCCCCACCATGCCTGGCTTTTTTTTTTTTTTTAGCCAGAACTCTTCTTTAGAGCACTTCTCAGGCAATGGTTTCTACTCTTAACAAAAACAAAACAAAACAAAAAAAAAAAACCAGCCTGTGGGGCTGGAGAGATGGCTCAACAATTAAGGCACATGCCTGCAAAGCCTAAGGACCTGGATCCAGTTCCCTAGTGCCCAAGTAAAGCCAGATGTACAAGGAGGTGCATGGATCTGGAGTTTTGCAACAGCTGGAGGCCTTGGCCTACCCATTCTCTCTCTGTGTTTGCAAATAAATAATAAAAATTCTTTTAAAAGAACAGCCTGAGATATTTTCTACTACAGTACATAAGCACTTTGGTTCTTTTCTTTAAGAAAAATATTTATTTGTTTAATTTGAGGGAGAGAGGCCATTCTCTGCAACATGAGCATTTGAAGGGAGTCTGAGCTACATGAGACCTTGTCTAAGGAAAAGCCTTGAGCACATAAAAATAATATAAAGTGTTCACCACATGACAGACGAAGCTTCCCTAAGAAAGGAGGCACGAGCAAACACTTGGTTCCTGTACAGCCAAGTGTAAATATCTACCAACAGCTGACTGGTGAGTGAAGACTATGGAGGACAGTGAAGGTAACGGGGAAAATATACGACAGGATGTGGGACAGGCATGGGAAAGCTTAGTCCTCACGAAAGAAGACAGGTAAGTGTATTTATCACTACATCAGTAGCTACTTCCCAACAGATCAGTAAATAATGCCAAAACTGATAAGTCAAAAAACAGTATCAGGGAGGGATGATAAAAGAAGGCATTCAGAGGGGACTATGATCAGAAAATAATATGCATGAATACTGTCAATAAAAGTATTTTCATGTGTTATTTAGTTATTTATGTTGGGGTTTTCAAGGTAGGATCTTGCTGTAGCCCAGCTGACCTGTAATGCATTATGTAGTCTCTCGGGATGGCCTCGAACACTCGGCAATCCTCCTACCTCTGCCTCTCAAGTGCTGGGATTAAAGGCATGCACCACCACACCTGGCTCCAATAAAATGTTTTTATTATTTTTTTAAATTAATTTATTTATTTGAGAGCGACAGACACAGAGAGAAAGACAGATAGAAGGAGAGAGAATGGGCGCGCCAGGGCTTCCAGCCTCTGCAAACGAACTCCAGACACGTGCGCACCCTTGTGCATCTGGCTAACGTGGGACCTGGGGAACCAAGCCTCGAACCGGGGTCCTTAGCCTTCACATGCAAGCGCTTAACCGCTAAGCCATCTCTCCAGCCCCAATAAAATGTTTTAAAAAGGAGAATTATCAGATCCTATTTAGGATAGACAGGTCAACAGAAAGGAAATCATTTGGAATGTTTTGCATGGTTATAAGATTAACTGGGAAGACTGTGGCAAAAATAGCTATCATTTTATTAAATATATTTATTTATTTAATTGAGAGAGAAAATGAGAGAGAGAGAGAATGAGAATGGGCATGCCAGGGCCTCCAGCCACTGCAAGTGAACTCCAGACACATGCACCACCTTGTGCATCTGGCTTACGTGGGTCCTGGGGAATCGAACCTGAGTCCTTTGGCTTTGCAGGCAAGCAAGCCACCTCTCCAGTCCAAAAGCAGCTTTCTTCATTCTAAGTTTAAAAACGATGCTCATATTAACTGAATAAAATTGAAGGTAATTGAAAAAAGACAATGAGATGAAATGCTCATCAGAATTCACTGTTTACTGGCAACATCCCCAAATATTAGTACCCTTTGCTGAAATTCCAAAACCACCAAGATGCCTGCCTCGTTCATCTTCTGAGCTCACCTTCCGAACATCAGAGCTTTTGGGCTCTGTTGTCCAAGTGATGACGCGAGACACTGCCAGGCGTGTTTCGCTGGAATTTATAAAGTCTCCTGGGTCCATCTGTTTGGCCAAGGTTTCTATGTACTTGAGTATAGCAACCTTCACCTGTAGATACAAGAAAAATCAGAGGACAGTAAGGGCCATTGTGAGACCCTGGGGAATGTGTCAGACATAATCACAATTCGTTTTGCAAATGGAAGTTCAATGACAAAAAAGTATATAATCACCAACCTACCTGAGGCACAAGTATATGATAATGACTGTTTTCATGTGTTTTCTAAGTGTTCAGCAATTTATTCCCCAGGTATGAGCAGCTGCTAAAGACTTTATCAAGATTACAAGTGTCCCCTTGAATATGCTTTTGAAAATGTACATGCAGGTGGCTAGACTTGCAGGGAGCCAGGCTTTATGAACTCAGTAATTTCTTTTTTTTGGGGGGGGGGATAACTGAAGTATTAGAAGGTAAGATGTGGTTGAACAAGGCTATAGTCTCAGAAGGCAATATAGTTGGGTTTTGTCGGTTTTATTTTTGTGTTTCCAGACAGTGTCTTCTACTAGCCCAGGCTGGCCTCAAACTCATAGTGATCCTACCTCAGCCTCCTATGTGCTGGGATAAAGATGTGCACCACAATACCTGTCTTTTATTGTTTTACTTCTGATTCAATAACGTCTTAGAATTCACCCCAAATTCCTCCCCACTCATCAATTGCCTATACTGAGGACTGAGCCCAGGACGTGCCAGGCAAGAACTCTGGCATGGAACTACAGCCCCAACCTTCCCAAGCAACTCCTGAATGGTGCTGCACACAATGCAGCTATGTGGTGCAACATAAGCTTCAAAATCAAAAGGAGCTGGAGCTGTTTCCTAAGTACACATGATGCTATCTAGACTCAGCCATTTTTATCCTTTTTTTTATCTAATAAGCCACAATTCAATTATCCTCTCTCACATATGCTTGGGAAAGTAGAAAGGCCAGGAACCACTGTTTTGGGTCACATATTCCAATGTCCTACAGTTTCTAAACAATGGCTCTCTCAGACTTGTGCACATTATTTTCATTCTTATCATGTGTATGTAAGTGTGCAAGCATACCTGTATCACAGCATGCACGTGGAGGTCAGAGGACTTCAGTCCTTGAGTTCCACCTTGTTATTTTATCACTGAACATGGCAGTCTAGCTGACCTGTGAGCTTCAGGGATTTTCCTGGCCCTACCTCCCATCTTGCCACAGGAGGCGGGATTATAGATGCACACTGGGATTATAGATGTGGGTTCTGGGGATTTAATTTGGGATGTGGCTTGCATAACAAGTGCTTTTATTCAATAAGCCACCTCCCAGAGTATGCACCTGTTATTCTTTGCATTACTATGCGGTGCTGGGGACTAAATCCAGGGCCTGGCTTGTGCTAGGTAAACAATCTCCCACTGAGTCACAACATCAGCACAACTAATCACTTTAACTGACAGATAATTGTATATATTTAGGATTTGATGTTTTGAAATAGATATACATTGTGGAATGGCTATGTTGAGCTAAATGACATGTCCATTACCTTACATACTTCTTTTCTGGTGAGAACACTTAAAATCTACTCTTTAGGGATTCTCTTTTGCATGTGTTATATGGGTAGTATGCATGTGAGTTTGCATGCACATGAGTGCACATAAGTTATATGGGCGGTGTGCATGTGAGCTTGCATGCACGTGAGTGCACATGTGTTATATGGGCGGTGTGCATGTGAGTTTGCACGCATATTGGTGTACATGCACACGGAGGCCTGAGGTCTATGTGGTTTCTTCCTTCATCACTTTCCATCCTATTTATTTATTTATTTATTTATTTATTTATTTATTTATTTATATTTGAGAGAGACAGAGAGAGAATGAACCCATCAGGGCCTCTAGCTGGTGCAAACAAACTTCAGATGCGTGCACCATCTTATGCATGGGGCTTATGTGGCTCCTGAGGAGTTGAGCCTGGGTCCTTTTTTGGCTTTGAAGGTAAGCGTCTTAATCACTGAGCCATCTCTCCAGGCAACTCCTTAGTCTTTTGAGGTAGTCTCTCACTGAATTTGGAACTCACTAATTCATCTAGACAACAGAACCAGCAAGATCCTCTTGTCTTTCCCTCCTCTGAGCTGGGATTCCAGGTGCATGCCGCCATACTTGGGTTCTGTGTGGTACCAGGGATCGTAGCACCTCAGCCCTTGCACAGCAAGCTCTCTGCCCACTGAGCTACCTTCTCAGAAATTTTTGAAGATTTTGTTGTATATGAAGCAATTCATACAGGCTAGGAACACTGCCCCACAAACCTGCCAACTCAAGCTCAAATTCCCAGCACCCACATAAATTTGAACACGAAAGGGGAGCATACATCTGTGATGCCAATGTGCTTATGGCAACAGAAACTGGAGTCGGCAGAACCACAAAGCTCACAGGCCAGCTAGTCTAACTGAGACCCTGTCTCAAGTAAGGTAGAAAGAAGGATAGGAGAAACAACCCAAGGTTGTTTGATCATCACACACACAAAGTGATATGCATGTGCCTAACACACACACAGTGAAATGGTTAGTATCCGGAGGAAAATGAGCAATGTATCACTCACAGGTCTTCTCTGTGTTTTGAACAGTTAAAGTCACTAACCTAGCAAATGTCTTTCTTTTTGTTAAGGTAGGATTATTTCATGTAGCCCAGGCCAAACCTTAAAACTCCTGCCCCTCCTGCCTCTACCTTCCAAGTGCTGGGATGCAGAACTGCTAGGATTGAGGCATGGGCTACCACTCCCAGACTAAACAATTTAAAGCAGAGTGCAAATGTTCCATGGTGGATCTCAAAGCTCACTCATCTTAGAGAGTGCAATGTCGTATTTGACCTTCATTTCCACTCACCTCACTGGCAATTTCCACCACCACACACACACTGTCACTAACCTAGTCATCATGTTATATTTGTGTTATTCAGAAACAGGACATGCCCTCAGGCACAGTCCTTGGACGTGGCAGGTCTACACAAGTAGGAAGTGCTGGTTTGATGACTTAGAAGATGGAAGGCTCAAACGTATGATTACAACAGCAACTGAAAGACACGTATAACTAGTTTTCTGTGTTCTTCCTTCTCACTGAGCTCAGTGTCACTTTTATCACTCAGGCCGGAGCAGGTCTCCAGGGGGTACCAGGAAAAGTTAATAGGAAGTAAAAGACTAGGACAAGGACTGATGCGTGTGCATTCTCCTCTGCCGACTTACAGTCATGGAGCAAGACATACTTCTTTCACGATGAATGAGTTGCTAAGAACACACGAGGAACTCAGACAATTAGAAAAGCAGGAAACAAACAAGCTCATAAGAAAACAGTCAAAAGGCCCGAAGACAGGTTTTAGAGGAAGACGTGCAAATGGCCAAGAGGTATACATAAAAAGTTCATCACTACTAATAGAAAAGAGATTCAAATATGAACCACAGTGACTTATCACTTAATAGTTGTCAAAATGGCAATCATAGTCAGGCGTGGAAGCCCCACACCTTTAATCCCAGCATGTGGGAGGCAGAGGTAGGAGGATCACTGTGAGTTCAAGGCCACCCTAAGACTATATAGTGAATTCCAGGTCAGCCTGAGCTAGAGTCAGACTACTCAAAACAGCAAAAAAAAAAAAAAAAAAAAAAAAAGCAATCATACATACAATCAAACATAGAGATGTGCAGATATGAGTAAAGTGGAAGATCAGCCCACTGCTAATATAAGTGTAAATTAACCATTTTGTATGAATGGTTGACCCCTGCATGCTGCATGCTGGCTGATTCTGCAGAATAAACACTCTTTGTTTTTACACACTATTTGAGTCTGGGGTCTTTCTTCAGCAATTCTCAGACCCTTACATTTGGGGGCTCGTCTGGGATTGTTGAAGGACCTGACCTCCACCCCCCCCCCCCGACTCATTTCTAGGGGAGCAATTGGTTCTCCACCGATCAGTGAGTTGGGCCACCCCTCTGTACCGTACATCTTTGTTCTGCTCTGTTCCTTGTTTTTCAGGTTGATCTGGTATCTGGACACAATCTGGAGGCCCATGAAGGTCAGGTGGATGTGCCAATTATTACCTCCAGGCCAGGGGGTTCTGAGGATGCTCTGGACCCCCATCTGTTGGAGCCAGAGAGCTCCAGTCTCACTCTGGTTTTGATAAGTACTGAAGGGTCATGCCCCTCTGGCAGATCCCATTTATGGGATAAGCAGCAGTCAGCATCATTTTGATTTCTTTTTCATTCCCCAGGAAGTTTGTTTCTGTGTCTGTGTCTTCTTTGTCCTTTTCTACTTTCTTGTGAGATACGATGGGACAGGCAGCAGGTTCCACCGCACTGGACCTAGAACAGTCACACTTGTATTTCTGATGCCTGGCAGACAATCTAGGTTTAACTGTACGGCCAGGAAAACTAACCATCTTTTGCAGGAATGAACGGCCAACTTTCAATGTGGGATGGCCAGAGGGAGGCACCTTCCACCTTCCCACCATTTACCAAGTTAAAGGTATTGTGTATGGGGATCCTGGCCATCCTGACCAGGTCCCATACATCACTGTTTGGCAATATCTAGTGGAGAGTGACCCCCCCCCCCGGCCCAGCTAAGACCCTGGTTGCCACCGACTATCAATGATCCTGATGTTTAAGGAGTCAGGGCCACCGAAGGACAGCACAACAGCAGTCCTACACACCTTCGTTCCTGAGGAGGACCTCTCCCACCTCCCTGTGTTCCTGACCTCATGCTGGGATCCATACCACAGGTGCTCGCTGCCGATCCAGGCCCAGGGGAAGACAGAGAGAATATGGTAAGTCCCACCCATACATGGGCCCAGACCCCAAGACAGGCAGACTCAACCACAATTGTGCTGTCTTTATGAGCAACCGACCACCCTGATCAGGAGGGCTGACAACATATGCCTCACATCCCTTTTGCCACTAGTGACCTATATAACTGGAAAATGCAAAATCCTAAGTTCTCTGAAAAACCCTCTGCCCTCATTAGACTGTGTAATGATTACCCACCAACCCATGTGAGATGACTGCCAACAGCTTTCGCAGCTGCTGTTCACGACTGAGGAAAGAGAACAGGAGCTAGCTACAGCCTGAAAGTTGGTCCCAGGACCAAACAGCCAACCCACAGTGGTCCAGGTTGACATTGACACAGCTTTTCCCTTGATTAACCCAAACTGAGACCCTAACGACCCAGAAGGTAAGGAGAGGCTCAAGGTCTACTGCCAGATTCTAATGGCTGGTCTCCAGGAGGCCGCCAGAAGGCCTACAAATGTGTCCAAGGTAGGCAGGTCATAGAAGGTAAGGAGGAAAGCCCAAGGTCCTTCCTAGAATGACTGTTGGAGGACTACCGGACTTGCACACCCCTTGACCTTGAAGCAAAGGAAAATCAGCCCACTGTGAACATGGCTTTTGTCAATCAGGCAGTGCCAGACATCTGCAGAGAGCTCCAACGACTGGATGGATTCGCAGGTAAGCAAATGGCAGAGCTCGTAGCCATAGCAGAGAAGGTCTACAACAATAGAGAGACTCCAGAAGACAGGTAAACAAAAGGACTCGCCAGAGTACTACTGGCAGCTACAAGGAAAGATCTGATTCCCAAGAATTAAAAAGATATAGCCTATGGAAGGGGGAAAAAAAATCAAACAAACCCCTCAATAAAAGGAGGGATGACCCCGTCTCCAAAAAGACCAATATGCTTACTGCAAAGAAATAGGACAGTCGAAGAATGACTGCCCCAAAAAGCAGAGGAAGAAAGGACCAAAAGTTTTGGAGATAGAAGAATTAAGTGACTGAGGGCATCAGGGCTCTTATCCCCTCCATGAGCCCTGGGTAGTCCTAAAGGTGGAGGGAAACCAGTACAATTTCTAGTTGACATAGGGGCACAACACTCTATCCTAAAACAACCTATGGGGCCCCTGTCTAACAAGAAACAATGGGCCCAGGGGGCTACTGGAGGTAACCAATATCCGTGGACTACACAAAGAATGGAGGACATGGGAGTGGGGCACGTAACTATTCATTTGTGGTCATCCCCGCGTGCCCATACCCACTCCTGGGACGAGACCTCCTGACCAAATCCATTTAGCCCTGAGGGAGTACAGGTCTTTAATGAAAATGGCCCCATATATGTGACTGTGTCTATAGAAAAAGAATACAAACTCTATGCCCTGCCTCCTCCAAATGGCAACAAGGAACCATACTTGGAAAAATTATGGGTGGAAATTCCAGGAGTATGGGCAGAAAGAAATCAGATGGGGCTAGATAAACATTGGGTCCCAATTTTGGTACAACTAAAAGCTGATGCTAGTCCAGCCCAAGTCCGTCAGTACATCATGTCTCAGGTAGCAAAAGTGGGGATAACAACTCACATAAACCAACTCTGGGAACAAGGGATATTAGCTTCTTGCCAGTCGGCCTGAAACACCCCCCTTCTGCTGGTAAGAAAACCCCACTCCAATGACTACTGACCTGTGCAGGACTTAAGGAAAATTAATAAATAGTAGAAGACATCCACCACACAGTACCCAATCTGTATGCCTGCTGAGCAGCTTGCCGCCTGAGTGCGAGGTCTACATGATGTTGGATCTTAAAGATGACTTCTTCAGCTTGCCACTGGCTCCAGCTAGCCAAGCCTTGTTCGCCTTTGAATGGAGAGACCTGGAGCATGGTTTCAATGGACAGTGACCTGGCCTAGGCTACCACCGTCTTTAACTAGGCACTCCATGAAGACCTGGGTGAGTCCCGGCAGACACACCCCACATAACCTTCCTGCAGTATGCTGATGACCTCATTTTAGCTGCCCCAGACCAACAAACCTGTCATTTGGCGAATGGCACCTTGCTCACAGAATTACACCAGATGGGATATCGAGAGTCTGCAAAAAAGGTAAAGCTCTGCCAAAGTGAGGTAACGTACCTAAGGAACATACTCAAAGGGGGCCAACATCTGCTGTCTCAGGCCTGAGAAGAGAAGATCCTCAGTATTTCCACTCCCAAAACTCTATGACGAGTTCGTGAGTTCTTGGGCTTGGAGTGATTCTGTAGACTCTGGGTGCCAGGATTCACGGAAACTGCTAAGACTCTCTATGAGGCCACCAGGGGCAGGAGAATGCTTTGGACTAGACTCCAGAGATGGACAGTCATCCATGGGCTCAAGGAGGCATTCTTGAAGGCCCCAGCACTGGCCCTACCAGACATCTACAAGCCTTCCCACCTGTATGTGGATGAAAATAAAAGCACAGCTAAGGGCGCGCTAACTCAAACTCTAAGCCCTTGGAAAAGACCAATAGCCTCTCTGTCCAAACCACTGGACACAGTAGCACAAGGATAGACAGCCTGCCTACCTATCATGGTGGCCACTGCACTGCTGGTTAAGGATGCAGGTAAGATTACTGTGGGACAAGAATTGGTCATAATTACGTCACATGCCACCGAAGGGATTCTTAAGAATCCCTCAGGCCGACGAATCTCTAATAACTGATTGGTGCATTAGCAGACTCTGCTTTTGAACCCGCCCCACATCCAATACCACCCTACCTCAGCCCTCAATCCAGCCACATTACTGCTGGACCCAGGCCAGGACATTACACATGACTGCTCAATAGTGTTGAACCAAGTCCAAAACATGAGGCTGGACCTGATAGACATGCCCTGGCTGAATGCAGAGGTGGACTTCTTTACATATGGGAGCAGTTACATGCAAGATGGAGTCAGGTATGCGGGCGCTGCGGTAGTAACTCTTGACTCTGTAGTATAAGCCTCTGCCTACCACCCAGGACTTCAGCCCAGAAGGCCGAACTAATTGCCCTGAGTTAGGCCCTTAAAATGACCAAAGACAAAATTGCAAACATCTTCACAGACAGCCAATATGCCTTTGCCACTGCTCATATCCATGGGTTCATCTGTGAGGAAAAGGGGCTGCTCACAGTGGAAGGCAAGACCATCAAAAAATAAAGATGAGATCCTAGTCCTATTAGAGGCAATATGGCTGCCCCTCAAGATGGCCATTGTCCATTGCCTGGGCCATCAAAAGGGGGAAGAAAAAAGAACAAAAGGAAACAGACTGGCCACTAAGCCGACAAAAGAGATGACACTAGACTCCACAGCCACGGCCTTGGTGGCTATGATTCCACCAGGGCTCCCTCTGATCCCCCATTACAACTCGAAAGATAAGGAGGGCCTAATCAAATGCCAAGGACTCTTTCAAAAGGAAAGATGGTTCCATATAGCTCAAGTCTGGATTAAGAGCCACAATCACAAGACTCTCTGGAAAGGCCCTCACATGGTAACTTGACCACACCCACTGCCATGAAGGTTGATAGAATCAGAACCTGGATACATCACTCCCATGTCAAACCTGCGGGACGAGAGACCACTCAACAGTTGTAACACCAACAGGAGAGGCCTCCTGACTCGGCTCCAGAAGGATGGAAGACTCAGCCCCACCCACCGGATCCATTAAAGCTAAGACTTTACAAATCCTGACCTTGATCTCTGCTATGGGTTTGGCCCTTACTGGACCTAACCATCATGAGCAATATAACCTCACATGGGTGGTTACTCACATGGCTACAGGGACTATTGGTTAATTCCACGTCCCACTCAGCCCCTGTTGGAACTTGGTTCCCTGACATAACATTTGACTTGTGCACACTGACTGGAGGGGATTGGGATATCTACGCTGAACTGCAAAACTGCTACCACCCAAGCAGGCACAACATGGTTCGACACACCCCCTTCTATGTCTGCCCGGGGGGTGGGGGGCAGGAGATCCACGTCTCAGAAAACCAAATGTGGGGGTGGGCAGAATCGTTCTTTTGTGTAAGCTGGGGCTGCAAGTCAACAGGAACAGTCTCTTGGGGCCCCCTCCCCCCAGTTAAGGATGACCTCATTGTGGTTAAACAGAGCCCAGGGTCAGACTCACCAGGATGGGGATACGGGCTGCAGCCCAAACTCTACTTAAACGGTCTCGGTGGACCGTGTGCTTCTAGTACCTGTAATCCAATCAATGTTAAGTTTACCCCAAAAGGTAAAAAAGCCACCAACTGGGGAGCAGGAAACACATGGGGACTATGGGTCTATAAACCAAATAGTGAGTTTGGAATATTATTCACTATTCAGCTTCTAACTCAAAAGATAAAATCCGGGCCTGAAGTATCACTAGACCCCAAGCTGGTCCTGCCACCATTAAAATGTCACCAGTAGGCTGTGCTTACTGAAAGGCCCAACCTAACAAGCCTAGGGTGACCTCCATCCCATGCATGAGCCCTGCCCCAAGTCAGGAACCCCAACCCCGATCCTGACCTTGGGACTTACCCTGGGCTACCTATCCATTGATACGTTACTCTAGGCCTGAACTCACTGATGACTGAGGGTTCTGCTTAGATGCAAGGTCTCCCTATTGTACGGGAATAGCTTTCCTTGGGAATTAACCCTCTCTGAGGATAATGGGGCCTGCCCCTGGCATCACCTGAGTGTTGGGAGATTAACTTTGGAATTGGTCAAAGGGAATGGACTCTGCATTACAGAGGAACATAAGCCTGTCCCCCATGCTCAGAGACACCTATGCCACACCACCCAAAAAGTGCCAAATCAGAAGATGTACCTCATCCCTCCAGATGAGGCCTGGTGGGCCTGCTCTGCTGGGTTGACTCCTTGTGTTCATATTTTAACTGTCAACCACACTGACGGACTCTGTGGACTGGTCCAGCTAACTCCTAAGATTCGTTACTATTCAGGCGAGGTCAGGGAGACCCGCCTCTCCCATCTCGACCGAAGATCAAAGTGGGTGGCAGCCCCTGCTAGGACTCCGTGTTGCCAGGGCCACCGGCATGGGCACCGAAACCCTAGTTCTCCAAGACAAAACTTACAAGGCCCTAAGCCTAGCAAGAGACCCTGATCTAGAAAAGCCCATCTCATATCTCAAGACTTCCTGATCTTCACTAGCCCAAGCTGCCCTTCAGAACAGGCGAGGACCAGACCTCCTACTCCTCCAACAAGGGGACTGGGTCTAGCCCTAGGAGAACAACGCTGTGTTTATGCTAACCATTCCGGAATCATCAGAGAATCAATGTCTCTAACATGGAAAATATTACAAGACAGAGAAAAAGAGAGGCAAAAATCCCAAAGCTGGTATGAATCCTTGTTCGTTTGGCCCCCTGGCTCACTGCCCTCCTTCCAGCAGTGACGAGCACCTGGTGCTGCTGCTACTCGCCTCGCCTGCGGGCCTAGATCCCTAACACTCATAAGCATGGTTTGTCAAGGATCGCATGTGTACTTTCAGCTTATGGAATTAAAGTGCAGTATCAACCCCTAAACACCTCTCAAGGATTTGAGACGAAACCTATTTCAAGGGAGGAATGAGGGGATCAAATTTGCTCCAGTTTACAGCTAGGCATATGTTTCAGTTTCCCAGAGAGGCAGGCACGAATTCTGGGAAAACTGAACAAAGTGCTGTTAATCAACAGCGACCCTGACATGTGACCAGGGAAGATAGCCACCTAGGGGCCTGAGTTCCTGCAATACCTCTGGACTATGAATAAAAAAGGACTTGCCGAGGTCGTGGGCTCCAGGGCTGATTCAGTTCCTGCAAAGTCTCTAACATGTCTAAACATGCCCAAGGATGGTAAAATCTGGGCCACAGCCAATCAAAGGTGTACAAATGAAACTGCTGCTGGCTTAGCCATTTACATTAGATGACCCAACCCTCCTAGAATTCCCCTAGCTGTGCTTAAAAGGGGACTGTGAGCTCCTCTCAGAGTTGCCATTTTGTATGAATGGTTGGCACCTGGCTGGCTGATTCTGCAGAATAAACACTCTTTGTTTTTACATACTATTTGAGTCTTTCTTCAGCTATTCTCAGACCCTTACAAAATAAGGTAGATAAAGTAAGAAAACAGGCATGCAACTTCACTTAAATGTGAGTGTGACAAGACATTCAGTAAAAATTCCACTTCTATCACAAATTCTAGTAACTCATATAAAATCATCTTATATTATCCTTTCCCTCATGGCTAACTTTCTGATGTTTAATCACATAGCAATCCAGGAGATGTAAAATGTTATACAAGCATCCTTAATTTTTATCTATTTTTGTTGTTGTTGTTATTGTCATTTTGTTTTTTCCCCTCTCTCCAGGTAGGGTCTCACTCTAGCCCAAGGTGACCTGGAATTCACTCTGTAGTCTCAGGGTGGCTTTGTACTCATAGCGATGTACACCACCACATGCAGCAAGTAGTTTTTTTTTTTTTTTTTACAAGAAAAATTTCTTGAGCTGGGCTTGGTGGCGCATGCCTGTAATCTCAGCACTTGGGAGGCAGAGAGCAGGATTGCCATGAGTTTGAGTCTACCCTAAGACTACAGAGTGAATTCCAGGTCAGCCTGGGCTAGAGAGAGACCCTACCTTGACAAACCAAAAAGAATTTCTTTAGATCTCCTGCTCCCCACCTGAAAGTTGCTCTTATCCTAGCCATAAGGTATGGCTCCAATATAATGTACACCTGCTAGCCTATTCTAAAATAGTAGTTAGTGTTAAGAATTACTTTCCCAGAAGGCTTCGCTACTACATTAACAGCTATGTCACTATACCTTTGTAACAAATAATTGAAGTTTTAGAGGAATTGTGGCTTAGTCTCCAGTTCACTACTCTCCAACAGGAGAGGGTATTTCCTTCGCTTTGCTTCCCACATACTTACTTGCTTTGCTTGTCATCCTCTCGGGTCTTCAGCAATTTGATTTTTCTCCTTCGAGGTTTTTTATCCCTTCCCTCCCCATCTCTCTCTGTCCTGTCCTTTCTTTCTCTCTCTCCTTTCCCTGTCTTTTATGGTTTGTAAGAAGGGGCCTCATAGCCTAGAACTCTCTATGTACCTAATGCTGGCCACAAACTCACAATCTACCTGTCGCAGCCTCTTGAATGCTAGGGATCAAAGGCATGTGCCACCACTTCCAATTAGCTTTTAGCACACATTTGCTTCCCACCCCCCGCAAGACAAGAGCTCATGTTGCTCAGGCTAGCCACAAACTCTTGGTCCTCCTTTGCCTCCACCTTCCAAGAGCTGGAATGACAGAAGAGGACTCCATCGCTGGCTCACTCACACTTCTGAAGCTGACTTAGATTTTCATCTACAATTCATGAAACATCTCTGTATACATTTCCAAACAAACATATCTATGCCACATCCTTTATTTGAATTTAATATAATTCAGTAGAGATAACAGTAATAAAATAATAATAAAAATTATAACTTTTCTATTCCCAGGTATGTCTAACACAATGCCTTGGGCATAAAATTAATATACACACACACAAACACACATGGCAAATTATTCTGCAGACCTTTTTAAACATGAAAACAGTTGGAACTATTTTACAAAGTAACTCTGAGAAAACACCATTATGTTGAGTGAAAGTCAATCCTGGTTTAAGAAAAAAAAACCATAACAATGATTTTGAGGCACAAATGCATTCACAAACTTAAGGGAAAAACCAATCTTGGGCAGTAAGGCTTGGGAGATATATTTCATGCAAAATAGAGCAGAAAGTATATGACTTTTATAGCAATATGCTTGTTATTTCCCTGACTTTAATATCATTTAATACAGCTCATAAAAATATTTTATTTGGCCAGGCATGGTGATGCATGCCTTTAATCCCAGCACTCGGGAGGCAGAGGTAGGAGGATCACCATGAGTTCGAGGCCACCCTGAGACTCCATAGTGCATTCCAGGTCAGCCTGGGCTAGAGTGAGACCCTGCCTCGAAAAGCCAAGAAATAAATATGTATTTTATTTCTTTAATTTGTATGTGGTCTAGAGCTTGAACCCAGAGCCTTATACACGCTATCCATCCTGCACTGTATCAGTGAACTTCACTCCTACTACACTTCTAGCCTGTGATGAACACTTTCAGTACAGAATTTAAAGGCTGTTTAATGTAACGTATTTTTTGAGACAGGATCTCATGTAGTCCAGGCTAGCTTCCAACTCATGACCATGAACTGTAAATGCTCCTGCTTCCACATCCCAGGTGCAAGGACTACACATATGCACTACCACCTGCTTTATACGGCATGCTAGGCGTTCACTCTGCCAACTGAGCTATCTCCTACTCCCAGCAAATTTATCCGCTACGGTAAACTTCATCATTTGAACTCACAAATTAGAATCTACTAGAAAATGTGTCCAAATAAAAACTAAACAAGTTAATCTTGATTATAAGTTGAAATGACACATTACAGAAAATATTCCTATTTCAATTATGGAGAATGGAGAATGAACTGAAATTAAAGTGAACGAACTTTATACTAAAATGAGTACATACACAAAGCTGACTGTTTCTGCCCCCACGAATCTATTAAAATTTCTGATGCTTCATCAGAAAATAAAGTAGTGGGAAATCACAAACATAAAATTAGGTAAGATGTACGAAGCAAGTTTGCGGTGCCAGCCTAAGGTTAGAGGGCCAGACTCTGTGATGCTTTCAAAATGTTTCCCCAGTAAGCTTCTCCAAACCATAGGTCAGGCATCTCAGCAGCATTTATAATCCAGTATGTGCATGCGCAGAAGGCTTACAAAGGTTAGTGGTCAAATATGGATGCACGAAATATTATCTGAAATACTGCAGAAAGAGTTCAGAAGAGAAATAATGCAGCTTAACACAAAAACAAAAGAAAAACCTTGGAGCTCCAAAAAGAGTGAAGGTTGTCCTGGAGTGCCGGCTTGACTGTCTGCAAGTTTATAAAGACAAAACCCACTGATTGAGCACCTGCTCCTCATAGACAGAAACATCAACATCATCACTGCTTTAACTGTAAAATATTTCTACTCCTTACAACACTTTCAAAAGACCTTTGTTTTTTACCTTTAAGCTTGGTGTTTGGGTCTGATCAACTGTAAATCTCATCAGGATATTAAACTGAAGATCATTTGGGAAAGACTCCCTAAAAGAATAAAGCCAAACAAAGGGGAAAAAAAAATCAAATCAGTAAGAGTGAATTGAACAAACTTCAGAGCAAAGGACTACTTCATACCATTACACAATGTTATCCGCAAAACATGTATTTCGTCCAGTATAAGAATTCAAATGAAAATACACCCCGCAAAGAGTAAAGAAACAGTACTATAGCAAATCATAATCTATTTTGTCAACTATACATTTAATCAGGAAAGTGTATTCAGTGAAAAGTTCAATATTCTCAGTCATGCTTCTCCATTCTAAAATCTGAATCCCAGACTCATTTCAATGTAATAAATGGATATTTGGAACTGTTAGCTTAACAATATACTTAAGAAGGTAGAAAAACATTGCTGGCTTAAAAATCTAATGTAAAGAGGGCTGGATAGATGGTTTTATGGTTGAGGCGCTTGCATGAGAAGCCTAAGGACCCATGTTCTACTCTCCAGATCCCACATAAGCCAGATGCACAAAGTTGAGGCGAGTGCAAGGTTGCACATGCCCACTAGGTGGCGCACGTGTCTGGAGTTTGACTGCAGTAGCTGAGGCCCTGGTAAGCCAATTTCCTCTCTCTCTCTCTCTCTGCCTCTTGCTCTCTCTAAAATAAAATAAACTCTAATACAAACAGATTTTGAGTATTTAAGTGGATAACAAAACATTCTTGTAAGATGTGTGAAGTTGGGCATGGTGGATTACACTTACACTCCCAGTACAGGAAAGGTTGAGGTAAGATTGCTGTGAAATGGAGTGTACTTTGGGCTACTGAGTTAGCCCATGTCAGAATGGGCTAAGGTGAGACCCTCCCCCACCCCTGACTAAAAATGAGGAGGAACAACTTTTAGTTTTACACCAGATCAGTTAATTTTCAACTCAGCTCTTTGCACAGATATCTTCAGTTGATTCTAGCTCAAAGGTCAAGACATGAATGTAGTTATCTTTTTTTTGCTGCTGTTTTTATAAGACAGGTTCTCACTCTAGCCCAGGCTGACCTGGACCTGACAGCTATTTGTCTGTGGAGTGTTGGGAGTAAAGGCATGTGCCACCATGCCCGGTTGCTGCTGTTTTCCACTATGTAACAGTGTTTTCCAGAACTGTCTCAAACTCCTGGCCTCAAACTACCCTTCTGCATAAGCATCCCACAGGCTTGAGCTACTGTGTTTTAGATGTATCTTTAAAAACAATTTTTTTTAAAATTTATTTGAGAGAGACAAACCAAGAAAGAGGCAGGCAGAGAGAAGAGAATGGGTGTGGCAGGGCCTCCCGCCACTACAAATGTACTACAGATGCATGCACCACTTTGTGCACATGGTTTTATGTGGGTTCTGGGGAATCAAACTCAGGTCATCAGACTTTTGCAAACAAGCACCTTTAACCACTAAGCCATGTCTCCAGCAGCACCACCCATTTTTTTTCTCAATTTTTATTAACAACTTCCATTATTATAAAAAATAGCCCATGGTAATACCCTTCGTCCCCCCCATTTTCCCCTTTGAAATTCCATTCTCCATCATATCCCCTCCCCATCTCAATCAGTCTCTCCTTTATTTTGATGTCATGATCTTTTCCTCCTCTTATGATGTTCTTGTGTAGGTAGTGTCAGACACTGTGAGGTCATGGATATTCAGGCCATTTTATGTCTGGAGGGAGCATGCTGTAAGGAGTCCTACCCTTCCTTTGGCTCTTACATTCTTTTGGCCACCTCTTTTGCATTAGACCCTACCACCACCCATTTTTAAGACAGGGTTTATGTACCCAACCTGACCTTGAACTCCTGAGCCTCCCATATGCTGGGATTATAGATGAGTACCATAATGCCTGGGTTCTAGTTATAACTTTTTTGTTTGCATGTTTTGTTTTTTTTAGTTTGGCCTTGAACATGCTATGTAACTGAAGGTGACCTGAGCTTTGATCCTCCTGGCTCTGCCTCTCAAGGAGTGTGCTACCAAACTTAGCTTAATTTTATCTTTCCTAAGACAAAAATATCAGCGGGAAATACTCAAACCAAAATTAATGAAATCTTACTATAGGGAGTAAAATATCATGACTTCCATTAGGCAAACATGAAATACAAGCAGAAAATACTACCTTGTGGCTGGGTGTGGTGGTACATACCTTTAATCACACCATTTGGGAAGCAGAGGTAGAAGGCCACCCTGAGACTACAGAGTGAACTCCAGGTCAGCCTGGACTAGAGTGAGACCCTACCTTGGAAAAAAGACAGGGAGAGGGAGAGGGAGAGGGAGAGGGCGAGAAAAGAGAGAGGGAAGGGAAGGGGAGGGGAGGGGAGGGGAGGGGAGGGAAGGGGAGGGAAGGGAAGGGAAGAGACGAGATTACCTTGTAACATCGAGGGCTTTCTGTACTTTTGCCTGAACAGAGCCAAGCAAATCAGCACCCATTTTCTTTAGCAGTTGCGTCAACAATACAAACAGCCAATCCTGAAGATCATCTTTGTGGACTTGTATGAAATCTACTAGGGTCTCCAGAAACATGCTGAACACCTATAGTTGATAAAGGGGAGAAGTGGGAAGAAAAAAGGAGGAAATATTGACATTTATGCTCAATTCTAAAGTGAAACAGAAGGGAAAACAGGAATCAGAGGCACAGCGATTGGCAGCCAAGCGGGAAAAAAAATCTCTCTCGCTTTTCATTGGACTCTGTGATACAAGAGTGCACCTGCGGTGTTATCCAACTTCTGCAGAAGTTTGACAAGGAGCTATTCCATGCAGCATCACTTGGTAAAGAAACTGGCCATAATGGCTGGCACACCTGATGTACTTAATGATGCCACAACTTAAGACTAGGTGAATTAAATCCATTTCCTATGGAATGGGGGTGGTGGGGGAAGACAGCAACTGTCTGCAGTCTCAGGGACATTCAGCTTTTTAGAGGAGCAGTACCAAGGAAATTCAAGAATGGTTATACTGATAGTAGAAAATGTATCTGAAATAATGGGCTGATTTGAGAATCCTCAGATTTCTCAAATGACATCTGTCATAAACAGGCTTATTTTTTTTTTTGGATGAGTTCTATTATTTATTAAACTTCCCCAAAAGTAATTTTTGATGATCTAGTAGTAATGAAAACCATCACTTAAGTAAAGCCACTTCAGACTAAAAGTATATACTTAAAGTTAAGTGACTTTTTCCCCCTGAAGTAGGGTCTGACTCTAGCCCAGGCTGACTTGGAAGTCACTCTGTGGTCTCAGGGTAGCCTCAAACTCACAGCAATCCTATCTCTGCCTCCTGGGTGCTGGGATTAAAGGTGTGCACCACTACACTAGCAAATTTAGTAATTTTAAAAGGCCCTAGATGACATACTATTCCTCTTCATTGTATTGGTGGTTCTATCCCTTTTTAAAGTCAATGGACCTGGACTGGACCTCGTTTTGTAAAATACAGTCTCCTCGCCTCATTCTTTGGCCCCAGACCTGGATCTTTGCTTATGCTGTTGTGTAACAGTTCTCTTTCTCTCTTTGTTTTTCCCACTGTTTGGAATTTTTTCCTTTTTTTTTTTTTTTGGTTTTGTTTGAGGTAGGGTCTTCTCGCTCTAACCCAGGCTGACATGGAATTCACTATGCACTCTCACGATGGATTTGAACTCATGGCCATCCTCCTACCTCTGCCTTTCAAGTGCTGGAATTAAAGGCGTATGCCACCACGCCTGGCTTTTTCCTGGCCTTTTTAAAATTTATTTGCAAGTAGAGACAGAACAGAGACAGACAGAGAGCATGGGCAAGCCAGGGCCTCTAGCTGCTGCAAACAAACTCCAGATGCATGTGCCACTTTCTATATCTGGCTTTATGTGGGTACTAGGGAATCGAACAGAAGAGGTTAGGCTTTGCAGGGCAGGCTCCTTAACCACAGAGCCATCTCTCCAGCCCCACTCCTTTTGTTACTTTGTTTTCCAAGGTAGGGTCTCACTCTATCCCAAGCTGACCTGGAATTCATTATGTAGTCTCAGGGCGGCCTTGAACTCACGGCGCTCCCCCTACCTCTGCCTCCCGAGTGCTGGGACTAAGGCGGGCGTTGCTGCGCTGGGCTGCTCTTTCTTAACTTCAGTATGCTCGGCCCATCTGAAGCTGACCCTGCTTTCCTCTTAGTCCCTCCTTCTGTGTCGTAAATTCTTTCTACATCCTGCATGCCTACATTTGGTTGTGTCCTCATCACAAGTATGACCTTCTTGACAGACTCTCTGCTCTATCTTGGAGGCCCAGAATCTCCAAACAGCCATCTTTTTTTTTTTTGGTTTTTCAAGATAGGGTCTCACTCTAGTCCAAGCTGACCTGGAATTCACTATGGAGTCTCCGGGTGGCCTTGAACTCATGGTGATCCTCCTACCTCTGCCTCCCCAGTGCTGGGATTAAAGGTGTGCGCCACCACAGCCCTCTTTATCTGTCCCTAAGCCTGCACAAAGCCCTGTGGACTTCAGGCCCAATCACAATGGTGGCCAGTCTTTGCTCTCTCTAGTTCCTAAATACAGGATCCAATCAATGACAAGTATTTGTGGTGTTAAAGCCACACACTCTCGTACAGCTACTCCACCTGTCACGGCACAGCGACAGACATAAACCTGCATTTATGTGGGTACTGGAGAGACAAACCCAGGCTGGCAGGCTTTTATAAGCAAGCACCTTTAACCGCTGAGCCACCTCTCCAGGCCCCCAACCCCCTTTTGAGACAGGGCCTATGTATCAGAATTGACCTTGGACTCTTGACCCTCCTATATGCTGGGATTATAGGTGAGTTCTAGTTACTGTGAACAGAAACAACTGTATGCACACGATCAGGCCTGGGTAGATGTAGCCTGTATTTGTCAACCCATACTTCTTTCTTTCTTTTTTTTTGAGGTAGAGTTTCAGTCTAGTCCAGGCTGACCTGGAATTCACTACGTAGTCTCACGGTGATCCTCCCACCTCTGCCTCCCAAGGGCTGGGATTAAAGGCGTGCGCTGCCACGCCCGGCCCCATACTTCTTTCTTATTTACCATCACTGGAATATCACTATAAGAGAAACAACATCCTCAAGAGCACTATCTACAGGATAGTATGTTGAACCCTTTCGTAAGTTCTAATTTTCCAAGCTGATCTTAGACCATGTGGTGACATAGACTCTCTCTCCTTCGTCATCCACATTCTACACAACTCCCAATTTCCTATTAGTCGTCCACTTTCCAGGCATTTGCATAGAGTATCTGTCTAGTTTATCACTCATCCCAGCCAAGATTATTATTGGACTGCTTTGGAAAATAGCCACTTATCTTCTTTACTTCGAAGTCATGATGGGACTAGTTATTTATTGAACTGTTTAAATTTTTCTTTATATTATCGTCCCACTTGGAGCACAGTTTAACTAGAGAACAAGAACTCTCTTATTTGTTTGTTTAAACAGGTGCACACTGGCCTGGAGTTCATCAAGAAGGTTAGCCTCGCTCGCCATCAAGGCCAAATTACATCCCTGTCTCTGCCTTCCTGCACTGGTGTTATAAGTCATGCCAACACCCAGTGTTTTTACATAGGTCCCAGTGATTGCTCTCAGAACATCATGCTTGTAAGGCAGGCACTTTACTGATTGATAATCTTCCCAGACGTTAACTTATTTATTTTTGACATCATATCTCAATACATAGACCAAGTTGGCCTTAAAGTCATAACCAACCTGCCTCAACCTCAGTGCTAGGATTACAAGCATGTGCTGCCAGCTTGCCACAAGAGTGTGTGTGTGTGTGTGTGTGTGTGTGTACTTGAGTATTACTATGTAGCCCAGGCTGGCCTCAAATTCATGGCAATCTTCCTGCCTTAGCCTCCCTAGCACTACAATTATTGAAGTGAGCCACCATGTCCAGCAAGACAATATTGTTAAAAAGTCTTGTATCACCAGTTAAAACACAGCTCAATGTTCCATGAAGTGGAAGACCCAATAAGCAGTTTCTCAGGGAATGTAAGGACCCTCTCCTCAGCAAAATTTGCCTTGTAACTGGTCAGCAGTACTCTTCCTCCTAGAATGAAAAGCTCCCTCCTTTGTAGACAAGACTAGCATCTTTACCACCCAATAAACTTTTCAGCATCTCCCATTTCTTTCTCTGGACTCAAGCAGGTCATTCCTTAGAACCCCCAAACCCCACCCACGTTTTTGGCTTTTCAAGATAGGGTCTTGTTCTATCCCAGGGTGGCCTCAAACTCAAGGTGATTCTCCTACCTCTACCTCACAAGTGATGGGACAGAGACCCTTTGTAAATGCTAATTATACCATCTAAGCTTACAGGTCTGCCAAGATTCTAACTGTACCTTCCTACCAAGTTTATACCTGAGTGGCCCAAGGGTGCACTTTTTTTGGTTAGCTATCATGCCAAGTAGCAGTAAAAATATAGATATAGTTTACGTTCCAGTACATAAAGCACTGTGTATTACTTTTTGTTGTTGTTGTTGGGTTTCTCAAGGTAGGGTCTCTCTCACTCTATCCCACACTGACCTGGATTTCACTATGGAGTCTCAGAGTGGCCTCAACTCACGATCCTCATACCTCTGCCTTCCACGTGCTGGGATTAAAGGTGTGCACCACCACGCCTGGCTGTATATTACTTTTAAAAATACTTAATAGAGGGCTAGAAAGATGACTTAGCACTTACGGTGCTTGCCTGCAAAGCCAAAGGATCCAGGCTCGATTCCCCAGGACTCACGTAAGCCAAATGACCAAGTGGCGCAAGCATCTGCAGTGTGTTTGCAGCAGTTGAACGCTCTGGAATGCCCATTCTCTGTCTGCCTCTTTCACTCATAAATAAATAAATAAATAATACATAAATAAAACTAGTAGAGTCTGTCAGTAGCCATAATGCTTATGTATGTATGTGTGTGTGTATGTGTGTGTGTAAACACACACATATACACGTACATATACATATATGTAGAGATATGCATAGATGTATATAGACAAGTCTATAATACACTGAAATTATACACAAAATGTTAATTTGATTTCCCTGCCACAGAGAATGCCTTTTCAGATTATTTCCTCATTTCACCACTTATGAAAATAAAAGCTGCATATGTTAATATAATATTGAGCATAAAGGTTTTATTTCAGAGATAAAAAAGCTTAGAATCCACAGTTCATAATGAGCTATTTGTTTTAATAGGATGACATTAACAGAATACTAAAAGTACATATGGGGAGGTGAGGATGAATTTCTTTAAACTGTGAAATGGGAATTATTTATACCTTCAACGGAATCAATATATGATCCTGCATTGCTCAATAAATAAACAGAGTAGAGTTGCTGGGGAAGTTCAATGCTGCAGCTATGACAAGCGGGCAGCCTCCCTACGCTGCCTGAGGTGCAGCTATGACAAGCGGGCAGCCTCCCTACGCTGCCTGAGCTGCAGCTATGACAAGCGGGCAGCCTCCCTACGCTGCCTGAGGTGCAGCTATGACAAGCGGGCAGCCTCCCTACGCTGCCTGAGGTGCAGCTATGACAAGCGGGCAGCCTCCCTACGCTGCCTGAGGTGCAGCTATGACAAGCGGGCAGCCTCCCTACGCTGCCTGAGGTGCAGCTATGACAAGCGGGCAGCCTCCCTACGCTGCCTGAGGTGCAGCTATGACAAGCGGGCAGCCTCCCTACGCTGCCTGAGGTGTGCCAGTCATCATATGCAGAACAGAAGAGCATGATCAAATGAGATTAATTAGTAGATTAAAAAGCACATCTCCAAACAGAACGACAGCCTGAGTAACTGCGAATAGCATTTCGTGGCTTGCAAAGGGTCCAACACTGCAGGAGGAGCTCTTCAGGAGAGAAACAGAGAAAACGGGTTAATTCCACAGTCATGCAGTAAAGTTAGGTTTCCAACAAATATTGAACCAACTTACTCTCTATAGAGAGTTCCAACACAGGGGACAGCATGCAAAAAGGAAAAAAAGAAAAAAAAGAAAAACACACAAATTAGTCGCCATCAGTGCAAAGTTCCTGTATGGGAGAAAAACACTCAGAAAATAAAAATGACAAATGTTTTGCAAAGTTTTATGACAACAACTCAAAATAGTTTTAAAACAAAGAGTTAAATGAACAATGTGAAAGAACACATGATTTTCACTGCACTTTTCATTTACTTCCTTGCCAAGGGAACTTAAAAAATATAAACAACTTGGAAAAAAAAAATATATATATATAAACAAAAACTTTTCTTTTATACATTCTATTATCCTAGAGGCTCAACTTCTGGAAAAAAATCCACAAATAACAAAAACTTACTTCCATTTCTAGGTATCTGGTTCCAAACCACAGTATCTAGAATGTTCTTTGCTTTCCTTACTGATTTTTCCCTTCCCTCAGAAGTAATTCTTTCACAAGTTCAAGAATTTCCATTATGTCTTAGAATGATTCCTAATGTGTGAAGGTCAAACTAAGAGTCCATAACACAAATCTTAAAACTGCTTGGGAAGACATGTGCTACGTCCCCTGCTCCCAAGACCGCCTGGCCTGGCTATCTAGACTGCTTGTTGGAAGGCCAGATATGACCTTCTAAGAAGGACATTTAAGTGGGTCCCAATGTAGCAGTAATAGACAGAAGTCCAAAGTGGTCCCGGCCAGGATTCAAAAGCATGATTCAAGATGTAGGATTACAATGCCAGCTCATAGCATATAGCTCAGTAAAGGTATCCCTTTTCCAAAACGTTCGTTCAGAGTCAAATGCCAAAATCAAATGAATAATCTTCATCACCCAACATCACTTATATTCCAGGGAGAAAAATAAAATGAGTCCAGAGGCTGGAGAAATTTGGCTTAGCGGTTAAGACACTTGCTTGGGAAGCCAAAGGACTCAGGTTCAATTCCCCAGTACCCATATAAGCCAGATGCACAGGTAGTGCATATGTCTGGAGTTCATTTGCAGTGGCAGTTCTGGTATGCCCATTCTCTTTCTCTCTCTCTCCACCCCCCTTCCTCTCTTTCTTTCAAATGAATAAATAAAATATAAAAACTAAAAATAAAAATAAATGAGATCAGAGCAGTAACCGTAAAAATCTGCCTTTAACTTCTTAATTTTTAAAAGTTACTTATATTTGATGCCTTAAAACATCTATGGTAGAGCCAGGCTTGGTGGCACACACCTTTAATCTCAGCACTTGGGAGGCAGAGGTAGGAAGATCGCCTTGAGTTCAAGGCCACCCTGAGACTACATAGTGAATTCTAGGTCAGCCTGAGCTAGAGTGAGACCCTACCTCGAAAAACAAAAACATGAGCCCTAGGGGTATAACATCTGCTGATGTCTGGAAAAATATATATACAGTGAGTAAGCACTTCTCTTAGTATTTATACCCTTATATTAATGCTACTCTCACTTTGGGTAGAGAATCTTCTCTTTTCAGATGGCAGTGACCTTGGGATGACTCAGAAGGTATCACAGTGCTGGAAAGAAGTGACTGGAGTACTGAGTAACATCTCGATCACACCTTCCAAGGCTCAGGGTCTAATGTGGAAGAGGTGGCGGGAAGAATGTAAGAGCCAAAGGAAGGGTAGGACTCCTTACAACAAGCTCCTCCAGACACAAAATGGGCTGGATATCCATGAACTCATAGTGCCTGACACTACCTACACAAGACCATCATAAGAGGAGGAAAAGATCATGACATCAAAATAAAAGAGACTGATTGAGATGGGGAGGGGATATGATGGAGAATGGAATTTCAAAGGGGAAAGTGGGGGGAGGAAGGGTATTACCATGGGATATTTTTTATAATCATGGAAAATGTTAATAAAAATTGAGAAAAAAAATAAAATGCAGGAGAGACTTGTCAAAAAAAAAGTCGAGGGGGGGTAGGTAGGGTATTACCATGGGAGTTTTTTTATAATCATGGAAAATGTTAATAAAATTGAGAAAGAAAAAAAAATAGTCTATGGTGCTTTGTATGTTTTAAAAGTCTTATGGAAAGTAAGTCACAAAAGCATCACCACAAGCTTATGAGCAGATAATATTGTAAGCTATTTCACAGACTAAGAAACCGAGGCACACACTGCAACACACTAGAGCGTGTGTGCACCGGCTCCACTACCTACACGTGCCTGGCTGTGTTGCAGTGCCTCTTGGGAAAAGTGTGGAAAACTTTTCATTATCGTGACCTTGGAACTTCATGGTCTAAGCTACTGTCAGACATACGTCATGGTTCAAGAGCTAGTCTCTCACTGTATTGGTGGCTCTCTATCCAGGTTCCATAATCCATTGAGTCAAAATGTGGACTGAAAACATTTAAGGAAAGAAACTGCTGCTCGCACTGAGCATATGTTTTCTTCTTTCATTGCCCTTAGCGACACTTAGTAAGCACTGTTCACAGCACTTACACTGCACTAGGCCTTACGGTACTATGGGGGTGACCTGAAGCATACAGAAAGGTTATGTGGTTTACTTTACATTTTTATTAGATAAGAGTGAGGGGGGAGGGGGGGGAGAGACACTACAGTGGAACTCCAGAAGTGTGTGCTCCCTTGTGTATATGTGTGACATTGCATACTTGCAACATGGTGTGTCTAGCTTACATGGTATCAGGAAAGTCAAGCACCAGTCCCTAGGCTTCACAAGTAAGCACCTTAGTCACTAAACCATCTCTTCAGTGCTACACTTTTTTTTTTTTTTTTTCCCGAGGTAGGGTTTCACTCTTGCCCAGGCTGACCTGGAATTCACTATGTAGTCTCAGGGTGGCCTGAAACTCACAGTGCTCCTCCTACCTCTGCCTCCCGAATGCTGGGATTAAAGGTGTGCGCCACCATCCCTGGCTTCCCTACACTATGTTTATCCCAAGCGCTGGGATTATAGATGTGAGCCACTATGGCTGGCATCTCATCACATTACTTCAGTCACTGGACAAATCCTGCATCTACTTTAACTGCGGTTACAGTGAGTTCTTGCCTAGCCCCTCCTTTCTATGATGTCTACACTATATACCAACTCGCCTGGTATATAGACCCTGTGTCTAAAAACTACCAGAGGGGCTGGAGGGAAGGCTTAGCAGTTAAGGCATTTGCCTGCAAAGCTAAAGGACCCAGGTTCGATTCCCCAGGAACCACATAAGCTAGATGGACAAGGGGGCGCACGTACCTGGAGTTTGTTTGCAGCGGCTGGAGCCCTGGTGCACCCATTCTCCCTTCCTCTCCCCCTCTCTTTCTCTGTTAAATAAAGAACTAGATATTTACAAGCCCCGAGGGGCAGAGTGAAGCAGGCGGTCCTCACTGGAAGGGTGAGGTCCTAGCCGCTGTCCGCAGCCACACTCTCCGTGTGACCTAATCCTGGCTGTAGATTCAACAGGGAGTTTCAGCCATGTTGGACAAAAGTGAGAACCACCTACACTTACCAAGGAATCAACTTATAACAACTGAAATACTGATTTAAACCCCAACGCACTTGGGATACCCATCTATGCATACTGTGGTAAGTGGTATAGCCAAATACTTTATATAGCCTCTGTCCTGTGCGCTTTCAGATAACTGAAGTTAGCGAGAAGAAATTCCAACACCAGCCTGTCCCTGTAACCTGGGCTGGAGGGGCCTATGCTATCAACACAGCCCTGCAGATGCTGAGTTGAGAGAAAGAGCAGCATCCCTGGTAGCATTTCAAGCTCTAAGGAAAGGTACAGGGCATCTTTGGGAAATCAACATGGCTCCGGCTGGGTGAGGAGGGAAACAAACAAACATGATGGGCGTTGTGTCTGGCTTTACATGGGTGCTCGAAAATCGAAACTGGGCTGGCAGACTTTACAAGCAAGAGTCTGTAACTGCTGAGCCATCTCCTCAGCCCCAAATCCTGACATTTTTAACTTAACACAATACATACCTCATTTATTTTTAATTAATTTCAATATTGTAATTCGGAGCCAATATAAAATCACCAAACAAAATTTAAAAATCTTCCCATCATATTTATCTTCAAAAAACTGACTAAAATAAATAAATAATAAATAAAGCCAAGATCAAAAAACAAACAAACAAAGCCAGATGGGTCATTAGGCGTTTTTTATTATAAAGTCCTGAGAAGAAAACACACAGGTCCCTTTTGTAGTTCTAGGGAGAAGTGGAGCCAGTTCTGCACATCCACTAGAGGAGGCCAAACACTTTTCTTCAGTCCACTGCTTACATGTCACTCAGCTTTCCTATTTGACCTTTTAACAAGTGCTTTTCTTCAACACGGCAAAGATACTGGCATTCAAGTAAAATGCATTACTGCTCTAAGAACCCAAAATTATGACCTCAAGAAATTATTCAGGCTTATAGCAGTAAGAAATCACATTACTTATTTATGACATTTAATAGCTGTGTAAGCCAAATATACTGTAAATTAGAATGCTGCTTAATAAAAGCATGGCATGGGGACACTCAGAAAACTGTCATCCTTTGGCTTATATTGCTAACTAAAATGGTAAAAAGTAAAAATGATAAGTTATTTTTTTTTTAATTTATTTGAGAGCGACAGACACAGACAGAAAGACAGATAGAGGGAGAGAGAGAGAGAATGGGCATGCCAGGGCTTCCAGCCTCTGCAAACGAACTCCAGACGCGTGTGCCCCCTTGTGCATCTGGCTAACGTGGGACCTGGGGAACCGAGCCTCGAACCGGGGTCCTTAGGCTTCACAGGCAAGCGCTTAACCGCTAAGCCATCTCTCCAGCCCGATAAGTTATTTTTTGATACTTTATTGAAACTTCTTTTTTAAAAAAAAAGATTTTATTTTTATTTACTTATGAGAGAGAGAGAAAGAGAGAGAGAATGAGAATGAGAATGAATGGGCATACCAGGGTCTCTAGCCACTGCAAAAGAACTACAGATGCATGTGCTACCATGAGCATCTGGCTTATGTGGGACCTGGAGCATCGAACCTGGGTCTTTAGGCTTTGCAGGCATGCACCTTAACTGCTAAGATATCTCTCCAGCCCTATAGAATTATTAAGCAAAGTCCTATAGTAATAATTAGTTGTAACAACAGTAATATAAAATGGTATATTTATCTATATTTTAAGATTGAAAGTTACAAACTTATAAAAAATTAGTAAAGAAGCTGCCAAATGTATTTTTATTTTTGCTTTTTAAATTTTATTTTATCATTTTGTTTTCAAGGTAGGGTCTTGCTGTAGCCTGGACTGAGCTTGAATTCACTATGTAGTCCCAATGTAGCCTCAAACTCATGGCGATCCTCCTACCTCTGCCTCCCAAGTGCTGGAATTAAAGGCATGCACCACCACGCTTGGCTCAGTTTTGGTTTTTAAGGGTATTTTCCATCACAAATGACAAAGTAAGTGTAACTCTGACAGGATGATCTTTGAAATACACTGATTTAAAGTACACTCCGTAGTAAGGGAGAGAAAGAGGAAACAAAAGGTGTATATAATTCTTTTACAAAGTACATACATTATGGAATTTTAATCTAAATCTTTAGCTGGGTTGTCGTTTATGTAAAAAGTGGGATATTAGTGTCTTACATAGTGTATCATAAGTAATGAAAATAATGAACCTTTAAAGAAAAGGGGAAATGAGCTATCTATAAAAGCAAAGACAAGTGATTGCATTACTATTTTTCTTAAACATTGCTTGGCACATGTTCCTATCATTCAGGTTAGAAATGCACCTAAAGGAAGACACCTAGTAAATGTTTTAGGATATCCAACATATTGCTAGACTCAGAATAACTGAACACTTTTATAATAGTATTATGTATCAACATGAATTAAACATTTATCAAATATTTTCTTTTTCTTTTTTCTTTTTTTGGTTTTTCTTGGAACAGGGTGTCATATATCCCAGGATGGCCTTGAATTTACTGTGTAGCTGCGGCTGGTGTTGAACTTCTCATTCTTCTGCCTTTAGCTCTCAAGTGCCAGGATTACAGGCACGTGCCACCATGCCCAGCTATCAAATATAAATTAACATTAAAAAGGAAATAATAGGGCTGGAGAGATGGCTTAGCGGTTAAGCGCTTGCCTGTGAAGCCTAAGGACCCTGGTTCGAGGCTCGGTTCCCCAGGTCCCACGTTAGCCAGATGCACAAGGGGGCGCACACATCTGGAGTTCGTTTGCAGAGGCTGGAAGCCCTGGCGTGCCCATTCTCTCTCTCTCCCTCTATCTGTCTTTCTCTCTGTGTCTGTCGCTCTCAAATAAATAAAATAAAAAAAAAAGGAAATAATATCAGAAAATGTTTATTATTTCCATATAAGAAGTTTCTTCTTTTAAAGCGAGAGCCGTATTTTGTTCATTAGTGCTATTTAATAGCAATTTTTCCCTAACATTTCTCAACGTTAAGAATGTATTTACATTAACGTGTAATAGTCACAGGAGAAAGTTGCATGCAATGTTAGAAACATTTTTTAACTTAACCCCAATTAGATCCTTTAACAATATCAAAATATTCTTGGTAATAAAAAATACATTTAAGCCAGGTCTCGTGGTGCACACCTTGAATCCCAGCACTCGGGAGGTTGAGGTAGGAGAATTGCCATGAGTTCGAGGCCACCCTGAGACTACAGAGTGAATTCCAGGTCAACCTAGGCTAGAGTGAATCCCTACCTCGAAGGAAAGAAAAAAAAACCACTAAACTGGACTAAGAACCATGTTTGTTGCTGCAGCCTTTGGATTTCAATCTATACTTTTCAACTAGTCTTCTGATTCTTTTTTTAGACCTCCCCTACAGAAATAAATAGTATTCAATACGAAAACATACCTTGCCATGAGGATCAGCAAACATTCTTGTGAAAATTTCACATAATCTTTTCAGTTCAACTCGGCTGCCAAAATAATTAAGTGGCTAATTAATATCTTGCTTTAGGACAAAGTCATTTAAAAAGAAGCTTACATATAATCACATCCTAATTCACAGCAAGTATATCAACTCTGATTTCAATGGCATCAAGTCATCTTCTACATTCTCCCCCATTAAAACCTATTAAATTATCTAAAACTAGTTCTTTTTTTTTTTGCTTATTTGTTTTCTGGTTTTGGTGGAGGATGTGGGCATCAGTAAAGTTAGGTTCATATACAGGCTAACTATATAAGTTTAAAACATTACATAAATAAGGACAACCAAAGATAAAAAGGGAAAGCAGGCTAAAGCTGTTAGGAACCCAAATCCTGGAGCCAAAATAAACTGTGTACAGAGGAATCTACTCCAATCCCACTTGATATTCTGCTACATGAACACTAAGAATATATCTGCATTTCTAAATAAGGAGGCATCCTTTCCTCTCAATGAAAAATTTATCAGAAATAAGTTTTGATAATCTTCACATTTTATTCATTTGTTTTTATGGAGCTGAGAATCAAAGGAATCTCACATGTGCTAGGCAAACACTCTACTACTAAATTACATTCCCAGCTCTTAGTTATTTTATTTCGAAAAATTACTAGCATTTTTATTTGTAAATAGTTTCCTTTTTAGCCTGGTGTAGTGTGGCACACGCCTTTAATCCCAGCACTTGGGAGGCAGAGGTAGGAGTGAGTTTAAGGCCACCCTGAGACTCCATAGTGAATTCCACATCAACCTGGACTACAGTGAGACTCTACCTCCAAAAAAAAAGGGACTCAAAGTAAAAAAGTTTTCTTTCTAAATGTTTTATTAAATAGGGCAAATACTAGTTTTGTGAACAGTTCTAGTAAGCCACAGTGTAGATGGTCCTAAAGGACTGTGCTTGGGAAAATAGAAGAAAACCTGGACTCAGGACAAGTCTGTTTCTAGACAGGATGTCTCAGTGTTACAGGAACAAAGCAAAGTCAAAAACAGGGAGCTTACTTTATGACAACACATCTCACCTTAGTGTTCTCTGATTTTTTAGTAGGTTCTGCAGACCCAGGAGGCCTTCTTTCCTTTCTGACCAGTTGGAACTAGCACATCTGTTGAGGACTTCTGCCACGTCTTCCGTCTGCCTCATGTATGTGGGAATACTGCCGTTGCGGGAGCTGTAGGAGCGCTCTGAGCAGGCGCTGGAAGCGTCACTGTTGGCATCGTCATCTGAATGCATTCCATATGACTCGTATCTTCTCCGAGCGGGTTTTTTCTGTTACACACAGAGAACCTCATTCAGCAGTACTTAAGAACATATCAGTATTCACAATACCTAGTGACCATAAAAGGACCGAGTCATTTTAAAGTTAAGTGCAAAGCATGCTGGGAATATGATCAAATGCTGGCGTGTAGTTTTGTTCAGGAAACATTTTAGGAGGTGGCAGCAGGAGATGAATTACCCTTTAGCTTTGAGAAGTGCTAGGAGAAGACCATAGGGAGTCCAGTCATGTGAAAGTGGGATGTATTCAAAATGTAGGCTTTTTCCTTTCTCCTAACTTATGCAAAACTAAGACCTATCAGAATGTTAAGAAGAAACTGGACTAGAAATTTGAGTTGCTAATAGAAAATATGACCTTTCAAAGAGTGCAGTGGACCAGAAAACCATGTTCCCTGATGTAAAGCACTGAGTCCTTTCCTGTCTCTGCTTCCTGCTCTCGTGTTTCCACTATGACTTCGCGGCCGGTTTTCTTTCCTACTATTCTGGCCATCATGTTTCTTACTATGATTTTTCGGTGACAAAGTCCTTATGAGCTTCCCCCCACACTCGCAATTTTTTCAATGTCTCTGTACCAATATTTCTCAATAAATATAAGAAAGCATGCTCAGGTGGTTTATCTCTAATGTTTACCATTTAATATACACAGCTGACCATTTATACCTCTCATACTAAAAGTGACATAAGGTAAATAGCTCATCTGGTATTTACTTGGAAGAAATGGAAACAAACCCATGTAAACTCATATTTGGATTTGGCTGGTAAGTGCTGGGGATATTTCTATGAAGCACACTAAGCACAATAATTTAAATAATTCCAAGTTGTCTGTAAGCACTCTAAAGTCTTCAAGAACATGACTTGAACATAAATAGCTCCAGCAGTCTTAAATGCTACAGCTATCACTAACAGCCCTCATGCTAAACCTGGAGACACCACCCTCATTTAGAATGGGAAAGCTGTGGTGTTTCCTGACCTAGGCTCCGGGACCACTTTATCATGCACATGACCTCATCTTACTCATATGAGTAGTTAGGGTCAAAAAAGTATCACCTCCCATGACACTATGTGGAAACAGAGTCCCCTTTGAGATAATCACAGTTATAGAATAGCAGGATATCTAAAGATTTTACTACTTCCACTTTAATTTTTTATAGATGACTATCATCTGTTAAACTGATGGAGTAAAGGAACAGTTATGGTATCATAAGATGTCAGAAAATAACAACGTCTATACCTTGGTCCGTATGTCTCCTAAGAGCTGACAGCAGTAAATTTTTAAAGAGAGAAATTGAAAACAATGAAGATAATTTGCTATTAACACAGAGAAATAGGCACTATCAATACCTATAGGCAGAAACAAAGTTTTTAATATAGATGCAAAAAAAACAGCTTATTGGCCGGCTATAGCTTTAATCATGTCTATGTCCTTTAGTTCAAAGATAAATGACCAAGATACAAAACATCCCCATAACCAGTTCCCCAAAGAAACACATATTCTTATTGGCACTCGTTTGCTAGTTCCAAATTAAATTTAAATTAAATTGGATTTTCCCAGATCCAAATTAATACTAGTAGTTGAAATATTATCCTCCACAATTTGACATTTGCAAGGAGAGTATTCAAGTATTCAATAGAATCCTAGTTCTAGACTTTAATTTAGCCTTTTTGGTTAGGTATTCCTATATATCTCAAACCCAGTGATGTAGTAGCACAAATGTAGCCCATCCAATTCACAGAACTTAAATAAGTAGAACTTAACTGGCAAATCATCCAATATAAAAACAATCATTAAAATATATGATTTGGGTAATAAGTGATGAGGAACAGCAAGCTTCAAACATATGGTGAGTTAAGTACCATCATACAGATGTGAGAAATGTATACTAGGTTAAAAAGAACAAAGTCTTTACTTATATTAGTTTATGTAAAAAAAAAAATAACCGGGGCTGGAGAGATGGCTTAGCGGTTAGGCGCTTGCCTGTGAAGCCTAAGGACCCCGGTTCAAGGCTCGATTCTCCAGGACCCACGTTAGCCAGATGCACAAGGGGGCGCATGCATCTGGAGTTCTGTTTGCTGTGGCTGGCGGCCCTGGCGTGCCTATTCTCTCTCTCTCTGCCTTTCTCACTCAAATAAATAAATAAATAATAAAATATTAAAAAAAAAAATAACCAGGGGCTGGAGAGATGGCTTAGCAATTAAGGAATTTGCCCGTCAAGCCAAAGGACCTTGGTTCAGTTCCCTAGGAAACATGTAAGCAGGGTGTACAAGGTGGCGCATGTATCTGGAGGTCGTTTACAGTGGCTGAAGGTGCTGGTACGTCCATTCTCTCTCCCTCCCTCCCTCTCTGCCTCTTTCTATTTCTCAAATAAATAAATAAGATAAACTAATGAAAATTAAAAAATAAATAACCAGGGGTAGAGATATGGCTCAGCAATTGAGGTGCTTGCCTGCAAAGCCTAACAACCTGTTCCCAAGACCCACATGAAGCCAGATTCAGAAAGTGGCACATGTATCTGGAGTTTGTTTGCTGTGGCTAGAGGCCCTGATGTGCCCATATTCATATTCTCTTTTTCTCTCTCTGCTTGCAAATAAATAAATTTATAATTTTTATTTATTTATGGGCTGGAGAGATGGCTTGGCAATTAAGGTGCATGCCTGTGAAGCCTAAGGACCCAGGTTTGATTCTCCATGTCCAACATAAGCCAGATGCACATGGTGGCACATTCTTTCTCTCTGTCTCAAATAAATAAAAATAAAATCTTTTAAAAATTATTTATTACAGATGGGGGGTGAGAAAGAGAGATTGTGTGAATGGGCACCCCAGGGCCTCCAGCCACTGCAAATGAACTCCAGACACATGTGCCACCATGCACATCTGGCTGACATGGGTCCTGAAGAATCAAACCTAGGTCCTTAGGCTTCACAGGTGAGCACCTTAACTGCTAAGGAATCGCTCCAGCCTGTAACCTACATTTTTAGCTGTATAGTATTCTTCTTATTTCAAAGGACAGGGGATAAAATTCAGTGGTAAAGTGCTAGTACAGCTCTTGCTAATGTGTGAGCCCTTGGGTTCTAAGGCAGTACCACCAGAAAGCAAAGACAAAGCCTTTTCTCAACTCAGGTAAGAATCTGAGGGAGTATGAAACCGGGTATGGTGGAGCATGCATTTAAAGCCAGCACTCAGAAGTCTGAGGTCAGCCTAAGCCACAGACTGAGACCCAACCTCAAAAACTAAAAGCAAGGGCTAGAGGATGGTTTAGCAGTTAAGGAGCTTGCCTGCAAAAGCCCAAGAACCCATGTTTGACTCTCCAGGTTTCACATAAGCCAGACACATGGGTAACACACGTGCACAGGGTCGCACATGCACACATGTCTGGAGTTTGATGACAGTGGCTGGAGGACCTGGCACGCCAATTCTCTCTCTCTCAGAGCACAGGATTAGTAGCGTAAGTGATAATTTCAGTCATTGTTCTTAGCAGTGTCAGGCAAAGAACTCCGAAGCATTTGTCCTGCCCTGCCCTGTCCTGCCCCACTCCGCCCCACACGGGTAGAAGGCTCACTCATGCACTGGTTTCCTAACTGCGGTATTACTAACAAGGACACAGAAATGGAGAAGAGTACCAAGGCATCGGCTACGGCCTCCTCCACGTCGGAACCCGTGTTCAGGACTCGCATGGCACTGACAGAGGATGACAGTCGGCTTGACTGGCTGATCCCGTAGCCCGGACCTATGTCATCAAGAGAAGGAAAGTGGCTGTGAGAAGGTTACAAATGTAGTAATGTCAGGGTGGAAAATTTTAAGACCCTTAGGAGGGAGGGAAAGGAAAAGGAAAAAAAAAAAAAAAAACCAATGGGGCAAAGCATTTTAAAAGCAACATTGTTAACACTGAGTTCTTGGTCAAATGAAAGGGTGAAGGCAAAGTTAACGACACATGGAGAACCAATTTACAGAAGAGCAACTATTTTCTTAGGAGCAGCAGGAAGACGAAAGCACGGCTACAGACGAAGGGCTCACACAAGGACAGCGGCCCTCCTGCACCCAGCGAGCCGGGCCAGCAGTCCGCTGCTGTTCTAATAAACCACAGAGCCACCAGAGCAGGACCAAGCCTTAGCCAGTAACGGTCAGGGAGACCAACACGGTCATCCCAGCAACGCACAGAGAGTCTGCTTAAGATCAAGGTTAAGCTGATTCTATCGCATGTAGGGTTCACCAGCTCTTCAGTGGCTGGTGCGTGCTGCCCAGTGTTTCCAGATAGGAAGGGATGAATCAGAAGGGAGGCCCCATTTGCCCTGCCAATTGTGCTGTGTACTCTGTTTACAATCAAAACACTTTATCCACCATTTTGGTTTTTTTTTTAAAACACATATATAAAGATGAACTAAATGACCAAGAACACAGAACAGTTCTATATTGAAAACTGACAAAACAAGTTACACAAAAGAAAAATGTCCATCTGCCAGTGACAAAAAATGCTAAGGCTGGTGAAGGGGAAAAATTACTGAGGGGGAAGGGGAAGGGGCACAGTGATTTATTCTCTAGTAAATTAAATGAAAACAAATCAACTTAAAAAAATGAGTATTACATGATGAAAACTGAAAAGGACAAAACCTGAGAGGAATGCACAGATGACAGTGACAGTGTACTCGTCCTTCACCTGAGGCCCCGCACACGTCAGGGGCGTAGAGGGCACCAGTAGATCTGGAGTGGTGTCTGGAGGCTGGAATAACAGACCATACAAACCTCATCTGTCACCACGGAAACAGAGCAGTGGCGGCAGCACTATGCCCAGCAGGAGGCTTAGTCAGCGCCGGTGCTCTTAACATGACCGACCAGAATGCTGCCGAGGGCGGCAACGGCTAATTAGCACTGCAAGATCAAACTTGACACACAAATACAACTTTTACCTAAGTGGACAGACATATCCTACAGGAGACAAAAGAGGCAAGTATTCAAATGGAAGGAAATGTCAAAAATACAAACATGAAAACAAAACAAAAACAAACACTGTAGGTAAAAAAAACCACTATGGTAACTAGTGACTAATAAAATCTTATCTCCTTAAATCCTGACACCCAAATTTTATAGGTCTAAATGTTAGTGCTCCATACACATGTAGGAACCCTGAGCCCCAAAGGTGATGGTGTCAGGAGGTAGATGAGGCCTTTGGTCAGGACCCCAGATCGCTAGCAGCTCCTTCTATGATAGGCCACTGTCATACCCATCTAACGGGCCCTCACCACACACAGAACTGAACTCTGACTTAGCCTACAGAACTGTGAGAATGCCAGCCATTTAGATTTTAGGGGTTTTTTGAAGCAGGGTGTCAATGCAGCCAAGGCTAACCTATAGCTCACTCTAGCCCAGGTTGGTCTTGAACTCATGGCAACTCTACTACCTCAGCCTCCCAAGTGTTGGGATTACAGGTCTGAGCCACCATGCCTGGCAAATTCTGGTCATTCATAAGTGTCAGTCTATGATATTTGTTATAGCAGTGTAAACAGATTCAGACAGACAGGGTGTAAGAGTACAAAGAGGTTACTTTATCTGATCAAGGCCACACCACTGAGTGATACAACTTAGTCTGTACTTCATGTCTGTGCATGTGTGTGTATGGGAGTGTGAAGGCCAGAGGTTGACATTGGGTTGGATGTCTTCCATAGTTGCTCTCCACCTTGCCCTTTGAGACAGGGTCTCTCACTGAACCCAGAGCCCACCAGATTCAGCTAGACTAGCGAGCCGCTGGGAGCCCACTGTCTGCTTCCTCAGTGCTGGGATTATTTGCATGTGTCACCATATCACGCCCAGTATTTGACATGGGTGCTGGGGTTCTACACTCAGGTCCTTGTGGTTACATGGAAAGCACTTGAGCCACTGAGACAGCTCCTCAGCCCCAAAGTACTAGTTAGAATGGTGAAGGGTAATGAAGAAATTCTAAAGATTCTCAGAGTACGAAAGCTTGTTTCCTGAAACTACATAGTGAATTCCAGGTCAGCCTGAGCTTGAGTGAGACCCTATCTCAAAAAACCAAAAGAAAAAAGAAGTTAATCCCCTCCCACTGACATAAGTAGTTCATATATTATTTTATAGCATTTTTCTAGTAACCCACATTAAATGAAATAAATTGAAAAGTCAATTTTTCTCTTAAAAGGAAATGAAAAGTTTTATGCAACTAGTCCATATTTCACTTGAGTGATAATATTGAATATTATCTTTCAATCCTACAAGTGGACTTAATTCCACCTTCTTTAGTTTTTTGTTTTGGTTATATATCCCAGGCAACCCTCCCCATGGTCTTCCTGCCTCAGCCACCTGAGTGTAGAAAATACATTCAATATTCTAAAGTTTTTATCTGCGTGACATTCACTTGTTTATAAAAGCGATGTGTTCATATGATGACTGATTTAGTCAATTTAGACAAGTCAACAAGATCAGAGGCATTTTCTTCTACACGCTTCGAAAATTACGTTTGTTCTGCTTGAGGCAGGGTCCCATTCTAGTCCCACGCGGACCTGGAACTCACAATATAGCCCACGCTTGCCCCTAACAGAAGAATCCTCCTCCTTCAGATGCCCAAGTGCTGGGCTTAACGGCCATGAGTCACCACACCCAGCTCTTTCTTCAAGCGAGCACCTTAACTGCTGAGCCATCCCTCCAGCCCCAGCTCTCTCCTCAAAATGACAGGAAAGATGGGAGCAAAGATGAGGCACGCTAACTTCCAGGTCCCTGTCGTCAGGGAAGACGGTGCAGCTCACGCCGCGGACACTCACCAAGAGGCTGAAAAGAGCGGACAGGACTCGTGTCTCTGCTGCTCTCCCGGCTGGCTTCCCGGCTGCATCCTTGACTTACGCTGGGTCGAGGAATGCGACTACTTCGGGCTGTTGTCAAGTGACGGCAGCATAGCAAGAGAAGACATTGGGGTTTAAATTTGTGCTTCGGTTTTTTGTTTCGTTTTGTTTTGTTTTTCGAGGTAGGGTCTCACTCTAGCCCAGGCTGACGTGGAATTCGATATGTAGTCTCAGGCGGGCCTTGAACTCACAGTGATCCTCCTACCTCTGCCTCTGGAGTGCTGGGATTAAAGGTGTGTGCTACCACACCGGCTGTGTTTTAGTTTTTATTACTTAAGAACTGACTGGTTAAAAAAAAAAAAAAAAGAATACACACACACACACACACACACATATATGAAAAAATAAATTACTCTTCCTTTTTTTTTTGAGACAGTCTTTGAAGCCATGTAGCCCAGGCTAGCCTCAAACTCAGTAGGGTAGCTTTTGATTTCTTCTCTCATTCCTCACAAATAAAAAGCCTAAACACAAGAAAAGAAGTGATGGAAAATCTAAGAGAAGTGACTGAAGGGAAGTAGAAGGCTGGAGACATTGCTCAGTGGTTAAGACACTGCAAAGCCTAATGACCCAGGCTGGATTCCCTAGTTCCCACAAAAAGTCAGATTCACAAAGCAGTACATGTACCTGGAGTTCATTTGCAGTGGGTAGAGGCCACATGGCAAGCCCATTCACATTCTCTCCCTCTTTCTGTCTTTGCTAGTCTCTGCTTGTAAGTACATAATTTTTTTTGAAAAAGTGTAAAATGAAGAATTTAAAATAATGTCTAGAAAACAAAAAAGGCGAGTCAGCCAAGATGAAAATTCCAGGAGTCTCTGGGCCACTTACCAACCACAGCAAGAGAGAAAAAGGGCTGCTAAGGGACAGAATTCAAAGTCTATAGGCTTAAAAAAGAAAGCAAGTCTCCAATAGATACTCAAAAAGCTAAACTCCTACACATAATTTCTGAGAAAAATTATTTGAGCAAATGTATGAACTAAAGTAAAATAATACATCAAGAAAAAAGGGAAGACCCAAGAAAAGAGTCCACTTAGTCCAGGAAAGCAGTTGATGGAAACCTCCAAATGATGGCTGAAAAAGAGGCCCAGGCAGCATTGAATCAATGAAGAAAGGAAGCCCCACTCCGGCCCCTGCCTCCCACAAGAATTACTGAGAAGACGGTCACAATGCAAGTCAGGAGAAGAGAATGTTATTCCTGCGTAAACTATCAAAGAAACAATTAGAAATTCTTAGAAAAGGTACAATACGTCATATAGGAAGGTCACATTCCAAATGCAAAGCCCAAGATGTGGCACAGCCAGAAGTAATGGGGTAAGATGCTGAGACCTCACTTCTGTATGGAGCGTTCTCCTTCCACACTGCATGGTGCTCATACCCAGTTAGGAAGATACGGACCTAACACACTGCACCTCGGTGGCAAACATTTATTTACTTATAAGGCAATAATTGTTATGTATAGATTTTCATCTCTTATGTGAACAAAAGATGAGAGAGTCTTGCTATGCAGCCGAGGCTCACTGGATACTGGCCATCCTTCTTACTGTGGCTCTGGAATCTGGGGTGACAGGCTACAGGCAGCAATCACCAAGCCAGTGCTTTCAGCTCGTAAAGATACCATATGAGCCGGGCGTGGTGACGCATGCCTTTAATCACAGCACTCGGGAGGCAGAGGTAGGAGGATTGCTGTGAGTTTGAGGCTACCCTGAGACTACATAGTGAATTCCAGGTTATCCTGGGCTAGAGTGAGACCCTACCTCCAAAAACAACAACAATAACAACAAAAAGATAACATATGAAAAGCTGTGGAGAGATGGCGTAGTGGTTAGGTGCTTGCCTGTGAAGCCTAAGGAACCCCAGTTCGAGGCTTGATTCCCCAGGACCCACATAAGCGAGATGCACAAGGTGACGCATGCATCTGGAGTTTGCAATGGCTAGTAGCCCTGGTGAATCCATTCTCTCTCTACCTACCTGCCTCTTTCTCTCTCTGTCACTCCCAAATAAATAAATAAAAATAAACAAAAAATTTCTTAAAAAGATACCATATGAAACAAGTACACAAGGCTTGTTTGTGAGTGCAGGTGTTTAAACTTCACTAATACAAAAGTAAGTAAAATAACGTTGAGAGCATGTGAAAGATACAAGAGTGGATATACTGGTTTGAGTTGAAACGAATACATAGGAAAGTATTTTTAAACTTACATTAATTTATAAGAGACTTTTATAATGAAAAACAAAAGAAGCTGCCATTCATGACCTCACAGTGATTGCTGCTCACCCTCCTGAGGAATGGACTGGGGGCACAGAGGGAACACAAGAGTAGAGCCCGACGGGAATAATGACCAATTTGCAATATGTTTGTATGCTAAAGTTTTCAATTAACAGAAGCTGGTGTAGTGAGGGAACTTCTGCTCTGGGCCTGACAGATCAGGCAGTAGCTGTCCTGAGGACAAAGCCAATACCATGACTGGTAAAGAAGGAAAGGGATGGAGGGAAGGAAGTACATCAGGAACACAGGTAGATACAGATTTTCTGGGTCCATGAAGCCAATGTTGACCAGACAACCCTGAACCTTGTGCAACCTGCAAATACTTCAGCTCCAAGCCAATAAACCCCTTTACTGTTTAAGCTGGCTTCAATTATGATTGGTTATCTGAAATTAAAGGTATTCTTTTTATAAAGTTTTATTCATTTTGTGTCTATATGCACATGTACACAGTGTCTCTTGCTCTTGCAAATGAATGTCTGTCCAGGTTTATGTGGGTGGCTAGGGAATTAAACCCTGGCTAGTAGGTTTTGCAAATAAGTGCCTTTATACACTGAGCCATCTCCCCAGCCCCAAGTTAAAAGTATTCTCATCAGCCAAGTGGTGGTGGTACATACCTTTAATCCCAGCATTAGGGAGGCAGAGGAAAGAGGATCACTCTGAGTTCGGGGTCCGCCTGGGACTACAGACTGAGTTCTAGGTCAGCCTGGGTTTGAGACCCTACCTCTAAAAAAAAAGCCCAAAAAATAAAAATTTAAAAAATGAACAAAAGTATTCTTGTCAACACACAGAAAACACAAGTTCATTAGTGTTAAAGCAAGTGCGCCCTACAAGTCTAATATAAGCAGCTAATATGCACGCACTTATCTGCATAGATGCATACATTATATATAAGTGCCAAGCAAGATATAAATTAAGCAATGATTTTATGCTTTAAAATATTAGTCGTATTTTTCAAGGCTCCCATATACATTCAAAATTCAATTTAGCCGGGCGTGGTGGCGCACACCTTTAATCCCAGCACTCAGAAGGCAGAGTAGGAGGATCACTGTGAGTTCGAGGCCACCTTGAGACTCCATAGTGAATTCCAGGTCAGCCTGGACTAGAGTGAGACCCTACCTCAAAAAAACAAAACAAAACAAAAATTCAATCTATAGCTTAAATTTCAATAATCTACACTTCAATTCTCCTTGTATTTCACAGCTGTTTCACTCAGGCTTATAAACATGCTTGATCATATTCAAAGTCTTCAAGGCTACCAAACCCCAAAGAAACCTAAGTCTTACCCACTGACAGCCGGGACGGACTGGCCTCCCTGCTGCAGCCCTGGCTCCGTGGTATCTTGCTTCTCTTCTGGGCGGAGGCTGACGTGACCAGCACTCGCTGAGCCCCTGAGCTCATGGTGGAGAGGGCTGTCGTGGTCAGAACTCTTCCTGGAGACCCGGATCGACTGCCAGCTAAACACCAACACACATAAAAATATTCACAAGTGAATGCCATGAGAGCATGCTGAAGGGACAGAAACGGAAGAACTACTCGTGTGCTAGAAGACTGATAACACGGCAGGTGGTGAGGTCAGAACGACGGGCTGAGGGTCACTGCTATGGTGGGGGTGGGGTGGGGGATAATATATATGCTGGCATTTAAGCTAATTTAATTTAATTTAATTGTTCAGGTTGGAGGGGGATGTGATAGTATACTTTATTTTTATTTATTTATTTATTTTTTTTTTTTGAGGTAGGGTCTCACTCTGGTCCAGGCTGACCTGGAATTCACTATGTAGTCTCAGGGTGGCCTCGAACTCACGGAAGTCCTCCTACCTCTGCTTCCCGAGTGCTGGGATTAAAGGCGTGCACAACCATGCCCAGCGATAGTATACTTTATAACAACAACAGGGTTGGATTATTTAGGACATAGATAGAAAAAAAAAAAAAAAAAGCCAGGCCAGCCTGAGCTAGAGCAAGACCCTACCTCAACAAACCAGAAAAATAAATAAATAAATCCAAGGCCATCACCTATGTGACGAGACATTTCATATGGCTAAGACGCTTTGGGTGAAAAAGATTATCTTTAAAGGGGGGACAGCCCTTAATTCTATCACTGCTATTACCCTTATTAAATATATTTAACACAGATAATTTGCTTTTTATTAAACTAGTTTGCCTGGTGAAGTCACTTTGAGTGGACACAGAATAGTCATCTGTTTTGCTAAGTATATTTGTAAATTTTATAAAATTAAATGCTGAAGAAATTGGGCCAGCTAAACAAAGAAATTTGCCAGGTGTGGTGGTGCACGCCTTTAATACCAGCACTCGGGAGGCAGAGGTAGGAGGATCACCGTGGGTCTGAGGCCACCCTGAGACTATATAATGAATTCCAGGTCAGCCTGGGCTACACTGAGACCCTACCAAAAAAAAAAAAAAAAAAAAAGGGAAGAAAGAAATTTATTTTGGCTATTTGAAGACACAGGTCTTTGAGTAGCCACACTATGGGGTATACTAGGTGCTGGGGGCAGAACTGGACTAAGGGGCAAATGTCAAAGACAGCACCGTTATGGCCAAGAAGATCATGAGCAAAAGCCAGGAAAAACAAACAAACAAACTCTGAACTATAGTATGGTTTAAACAAGAAACTTAAGAAACAGTTACTTATTTTGAGATGGAGTTTTGTTGCATATTATAAGTTGGCCTTGAGCTTGAAGTAATCTTCATGCCTCTGCTTCCCAAGTGTTGGGGTTACCGTATCTTACAAGAAATATGCTCTTAAACCAGGTGTGGTGGTGCACACTTCTAATCCCAGCACTCAGAAGGCAGAGGTAGGAGTTTAGCTGTGAATATGAGGCCAACCTGAGACTACATAGTAAGTTCAAGGTCAGCCTGGACCAGAGTGAGACCCTCCCACAAATAATCATCATAAAAAGAAAAAGGAAAAGGAAAAAAAAAAAAAGAAAAAAGAAATATGCTCTTAAACTAGAAATGCCTGGGTTAACTTTTTAAGGAGATGACTTTCCTTGTCAAAGTGTTCTATGTGTGAACTATAGAAAATGGACTAGGTGGCCAGGTGTGGTGGCACCCACCTTTAATCCCAGCACTCACGAGGCAGAGGTAGGAAGATTGCCATGAGTTCAAGACTACCCTGAGAGACTACAGAGCGAATTCCAGGTCCGCTCAAGATAGAGGGAGACCCTATCTTGAAGAACAAGGGGGTAGGGAGGGAAGGAGGAAAATGGACTAGGTAGCTCAATGATACAGTCTAACGAGATCTGAATGGCACTTTACACAGCATTACAGTCAATCTTCATGTAGCAATCTTTGCCTTCTATGCTCTACTGCTATGCTGTGGAGTCACTCACTACTGAAGCTGTGCACTCGTTTTTTGTTGTTGTTTTTGTTTTTCGAGATAGGCTCTCACTCTGGTCCAGGCTGACCTGGAATTCACTGTGGAGTCTCAGGCTGGCCTCAGACTTACAGCGATCCTCCTACCTCTGCCTCCCCAGTGCTGGGGTTAAAGGCGTGCGCCACCACGCCCGGCAACCTGTGCGCTCTTACCCACGGTGTTTCATTTCCACCCAGGAGATTCAAAATGCAAACGTTGATGAGAAGTAACGCGAGATGACAAAAAAAAAAAAAAAAAAAAAAAAACAGGAACATGGAATGCTGGACAGGGAGTGGTTTGGTTCAGAGGATGGGGACTGAGGGAACATTTGACATTTCCTAAGGGGCTGAGTTTTTAGTTCTAGCCAGTTCTAATTTGAAGTGATATCAACAAGGTCTTGAGATTTTTCAAAAATGAAGGCTTTGAAATTTCCTGACCGTCCTCATGGTGTGTAGGCAAGCCACACACGAATGGAGCAGGCTGGATGTGGCCCATGGGCTCCTGGGCTATGATTTTTTATATTAGTTTTCTTGGCATGTTCTTGCTTAGTACAATTTATACTTCTGCTTAATTCTTAACTTTATCTGTGCACAAATTGGAGCTTATCTTCCAATGGTGATAGCAACATTGTGATACAAAGTAGTATTTCCAGTGACATTAGAAATTTGCTACTTGAGTATATCAATTCTAAATTATTATAGGGAAATTATTCAAGCCAACTTTAAAACGACTGATCATTTAAAAGTTTTATAATGTTGCAGGTGAGGAGTCTTCAAATCTGGTTTCTTTCCGTTGTGACCTGAGGGACAACTGAGTTACCCATTTCTTCATGCAGTATCTAAACTACACATACATACCACAATATCCAAACACCCAACATGCCACAGACTTACAATGCAAGATGGGCTAATGGGATACTTCATGGGAAAACTTGCAACAATATGAGTTATAATGAACTGAGCACATCCAATGTATATTTTGTTAAAATCCAATATAACTTAGTGTAGGTGGTGGTGTTCATAAGAAAGACTGGAGAAACCCTTGAAATGTGTGGGTCTATTCAGCAGACAAGGAATGTGTAGTTCAGAAGTAGAGTGAATAGAGAATTCATTCCAGTATGCAAGCTCGCTCTCCAGATGTTCAGTTTCCTCCACCCTTCTCCTCAGGAACGAAGTGTGCAGTGCTCCTTCACTCTAATCACCACCCTCTCTTCTCTACTACCTTCTTGTGGTGATTTGAATTAGGTGTTCCCCATACACTCCTGTGTTTTGAATGCTTGTTTTCCAGCTAGTGACAATTTGGGAGGCAGAGCTCCCACTCTTCGGGAGGAGGTGTGTTTCGGGGGTGGGATTAGGGGTGTCATCACCAGCTCCCCTGAGGCCATGTCCAGCCATGCTCTCCCTGCCGTCGGGGAGCCTCCCCTCAAGAACGTAAGCCAAAATAAATCCTTTCCTCCCATTAACCGCTTTGGTTGGTCTGCAAAGAAAAGGTAACTACAACAGAGAAACCTCAACTCCACCAAAGACTGGTGATTATTTCAGCACTTGCAGCTCACGTGGAATTACTTATACTTAAAAAGAAAGTTCAGGGCTCTTTCTCCAACAGACGAATAATGTCCTTTCAGAAAGCCACAGAAAAACCACAGATTAAAAAGTTGTGAAGCCCCAGGGAATAAATAGCCTAATAAAATATGCCCTGAATGCAAACCTGATGTTAGATACCTATCATCTCTTGCGCAGCCCACACACCGCCATCACACGCTTCTTAAGGCATCTCAGAATATCAGTCAAGGTCCTTCTCCTTTGAATGTCAAAAAATTAACTTAGAAAAAAAAAATTTTTTTTTTTTTTAATTTGGAGTTTTCATGATATTATAAAGGCAGGTCAAAGAAAAATCATGACTGGTAATTTTTGCTTCAATATAATCGCAGAATGATGGACTATACTATGGTAAGAATTTCTGCTGAATAGACCTCATTTCTGTGAATGAAAGAGGGTGATCAGACGACAGGTGCACACATCATGACTATAAAGGTTCTTACCACCAATGGGATTAGCAGATTGTGATCCTGACAAGTGTAAAGGCAGAATTAAGGTGAGGACGAAGAGGGAAGGAGCAGATTTAAAATGGATGGCAGATGAAAACAACAAAGCTTTAGTCAGTTCTCAGGAAAAAAAACAAACCTGATGCAAAAAAAAAAAAAAAAAAGCAAACTTTGAAAAAACCCCAAAGCACAAATGTGTGTGGCAACAGCAGCACACTTAGTCTTTACAACCGACACACGTACGTGCAGATGAAACGAGGCTGCCAAGTAAGTGAGAATTCCTCAGCTTAACTGTTACTGCATTACTAGTAGTCCGAAATCAAAGTCATTAAATGTTTAACTTTATTATTTAAACATTTAACTTAAAGTTAGAAGTAGGAACAAATAATACATTTTATAGCTGAAGGAAAATTAGACGAGCAGGCTACAAATTTCATCTTTCTTGATTCAAAGAACAGTAAGAGGAGGGGGAGGGGAGGAAGCTTCTGACAGGTTGTACAATCAACTGTACACAACCAGCCACGACACGCAGGACAAGGACACGGTTCTTCTGTGGTTACAGAGGTCTCTTTCATTGATCTTGGCTAGCCATAGAACACACCTGCTTGGATCCAAGAGATTATTTTTAATAAACGATGATACAAAACCATGGAAAGACCATGCATCACCTAATGAATCACTTTACAACAGAGTGACGATGGAGATCACAGTAATATTTCTGTGTAAATATGTTGTGAAGAAACTTGCATACAAATTACATATCTTTTTTAGCAAAGAATTTGGAATGGGACAATAATTCAAATAAATAAGTAAGCAAACAAGCTGTAACTCTCCAACATGATTTTAAACTTGCGTGATCTTATAGTGGGAAAACGTTCAGACCTCCAGCCATGATGCTTGGTTTTTCAGGAAGAGTTGGCATATTATGGGGTGTGTTTCAAAGTCAAAATCAATGCAAAATGATTATTTTATCTCTCAATGAAGTGATATGAACTTTTAATATATCCCAAAAGGAGATCCCTTAAGTAATCTATTTAAAAAAATAAAAAAAAAAGCCAAGCGTGGTGGCACAAGCCTTTATTCTAGCACTTGGGAAACAGAGGTGGGTGGACTGTGTGAGTTTGAGACTACGCTGAAACTACATAGTGAATTCTGGGTCAGCCTGGGCTCTAGAGTGAGACCCTATCTCGGGGAGGAAAAAAACCAGCCTTTTTATTTATTACTTGGGGAGGGGGTAGGTGTGTCAGGGCCTCTAGCCACTACAAACTCAAGATGAATGTGCCACCTTGTGTGTCTGGCTTTATGTGGGTACCGGGTAATCAAACCTGGGTCCTTTGACTTCACAAATCTGCTAAGCCATCTCTCTAGCCCAACACTAGCCTTTTGGACCTCTGCCCTCAAGTCAGCCTTAGTATTATTTTAGAAACCAACTCACAATTAAGTCTAATCCTTAGGGGGTCTAAACATGGACAATTTTTGTTTTTCTTTTTTCCTTTATGCTTTAAATACCCAATAATTTATTTCTTATGTCTGTTTCATTAAGGCAATAAGAATAATGAGGTATAGAAATGTTTGACCACTTTCCAGGTCAGCCTGGGCTAGAGTGAGATCCTACCTCAAAAAAAAAAAAAGAAATATGTGACCACAGTATAAAATTGAGCTGACATCTGACTATAAGTAATCAAGGATAATTTTGTCAGGTAATGCTCATGGCACTTATCTGAGCCAGGCACTGTTTTAAGCACACTGATTATGCTACATGATTGAATGCCCATGACAATTCTTTTTACGGAAATATACGAGTATAAAGAACATGGTAACTTTAATCTAGAAACTCGGATTAGAACCTGGGCAGTACAAGTCCGAAGTCTGTGGTCTCACATCAGTGCTTCTTGTGTTCTACTCTGGCAGGGACCACGTGATGATCTGGTTAAAGAGCACAGTGAGACTGCAGAGATGGATTCGTCGTTACGGAGCTTGCCTGCAAAGCCAAAGGACCAAGGTCCGAATCCCTAATACCATGTAAAGCCAGATGCACAAGGTGGCGCATGTGTTTAGAGCTCATTTGCTATGGCTGGAAGCCCTGGTGTACCCGTTCTCTCACTCCCTAAATAAAAAATAATCTTATTTTAGCCAAGTGTGGTGGTGCATGCCTTTAATCACAGCACTTCAGAGACAGAGGGAGGAGAATTGCTGTGGGTTCGAGATCAGCCTCTGCTAGAGTGAGACCCTAACTTGGGAGGGGTGGGGGAAGGAGTTAGAGTCAGTAGATCTCTGTCAGTACATGATAATCTGCATTTCAAGCTAGCTCCTGGGTGATGTCGATGCTGGTCTCAACAGCACACATGAGAAGAGAGGTTTCTCTACTACTAGGTCACACTGCTAGCTAATGTTCTTCAAGAACCACTCCACAAATGTACAGAATCATGGATGACCTTGATGTCGCCAGCCCTTAATGTGCTAGAGAGAAAAGCCTTTGCCCAGAGGACAATGTGTTGATCTCTGTATTTGCAAGTTATCTCCAGTTTGAAAACCAGTTTTACTGAGTATTTCTGCTTATTTTTAGGATGTCTGCTGCATCTACTGTGACCCTGCCTGAATAGACTGCCTCTCTGCAAGAGAATCTATGAAAAGTACACTAAGTGTCCTGTTTTTTTTCCAAGACTCGCTCTTTCCTAAGACCCAATAATCAGGCTTAAAAAAGAAACTGGGTACCTGTATCCTAGTAATAATCTAGAAAGACAATTAAATCCATTCCTTTCCCAAAGAGCCAGGCATATAGACTAACTCTCATAATTACTTCCCTAGAAAAATATTCCTGATTTTAAGCATGAATGCTGCCAGGCGTGGTGGCGCACGCCTTTAATCGCAGCACTCAGGAGGCATTGCCATGAGCTTGAGGCCACCCTGAGACTCCACAGTGAATTCCAGGTCAGCCTGGGCCAGAGGGAGACCCTACCTCGAAAAAAAGAGAAAGAATAAATGCCAGTGAAAAATCTCTTGGTAAAGAAGGAACAGAACAAATTATTTTTAACTAGTAATGGCATAAATGTATGTGTTCCTAAGTGAAAAACATATATAAAAATGTTCTTTAGGGCTGGAGAGATGGCTTAACAGTTAAGGTGCTTGACTGCGAAGCAAAAGGACCCGATTCCTTTCCCCAGGACCCATGTTATCCAGATGCACAAGGGGGTGCACACATCTGGAGTTCATTTGCAGTGGCTGGAGGCCCTGGTGTGCCCATTCTCTCTCTCTCTCTCTACCCTTCTTTTTCTGTCAAATAAATAAATAAATAAAATATATTTAAGAAATCTTCTTTAGTTATTCTCACAAGTGTTTAATGGAATAGCAAAAACATAAACCTCAAATTTATTATGGAATACATTAGAAGTAGTATTCCAGTCTATTTTTCCTCACTATAAATCAGCACATACCTGTAAAACTGCTAACCAAATTTTGTATCATCTAACAGAATTTGGAGAGAATATGAAAACACCACTTTTTTGTCTCAGAATAGCATTTCCTAGATATAAACAGATTTTGGTGTTAATATTTGGCAAGGCACAATTATCCATATCTGCAAGTTTCTGAGTAGAATGTGGAAACCTTATTGCTCAGAATCTGTCTATTTGAACTACCTCCATGCAAAAGTGTGAGGAGCAAATGAAACTTTTGTTTCTGAACATAGACATCAATGATGCAGCCGAAGGACACACAGACATGACAGCACCCACTCAGAAAACTCCAGAACATGCACGACAGCCGACCGCAAGCATTAAAATACCTTCGTGCCTGTCAGGTGACGATGAACCTAAAGCACAGAACAAGAACTCAGTACTCGGCGTGTCCTTTGAGACGCCGAGTCTCGCGGGCCGGGCGCTCCCCTAGCACACGCCACTCTCTCCCCGCACACGGACGCACACGAGGGCTGACACGCAGTACGTACGCTGGGACTGAGACACCGTTTTCGTCCGGCTTCTTCCTCTGGAGTCCGCCTTGGCGTTCCCCATACCAGCAAGTGGTGTGGAAAGCTTCGCTCTAACCCGGCCTGAGGAACAGAATATTCAAAAAATTAAAAACATTTTCCTATAATAAATAATATTTAGTATTTTTTGCAATAAGGTAGCCTTGCTACTATACTTCTCTTAAAAATAATACTTTTCCTTTACTTTTTTTTTTTTTTTTTTTTTGAGATAGCATCTCACCCAAGCTGGCATGGGAGTCTTTGGTCAAGAGATCCTCCCGCCTCAGCAGGCTAGGAGCTGGGACAGCAGATTATGAATGCTAAGCCCAGTGTCATGCTGCTTTTCATATATACCAAGGTAACTTTCCTTCAAGGTGAAATAAAGTCGACTGTGGAAGATTTTCATCCTTAAGTGTGACATTAGTGTCAAAGTTACAATAATAATTATTATAGGCATACTACTCTCTTGTTTCTAGTAGCCCTAATGTGAGATTTCAGTTTCTAGGAAATTAAGATTGTTCTCCAATCTACCTTGTAGTTTCAAACATAAGTTTAATTTTCAGAACAAAAACCCAAACAGTCCTTTTGACTAAAAACGTACTTTTCAAGGGATTTGCAAGCAAACATATTATTTGCAAAATAACCATTCTAGGTCAGGTAACTACACATGCAAATATGTGTTTACTGCTTTCTTCTAACCAATACTTTCCATTTGGAGGGTAATTCAAGGAAGGCGCATCTCACTTAAAATGTGTTTTGGCTCTCCCTCATGGCTGCACATGCCTTTCTTTTCACTGCCTCATACCTCTCTACCAGAAAGACCACAAATACCACCACTCTGCTTCAAGAGCACTCGACAAAGGAAATATGTTTCTTAATACTTAAGTGAGCTTCCAAGAGTGAAAACAAAGAGTGGGAAAGTATATCAATACCAGATATTTTTGTTCTTGTTGCTCTGTTTGAGATAGGGTCTCACTCTACCCCAGGCTGACCTGGAACACACTCTGTAGCCTAGACTGGCCTTGAACCCATGATGATCCTCCTAACTCAGCTTCTCTGAATACTGGGATTATAGGCGTGTACCACCATGCACAGCACTACCAGGTATTTTGATGCTCTCAAGCAACAGTCTCAACCAAATCTCAACTAATACTATACTCAAAAAGGAGAGTCAGAATTCTTTTAAGTTACTATGTGTAGAAAAATCCATAAAATTCTGACTAGTCCAGTAAATGCAAATTGATTGGGGAAAACATGAACTGAAGTGTGAAGATAAAACATGAGAAATGAGTGAGGAAAGAGAGTGGTAAGAACTAAAAGTAAAATAAAGGCAAAATCAGAAGCAGAATGGGTAGAATTGGCATTCCATCACCATTAGGCCCTAGGGAACCCACACTTCAGGCTCCTTAGGCTTTTATAGAGTCTATCTGAAGCACATAAAATGTCCTTATCACTAAAAAGTATTAAAGACACCTAATGATTAATTTTGAAATGAGGAATTCAACCACATTCTGTAACAAATTGGGATAATATTTTGATGGCAATGTTTTAAAATAAAAAGTGTTTAAGCAATAGCCAGGTGTGGTGGCACACGCCTTTAATCCCGGCACTCAGGAGGCAGAGGCAGGAGGATCGCCAACAGTTTGAGGCCACCCTGAGACTATACAGTAAATTCCAGGCCAGCCTGGGCTAGAGTGAAACCCTACCTCTCAAAAAACAAACAAAAAAGTGTTTAGGTAGCTACCAATCACCAGCAGAAACCATGGTGGTTTTTTTAAAGCATGTGTGTGCAAGCACCGCTATCTGTGTTCTATGCACTTGTGCGTGCCGATAAGATGCATGCGCCCCATGCAGAGGCCAGAGGAGAACGCTGGGTGTCTTCTTCTATTACTCACCCATGAGTTTTCCTGAGATAAGAGTCTCACCAAACCTGCAGCTCCTTCATTAGACTCTCTGACTGGTGACCTCCGTGATCCTGTCTGTGCTCACAACAGTACCAGGGGCATAGGCCTGTGGCCATGCCCAGCTGTTTACATGGGAGCTGAAGAATCAAAGTCAGGGTGAACACAGCTCTCTCAGGCCCTCATCCTTAGATGACAAGCACTCTCACCTGCTCAGCCACCTCTTCAGCCCCCGCAAACCATGTTTTTATAGATACTCCAATATAAATTTAAAATACAATCAATACAGAACCCAAAAAGGTTAAATGTATTTGGTTTTGTACATAAGAAAATGTCACCTAAGTGCAACTCAAAAGGGGGGAAAATGGGGCTGGAAAGATGGCTTAGCAGTTAAGCGCTTGCCTATAAAGCCTAAGGACCCTGGTTTGAGGCTCGATTCCCCAGGACCCACGTTAGCCAGATGCACAAGGGGGTGCACATGTCTGGAGTTCGTTTGCAGTGGCTGGAGGCCCTGGCGCACCCATTCTCTCTCTCTCTCTCTTTCAAATAAATAAATAAAAATAAACCAAAAAAATTTTTTTTTTAAATGGAGGGGAATGTGTTTAAAACCAAAGGCTTTAAAACTAAGGCAGCTTGCCAGAGGTGGTGACACATGACTTTAATCCCAGCACTTGGGAGGCAGAGGTGGGAGGATCACTGTGAGTTTGAGGGCACCCTGAGACTACATAGTGTATTCCAGGTCAGCCTGTACTAGAGTGAGACTCTACCTCAAAAACAAAACAAAACAAAACAAGCAGCTTTCAGGCAGGATCAATAAAAAATGAGCTATTTCCAGGCTGGAGAGGTGGCTTAGCAGTTAAAGCATTTGCCTGCAAAGCCAAAGGATCCTGGTTTGATTCTCCAGGACCCACATAAGCCAGATGCACAAGGAGGCGCATGTATCTGGAGTTTCTTTGTAGTGGCTGGAGGCCCTGGTGTACCTGTTCTCTCTCTCTCTCCCTCTTTGTCTCTCTCAAATAAATAAATAAAACGAGCTATTTCCCTACATACCAAAGTAGTAAGGATAAATGATATTTATTTATTTATTTGTCTGTTTATTTTTTTCAGTCTCACTCCCTATTGCTTCCTTGTCCCACTCCGCCGACACAGTAATGCATATGCAGTGGTTCAGCTATATTCCAAACTCAAACTGAAGCAGTGACTAATTCGCTAGTCATTGATGATACAGAGAGACAGAGACAATAAAGTTCAGAAAAGATTAAAAAAAAAATTACTGAATCCCCAGCAACAGCAATAACAACAACAAAGCTCCTGCAAACAGAAGTGCTGGCATGAGCCAAGAACCAAAATGCAAAACAAAAGAAAAACATTCATAATGTCATAAAGGGAGGGGAATGAAATTACATTCTTTTTACTAAATATTAGACATGTCAAGCAATGTTTTTCTAGCGTGAGATGATCCAAGATATAAGGCAAAAATACAGGATGAAGAATCAAAAAAAAATCTGCACATACAATACCCGCAGCTGATGAGAATGCAGAAGCTACTACTACTGGTCAGTGACTAGGGTTTGCGAATGATTTAGCCCATTTTAGTTTTAATACTTAATTCCTACCAATGAAAACAGGAATGTAAAGGTATTTGTGTTACTGACAAAACGTTTCTTACCATCTTCAGAAGCTGTTCCTAAATAAGAGAAATAAAACAGCATTTCAACACATTCTGAAAATGCTACTATCTTACAATCCCCTCCCAAGATTAAAATGAAAAAGTAAAAACTTTCGTAGACCCTGAAATGAACTTTAGGAAGGTTTATTTTGAGAAAAGATGAGATACTCTGATTCGCCGTACGCATGAAAACTTAGACAACTAAGAATAGCAAAACTGTACTAGAGACACTCCTGTATTTCATTCTCATTCTTAAATTTTAAAAGGGTGAAAGAATGCCAAGAAATGAATCAATCAAGAAAGATGCAGCTCTGTAATTACTTTTCCTTGCCAATAAAGATTTTTGCAGACTTTTCCAGAGCAGACATTTGTGTTTTTTTCAACAGGTAGAAAAAAGTGATGGATGTGGAAGTCAAATCCATGCCGTAGGCTCGTCTGCTGCTGTCTTCGTCAAGCGCATACACAGGCCCAGACCTGGCAACGCGACTCAGAGGCTGTTCACTCCGCACTGACGGGCTCTCCCCAGAGCGCCTGCGCAGTTGCCGACGGCCACCGAGCACGGCCAGAACTCAGCACCCTCGAGGGCAGCTGCGCTGAGGCCTCAAGTGCTGATGCTCACCTTGGGAAGAGCCACAGCTAAGGAACAGAAGAGACTCCTCCCACAGACTGGCATTTCTGACCCAAACAAGAAAGTGCTAAAGGTTCCATTTCACAAAATTGAAAAATGCATTAGGACAGTTGCTTAGAGTTTTTGTCATATTTCTTATTTTTTACTTTCTTTCTGAGTGGAGGTCCACACGTGCCATGACACGTGTGCAGGTCCGAGGACAACTTTGGGTGGGGTCCTTGCCTTCCACCTTGCTTGAGGCAGGGTCTCTTCCTGTTCAGTGCTGAGTACTGAGTACTGGCTGCCCTACCCACATACCCACATCTGGGGACTCTCCTGACTCTTCCGCCCCACTTGCCCGAGGAGGGCCGGGTTAGGATTTCAGATGTCCGCTACTCTTATTGAGCTCGGTGTGGATTCTGGGGACTTGAGCTCAGGTCGTGGTGCTTCCGAAAGCAAGCCCTTTATCCACTGAGCAATCTCTCCAGCCACTCAGAATCTTATTTCTAAGGGCTTGAAATGTTTAAGATAACTTCAAGTTATAACAGATAGTAACAACCTATTTGAGGAGACTGGAAAACTTAAAAATGGATATATCTAACCCAAAATTCAACTAGTAAGTCCCATGGTTTTTACATAAGATTCTTGGTAAGTAAGTAACACCCTTTCAGAAAATTAGAGAAAATGAACAAGGGCCCCGAACCCATAAAAGTGGAGTAGAATGATAAAAGGAAGCTCTTACCATCCATCTTGTCAGAAGTGTCCTCTTTGATGAAAGAGCAAGCAAAGAACAGAGGAGAACTTACATGTTAGAGAGGAGATTTAAAATTCCTAGAAAAGCGTCTTTGAAAGAAGACAATTCGTTACATAAACATGGTCGGCTGCTGGGTTACTTCCATTCCCCATCTTTTCTTTGAGCTTTCAGCCCCTATAATATCATATGTGGGTGACTGTGAGAACCGGCTCTACTTCACTACATGATAGAGAAAATAGCACAACCATGCACTGTGCAAACTGGTGTGACTAAACCTGGCCTTTGGGCTTTGTGCATAGTAGGACCTATGTTGCTTTTGGTTGTTGTTGGTTTTTAAGACAGGTCTCACTATGCAACCCAGGCTGGCTCAGAACTCGCAATTCTCCTCAGCTTCCCGAGTGCTGCAATCACAGGTCTGCACCACGAATCCAGCTGAGTGTTGCTCCCAAGGTGGTCCTGCTCAGGAGGCTGGCCGCTGGTGACTCAGCTCCTTACGCTGACAATATGGTTAAGTGTGAGTGGAGGCACCTAAGTGCCTCAGCAATTTGCCTGAACTATTTCTATAAGCAGGGTGGTGGCTTATGGCCAGGACCTGCTTTCTTCTGGAGTCCTGGAAATAGGGTCTTGCTGTGTGAACACGCAGTATTGGTGACCAAGCGCTACTTTCCCTCCCAACCCTAGACTCCAGTCTTAAGTGAGCCTCATGGGCAGAAACACTGGTGCACATTGCAGCAATCCATGACAGAGGAAGGAGCAGCCCACAGCCCAGCTCCAGGAGAGAAACCCTGGACAGCGTGCTCTAGATTCCTCTAGACTACTGTGCTGGTGTGAGATTCCGATGTCCTCCATAAACTTAGGTGTTCTGAATGCTAGGTTTCCAGCTGATGGAGATTTGGGAATTACGCCTCCTGGAGGGAGTGTATTGTTGGGGTCAGGCATACGGGTGTTATAGCCAGTTTCTTTCTCCTTGCCAGTGTTTGGCACACTATCCTGTTCCTGTTGTCCACTTTATGTTGGCCAGAGGATGATTCCACCTCCTGCTCATGCCACTGATTTCCCCTGCCATCATGGAGCTTCCCCCTTGAGGCTGTAAGCCAAAATAAACCTTTTTTTCCCCCCCATAAGCTGCTCTCAGTTGGGTGATCTCTCTACCAGCAATGTGAACCTGATTGCAACAACTACCTCTTGCTCAAGTGGGTGGGTGGCTGGGTGAAGTCCCTCTTTCCATGTCCCTGAATAGCTGCTGCAAACCTTCAGACACTTCTGAAACCTAGACTCGGAGTCCTCAGGCTGAACGTGCTAACTTCCTGATCATACTCCTCTCCACGCCCACTACCCGCAGCGCCAAGTCTGCATCGGCCACTCCCTGGCTTACTTCGGAGTGTCTTGGCGAAACGATGGCAGCCCTGCCACCGCCACTGGCTGCTCCCAGCGGTCCACACCTTCTCCTCATCCTCCACAGGAACCTGGCTAAGAAACACCTCTCATCTGTGAATTTTTTCAACTGACCCCTCTTCAGCATACAACAAATTTAACACTACCAAACCAAAGAATACAAGTCGTCAAAACCTTGAATCACAAATAATTTCTATAGTGCTCTTCCAACCCTTTTCTTGACCATCAAGCATAGGAATAATTTATACAGTCTTCTTTCAACTTCTTCCTCGACTGAAATCTGAATTCTGTCCAAATGACATCAACAAAACAATTTGTTTTCTTTTCCATTCAAATAATTCCAATAAGTCCACTTGCTGAGGATACTCAGAAATATGCATGCTGTAAGCACAATGTCTCACTGAGCTGTACTTCAAGGTTCCTTCACACATAATCCTGACCATCTGACACCAAACTTGTTCTCAGAAAGCCACGGGGTACACATACTTTTGATCCCAGCATTCCAGGAGGCAGAGGTAAGAAGAGGATTGCTATGAGTTGGAGGCCACCCTGAGACTACATAGTGAATTCCAGCTCAGCCTGGGCTTGAGTGAGATTCTACCTCTAAAAACCAAAAGTAAATAAAAATAAGAATGATTATCTTTGCTTCTGAGAAAACAAAGCAAAACAAACCAGTGGCAAATGCTTTGAGAAACAAGAATTTACTATTGCTAGATTTGTCTTTGTTTGTTTCCCATTTCATCCTAACACTTCCAATTTGAGTTCTCACAGCAATTTCATAACTCAAAGTGCAGAGAACTACAAACCTTCAGCTGCTCATCTCACCATAGACTGACAGCCTCCAAGTACAGAGTACATACTTCTGCAGCCCTGGTCTCTAGCAGGAGGTCTGTCAAAAAGAGTTTGCTAGAGAAGGATAAAATACTTAAAACTATGTTGTCTAGCCATGATCATAGACGGCCAATCACAAATGTATAAGGGTGGGCTGAGGTAGAGGAGAGATGGTGTGTGGGGAGGATCTTTGATTTAGCTCCTTAAGAAAGCCACAGAGGGCTGGAGAGATGGCTTAGCAGTTAAGCTAAGCCTATGAAGTCCAAGGACCCTGGTTCAAGGCTTGATTCCCCAGGACCCATGTAAGCCAGATGCACAAGGGGGAAGCAGGCGTATGGAGTTTGTTTGCAGTGGCTGGAGACCCTGGCTCACCCATTCTCTCTCTCTGTCTGCCTCTTTCTCTCTCTGTCACTCTCTCAAATAAATAAATAAAAATTAAAAAAATAAAAATAAAAAAACAAGAAAATCGAATATCCATTATCTTTATTACCAGAAAGAAAATACTGTGCCTAATTATTTTATTTATTTTTGTTTATTTATTTTGGCTTTTCAAGGTAGGGTCTCTAGCCCAGGATGGCCTTGAACTCACAGCAATCCTCCTACCTTTGCCTTCCAAGTGCTGGGATTAAAGGTGTGCACCACCATGCCCAGCTCAATGTATTATATTTTTTAACACAGAATATATAGGTTTAATTTTTCCCACTAAAAAAAATAAAATTAAATTCACATATACAGTAAAATTTACCACTGTACAATATATAGCCAAGTACTTTCCATATATTTACAGGGTTGCATACCCCTCACTAGCAATTCCAGAGCATTTTAATCCCCCATAAAAGAAACCCCGAACCCACTAGCAACCACGCATGCCCACTCCTACTCTGTGGTTCTCAGCGGTCGCTTACTGTTTGGTGGATTTGCCTCTTTCACTCATTTCCTACAAAGGGGGTCACAGAGGATATGGCTGTTTCTGTTTGATTTCATAATGATTCCACAGTTGACACCTTTTAGAACACATATGGCTGAATAATAATCTACTCTGCTCTACGGCCACACCTCATTTTATTATTTATCAGTTGATAAACACTTGGATTATTTCCCTATATTATCAATAATGCTGCTATGAACACTTACACATAAGCTCTTATAAGAAACTATGGTTTCTCATCAACTTGAGTGTAATTTCTAGATCGTATGATAATTATGTCTCGTTTTTTGAGAAACTGCCATGCTATTTCCCAAGTGACTGCACAATTTTACATTCCCACCAGTAGTACGTAGGGCTCATCACCTCCTCTCCAGTACTTCTATTGTCTGTCTTTCTGACTTGTAGCTCTCACCATAAGTGTGAAGCATATCTCACCAGGCTTTTGATTTGGAGTTCCCACATAACTAGGTAGAGCATCTTTTCATGTACTTACTGGCAACCTATATCTCACTGGAAAAAAAGTCTAGTCAAACCTTTTGCCCAGTTTTGCAGTTGCAGGTTTTTTGCTACTGTGTTCAAAGACTTTACTTTTTTGGAAAGCACATCCTTATTTAGATATGAAATCTGCAAATGTTTTATTTTATTCTGTTTTCACTTTCCAGATCATGTTTTTTAAAGTATTTAGTTTTGGGCTGGAGAGATGGCTTAGCGGTTAAGCGCTTGCCTGTGAAGCCTAAGGACCCCGGTTCGAGGCTCGGTTCCCCAGGTCCCACGTTAGCCAGATGCACAAGGGGGCGCACGCGTCTGGAGTTCGTTTGCAGAGGCTGGAAGCCCTGGCGCGCCCATTCTCTCTCTCTCTTCCTCTATCTGTCTTTCTCTCTGTGTCTGTCGCTCTCAAATACATAAATAAATTAATTAAAAATAAATAAATAAAGAAAAATAAAGTATTTAGTTTTTAGGTTTTTTTTTTTTTGGTTTTTCGAGGTAGGGTCTCACTCTAGCTCAGGATGACCTGGAATTCACCATGTATTCTCAGGGTGGCCTTGAACTCATGGTGATCCTCCTACCTCTGCCTCCCAAATGCTGGGATTAAAGGCGTGTGCCACCATGCCTGGCTAGTTTTTAATTTTAATGAAATCTGATCTTCCTTCCCTTTGGTTGCTGTGTACATACCATTGCCCATGTTTTCTCCTAAGGCTTATAGTATTATTCAAGTCTGTTATTCCAATGCCCATGTTGAAAAGCAAGAGGCCATAAATGTTCAAGTTGTTTATAAACTCTTGACTGTGTCCCACTGATCTGTCTATCCTTGCACCAGTCCTCACAGACGTGATCATCACAGTTTTGGATTGTTCTGAAGTTGGCAAGCATCAAGCCCTCCAACTCTGTTGCTCTTTCATTATTTCAGATTATATTAGTTATTCTGGGTCCTTTAAATATCTGCTGAATTTTAGGCACTTGGACAAGAATAACATTCAATTTGTATATCAAGTTGTCACCTTAACATTGACTTTTAAAGTTTATGAGCTTAGGATTTATGTTTATTTAAGTGTTCTTCAACTTTAAAAACGATGTAATACGGTTTTCTGGCTAGAAATCTTATACATTTTACTGTATTCATTCCGAGGTATTCTCTGGGATGCTATAGTTGTTTTTGTAATTTCAGTTTGGAGTGTTTAATGCTAGTGTTCAGAAATACAACAGATATGTGTATACTGATTTTATATCCTGAAATTAGCTCTCATGGGGGAAAAGTGGCTTCCTCAGGATTTTCTTATACAGAAGATGATGTTTTCTGCAAATACAGATGATTTTACATGATGTTTTCTAGTAGAGACAGCTTCAGTTTCTTTTTCTTACCTCTCTGCCATGACTAAAACTTCAACAACACAGTGGAATAGAAAAGCCTCTAATAGGTGTATTTCACCAAGCACTCCTGTGATGGTTTGGTTTGTCTTCTTTATTTTATTAAAAACGTGCATTATGTTGATTATCTGCCTTAATAGCACAGAATTTCTAACAATATAATCCACCAAATGAAAATAGAAAGGATGAAGAAAACCACACTCTGAATAGCACCTGGAACACACTTTTATGTTTTTATCACACAGAGACGAGCTCTGCAGTTCCCATGTCCCCAAAGGCTTGAAACTCGTGGTAAAGGAACAGAAGAAAAGAGAGAAGTTTGCACAGAGCCACTGCCTTTCCAATCTCGGAGCAAGCGGGGGAAGGGGTGTCGGAAGCAGCATGACAGCTCCATGGACGTCATGGAGTTGAGAAGGATTTCATGAAGATGACAAGGGGCTGACAAAGGACAAAGCCAACAAGGCAGTCCAGACGCCTCGGAACTACGCCTTCAGCACTCACGGGGATCACCCTAACTGGCAAGGAGGGAACTGGATGTCTTACCTAGTGATGCATAGGAACCCGGGTTTAGGGCACCTGCCCCTAACCGCCCACTTCGCACAGCCTGCCCGGCGGCGTGGTGTGCCTTGGCACCAGCGGCAGCATTCACATCAATGTCACTTCGTGAGCGCTGCAGGCTTCCGGGAAGGGAACCGGCTTTGTTGCTACCCGCAGACACTGTGAAAGACAAATTAACCTGTGCTATTTACGTCACTGCAAACAGCAGGAAAATTAACCTGTGTTGTTTGAATCATCACAAGCAGCATAGTTTTCAAACTTGAAACCATCAAGAGCCAGTATTCTGCTGATATATGACAAATGAGGAAGCAGCAGCCAGCCAGTTATCATGACGGTGTTTGAACGCCAGAATGCCTTAAGTTTGGCACTCTAACACTAAGCTCTCAGGGCAAACTTCACTACTATTTTGACTCATTCTTTTTCTCATAAAAGGGGAAAATGGCCCATTTTGACTGAAATTTTCACAGGATTGTTCAGTAGCTAAGAGATAAAGCTTATGACTGATTTATGAAAATGAAACACTATAATAAAAATATGACAGTGGGGGCTGGAGAGATGGCTTAGCGGTTAAGCGCTTGCCTGTGAAGCCTAAGGACCCCGGTTCGAGGCTCGATTCCCCAGGTCCCATGTTAGGCAGATGCACAAGGGGGCGCACACGTCTGGAGTTCACTTTCAGTGGCTGGAGGCCCTGGCATGCCCATTCTCTCTCTCTTTCAAATAAATAAATAAACAACAACAACAAAAAAAAATGACAGTGGTAATGCATTTTTTACTATTAGAAAATGCAAGGAAAGCTTGTCCTAGATATTCAGAAATAAAAGGTTTATCAGCCTCATACAATGCAAATTAAGTCATTAAATTCCTAAAATGCAGTGTGTTCCAGTTTTCTAGAGGTGGAGTGTAATGTGATGCAGGAGAGGCTCCTGAGCAGCAAGCAGAGTTGTGTCTAAATTTAAGCACTGCTCACCACTACATATGCACACGTAGTTACAGTGCATGTGTATGTGGCACTGAGTCAGCAACATGGTTGTCTCATTGTGGATCACGTCAAACCACTTAAAAATCTACTGCACAGAGATGAAACAAGTGATAACTCTTACTTAAAAGGGCAATTACCTCTTCCAGCCACAGCTGATGGATTTGCTGTCGACCATTTGGAAGAAAAAGGGCGGCTGAAAGTTAAAAGAAATGTTGAGTGAGACTACTGAATTTGCCAATATTGTATTCAATAACAAATAAAATGTAGTTTCCTGTGAAGTTAAAAAAAAAAAACACTTTCCTTTTCAAGATGTTTTTAAAAATTGCTTGCAAAGCCTGCAGCCTGGGTTTAATTCCCCAGTACCCATGTAAAGCCAGACACACAGAATGGCACATTTATCTGGAGTTAGTTTGCAGTGGCAAGAGGCTCTGGCATGCCCATTCTCTCCCCCCCCCCCTCTAATAACACAAATATTTAAAACAACAGTTGTTTTTAAGCACAGCCATCAAATGTCAATGGTCTCTCAACCAGCTATAAAGCCAAACTGAAATAACTGCCAATGAATAAGATCATGAACTCTCAAGAGACCAGGCAAATATTCTTCACAGTCATCTTTAGCACACAGTATGGCACCTGTCAGACACCACAGGTTAGCACTCTTCATTATTTGTATCCTGACAAGTTTTGCCTCAAAAAATAAGCTAATAATCAATAAAAATAAAAGCCCAGGAAGAAAAGCAGCCAAGTATACATCAGCTTCAGAGTCGAATTAGACTCTTAAGGTCACACGCATGTACATGTATGTGTATTAGAACCTCTTGCCACTGCAAATGCTGTCTAGCCGCCTGTACCACTTCTGCATTTGGCTTTACATGGGTGCTGGGAAACTGAACTCAGGCCGGCAGGCTTTACAAACAAGTGCTTTACTCACTGAACCATCTCACAATCCTAAAAAAATTTCTGAGTCTCCATAACAATTCCCCTAATTTCATGTCCTAAAATAGACTACTTACTACATGAATTATTTTTTTAATATGAAACACTTCAAGAATTTGCATGTCATCCTTGCACAGGGGCCATGCTAATCTTCTCTGTATCGTTTCAATTTTAGTATATGTGCTGCCAAGGCAAGCACATGAATTATTTTAAAGTACTAAACAATATAGAAATCAGTGTTTCCAATACCGTTACAGACATGAACATACAAAAACAAAATATGATTCCTTAAAGCTAAACCCAAGGAGTAGTTCAGCTAGCTATAATCCAGCCCTCAAGATAACAGACCCCAAAACCAAGTACAGTCAAGTCATCATTTTCTTCAGCCTTAGTGGAAGCAGGCAGGAGAGCTAATCACCCCACCTTAGAGCGCTGCAGAGAGGGACAGACTGCAATCATCATGTGTGTGGCCTTACTTGAGACTTTCCTGTGAGCTGGACGAGGACCTGTCTGACTGTGGGAGAGAGGCCACACTGCCAGAGCTCTTTAAGTAAGTCTGCAGACTTTTTTGGTAGGATGGCTCAAGGGAGTTGTATAACATTTCAGCTTCACCTGGGAAGTGGTTTCTAAGACCCATGTATGTCCTGTAAAGAAAGGAAAAGAGAGAGAAAAGTACATGAATGAATTTACCTGCTGAACATCATCAGTAAAATGTGAACATGGGGAAGGACGAGCGTGAGCACACAGGTTGGTCACACAGTCCCCACGTGCCCGGTGAGCACTTTCTAGGACTGTGTGGTGGGAGGAAGGCAGACCCCAGCCAAACCCCGGCTGTGCCTCTTACGCTTTATGTGCGCGTGAGGAAATCCCAAACCCCAGCCTTCAGATGCATCTATGGCGGTAACCCACCCGTGTAGGAGCACCATAAGAATAGGAGTTAAGAGTCAAGTAGAATGTTCACATCAGCACAGATAATTCAGTAGGTTCCAATTGTGACAACAGCCAGTTGACTTACTTTCTTGCCTCCACTCTGGCCTCTGCATCAGCATCATGAATTCCTTTCTTAATAGTTTCAACCAAGACGGCTGCATGTCTACAGAATAAACAAAACTTCACATTTGGGTATAAGACTGAAGATTTTACAAGTGACAGTTATTCCCACGTGTTAAACATGCCTCCCCTACCAAAGGAGAACTGGTTAAAAAAAAAGTTAATTACTGATGGGCTGGAGAAATGGCTTAGAGGTTAAGCACTTGCCTGTGAAGCCTAAGGAGTTCAATTCGAGGCTCGATTCCCCAGGACCCACGTTAGCTAGATGCACAAGGGGGTGCACGCATTTGGAGTTCGTTTGTAGTGGCTGGAGGCCCTGGCGCACCCATTCTCTCTCTCTATCTGCCTCTTTCTCTCTCTGTCACTCTCAAGTAAATAAATAAAAATAAACAAAAAAATTTAAAAAATTAATTACTGAAAGTAAGATTTCCTACTTTCTTTCTTCCCTCCCTCCCTCCCTTCCTTGCTTTTCCTTGTTCCTTCGCAATAGGGTCTTGCTATGTACTCCTAGCTGGCCTGATACTATGTAGATCAGGATGACCTAAGTGCACTGCAACCCTCCTGCCTCAGTCTCCAGAGATCTGGGATTGCAGGGGTGCACTACTACATCCTGCTTCCTGTCCTTTCTTCCTTTGTTTTCTTTCGGGAAAGAGTCTTGCTGTGGCACTCAGGCTGCCTGAACTTCTGTTCCTCCTCTTCAGCCTCCCAAGCAGCTGAAACTACAGATGTGGTGGCTTGGCTCAAAGACTGTAGGACTATCCACCAATCGGCCCCATATGTTTGATTCACATATTGTTTCTTTTTTTGTTTGTTTGTTTGTTTCTGTTTATTTATTTATTTGAGAGTGACAGAGAGAGAAAAAGGCAGGTAGCAAGCAAGAATGGGTGCGCCAGGGCTTCCAGACACTGCAAACGAACTCCAGACATAAGCGCCTCCTTGTGCATCTGGCTAATATGGGTCCTGGGGAATCAAGCCTCAAACCAGGGTCCTTGGGCTTCACAGGCAAGCACTTAACCGCTAAGCCATCTCTCCAGCCCCACATATTGTTTCTTGATAAGCCAATAACTGTATTTTTGAAACTAATTAATTTTATAAAGTCCAGACAACATGTAGTACTTAAATTAAAAATATTTAGTAACTGAAAAAATCAAACCAGTGGGATCTGTCCCTAACCCATTCATTGAAGACAATGATTTGATAAAACAGATAACCATCTGTTATGACCTGACTAAAATGAATCATGGCTGCCACAAACAAACTTCAAGGACACTGAAATTATTTCATGCTTATATAAAATAACAAAAGCTATTTTTGAAATATGAACTGTGGCCAGGTATGGTGGCATACACCTTTAATCCCAGTACTCAGAAGGCAGAAGTAGGAGGATCGCTGTGAGTTCAAGGCCACCCTGGGGCTACACAGTGAATTCCAGGTAAGCCTAGGCTAGAGGAGACTCTACCTTGAAAAACAAAACAAAAAATGAACTGTGGGGAGCTAGAGACATTGTTCATTGGTTAAGGAACTTGCCCATAAAACCGAAGGACCCAAGTTTGATTCCCCAGTACCCATGTAACGCCATACGCACCAGTTCATTTGCAGTGGATAGAGCCCTTGACATGTCCATTCTCTCTCCCCCTCCCTGTCTCCTTAAAAATAAATTGTTTTAAAAACTGAACTTTGACCGGGCATGGTGATGCACGCATTTAATCCCAGCACTTAAGAAGCAGAGGTAGGAGGATCACCGTGAGTTTGAGGCCATCCTGAAACTATATAGGAAATTTCAGGCCAGCCTGGGCTAGTGTGAGACCCCACCTCAAAACAAACAAAACAAACAAACAAACAAAAGACTGAACTGAACTGTGGTGACTAGGAAGATAATGTAGAGGTTAAAGATGCTTGCTTACAAAAGCTTGTTGGTCTGAGTTCAATTCCCTAGGCACTGTGTAAGCCTGGCACAAAGGCACAAGTGCTTGCTATTTGCAGTGGCAAAAGGCTCTGCTGCATATGCACAAACACACGCACATACAAATAAATAAAAAAAATTTAAAGAACAGTGAAGAATTCCATTAAAATAGATACTTTGTAATTATTTATGACCTTTCAAAAAACTTGAATATAATAAAAATTACTTATATAATATGTATCTCATATTATATATGCAATTTTTATATATAAATATAGATCAATGAAACAGCAAGCTGCTTGCATTTCTTTCTTTCATCTCAGATACATTGCATAGTGTCCAGTATATTACTTGACCTGTTAGCTGGTGTGGAGAAACTTTCCAACAAATAGCTCTTTTTAAAAGATGCTGGGCTAGCTGGGCATGGTGGCGCACGTCTTTAATCCCAGCACTCGGGAGGCAGAGGTAGGAGGATCATCGTGAGTTCGAGGCCACCCTGAGACAGCATAGTGAATTCCAGCTCAGCCTGGACTAGAGTGAGACCCAATCTCAAGAAAAACAAAAACACAGATGCTGGGCTAGACAAGTAGCTCACTGGTTAAGCTGCTTACCTACAAAGCCTAAGGACCCAGGTTCAATTCCCTAGTACCCACATATATCAGATGCACAAGGTGGCACACACATCTGAAGTTCATTTGCAGTGGCTAGAAGCCCTAGTGTGCCCATTTTCTCTCTCTTTCTCCCTTGCTCTCATAAACAATAAGTAAATACCAAAAGCAAATGCATTAATTAGAACAAAAATTATTTTGAAAAAATGTCTTTCCTCTAAAAAGAAGCACTTTTCCTTTTATGTCAAATTATTCATTGCATGATGAATTACAGGTTAAGAAACCTCGCTCACATGATAAGACATGCATTTTAAAACTTCTATCCAGGCTGGAGGGATTGCTTAATGGTTAAGGCGCTTGCCTGCAAAGCCAAAGGACCCAGGATCAATTCTCTAGGACCCACATAAGCCAGATGCACAAAATGGTGACGAGGCATCTGGAGTTCATTTGCAGTGGCTGGAGGCTCTGGTGAACCCTTTCTCTCTATCTCTCTTTCTGTCTGAAATAAATAAAAATTAAAAAATATTTAAAAAAAAACCTTCCGTCCAATTCAACTTGGAGGCTCTTAGCTATATATAACTCTTACTTAATGGACCCTCACCCAGCCCACCCAAAAGAAAATAAAAACACAATTCACAGGTTGAATGCACATGAAAAATATAGCTCTAAAGGAGAAATGTCAGGACAAATAACAAAATAAGAAGCCATGTAAAGCCAACACTTTCAGCTTCTGCAGAGTGGGAGGAAGTGGAGGGAACAGGAGGAAGGAGAGGCGGTGCTCACCTTTCCAATGAGTGAGTCTGCCACTCTTGTAGCAACAGGTCTAAGAATTCAAATGAACGCCTGCAAAATAAAAGTGAAATTATAACTAAATGTTGTATTGAACATTATACTTTTTAAAACATAATACTGTCTTTAAGACATCTTAGCTGGAATAATTTCAGGACTCAAAAAGACTTAAAATGCCACCATTTTAACTTTAAAATATCTTTTAAGTATAAAATTTAAATTAAAAAATAGGTAAAATTTAACAATTTTGTTTAAAAATATTTACTGTAGCTTTTAATATATCTTCTAAACACTAGACACTGACGATATACATTAATGATCAAGAAATATATGGGAAGCTACTGTTTTCATTTCTCCATTTTATGTGTGTGTTTTTTTTAAATGTGTGTGTGTATAGCCTTGCTTTGGGACAGGGACTCGGGTAGCCCGGGGCTGACCTCACGTCCCCTTCCCATGTAACTGACTGAGTTCTGATCTTTTCGCCTCCACTTCCTAAGTAATGGGATTACAGGCATGGGCCACTCCTCCCGGTAACGCAGTGCTGGCCCTGAGCGTGCCTTCAAGTACTTACCTCTGAGTTGTTCTCCCAGCCTCCCGTCTTAAATATTGATGGCCCTGGTACATTTGCCAGAAATGAAGCTGGGTATGGCAGGGTATACTAGACCCGCCGGCACTGGGGAGGTGGGGGCAAGACAATCCTAAATTCAAGGTCACCCTAAACTACATAGGAAGAAGCTGCCTCACAAACTGAACAACTTTTTGCAGAAACATCAAGGAGAAGTACTAACAGGCACAAGTTGGTTAGTTCTCTCTTCAACAGTAGGCTGGGTTCTACCACTGCAGAACATCTGCACGTTCTATGGGATGTGCATCATTAACCCCAGGTTTGTGCAGACAGTGAGGTCCACAGCAGCAAGAGAACTGCTCAAGGCAGGACAGCCAGGCAGCGACAGTACCGTATTCTAGCCCAGTCTTAACTTCACTCTGAGGAGCAAGGGACTCAGCAGCCAGACAAATGAAAGCTTAATGTGGTGACTATCAGTGCCACAGGCACTGCTTGCATGACATGTGCTTAAAATGTACGTATGTACATTGTCCTCCATGATAACATGTGGGGGGGATTTAAATTTAAATATGTGTATATGAACATATACATGGTTTTTATAGAAGGTCATTTTAAGAAACTATAACCATCAATATATGCACTAAACTAAGAATTAAGCATTATTCACTGTTAAGAGTTATACTAAAATGTTTTTCCTACAAACTTACCTCCTCACAGGAACTGATTTTGATGTGCAATTGCTTGTTATTAAAGGAATAAGTCTGGGTACATGAGTGTGCTGAAAAAGACAATTAGAAAAGCATGAACATCACCATGTGCTCCACGCTGTCCTGTCTTATGTCCAAGCCCTCAGCTACATTATAATTACACTTTGAAAGAATTTTCCATGTTAAAATAATGGCAGTGATGACACAGTTCCAAAGGGACAGATGTGGATGTAGTAAAACGTGACAAGTAACTGCAGACCTGTCCAGGGCGGCCAGGTGGGAACATTTCCTGTGGGAGGGAGGACTAAGAGAAATAAACTAGCCATGTTTCTACACAACCACAGCAACTGCTGGTAGAAAATAGCAAGCTCGAGCTGGAGAGACAGATGGCTTAGCAGTTAAGGCACTTGTCTAAAAAGTCAAAGGACCCTTCAAGCTCAACTCCCCAGGACCCATGTAAGGCAGATGCACAAGGGGGCGCACGTGTCTGTAGTTCGTTTGCAGTGGCTGGAGGCCCTGGAGTGCCCATTCTCTCCCTCTCCTCCCCCCTCTCTCATTCAAATAAATAAACAATGATAAAGATTTGTTGTTTTTTTTTTTTTTAAGAAAATAGTAAGCTCACATCATCACAAAAACAATCAGGGTAAACCAGTGTCTTAACTCCTGCACATGCCCTGCACTTTGAAATGGTGGTTCTGATAGAACTTTCCATCTGGCTGAACCATGTCACTCTACAATTGAAGTAGATTGCAGATACCATGTTTTGGCTTATAATTCTTGGACTTTTCTTTAGTAACAAACACTAAAATTCTCACTTAGATACAGAACAAAATAATAACCTAAGCACACGTTTGTTGCCTTTAATGTCCAACTTTTCTCCTCTCAGCTGGTATCGGTCCAGGCTGGGCAACCCAGGAAGGAAACAAGGTGGCTCTTACTATGCATAGAAACACTGGCCCTCCAGTGTCCAGCACGGCTAATGAAGCTCCATTTCAGAACTATAGAAGGAAACTACCAATGGGCCTGAAGCTGCTCGGCATGAGGTTCGTGGAACAGAGGGTAGTGAGCTGAGTTGCTGGGAGTCAACTGTCACAGTCAGCACGGAAGGGCTGTGGGGAGCTGGAGCTATCCAGTCAAGTCCACTCCTCAAACAGTACTGTGGTGGGACCCTGGCCACAACATGCTGTATGGAAGGTCTCTCTCAGCACCACCTTTCTCGCTCACAGACCCACCAAACCCCTAGTTCTAGACTAATCTTCATCCACCACAATGGAAGAGATGGGGAGAAATACTAACCTAAGTATTCCTATACCATATTCAGGGCACCTGTACCAAAAGAAACCAGACAGTGACCTTCACAATTACAGATGAAGCATTCAACCAAATAGCAACTCAATAATTTACACTTGTTTGTCAATATAAACTGGCAACCAGGAAAAAGAAAAAACATCTGAAATTAAAAGGTGAATTAGCAGTAAAAGAACTCTCCCAAGAAACACACACACACACACACACACACACACACACACACACAAAATGGGTTGGAGATGTACCTCAGTTGGTAGAATGACCTGCCTTACATGCACGACGCCCTACGTTCAAGCTCCAGCACATGTGAACTAGCCATGATGGTGCACACCTATAATCCCAGACCTTTGGAGATGGAGGTAATCCTAACATTTAGGAAGATCAGGAGTTCAAAGTGATCCTTGACTATATTAGTACCAGGCTAGCCTGGGCTACATGTAACTCTGATCTCAAACAAAAACCAAAAACAAAGACCCCAAATCAAACCCAAAGGCAGGAATGTTCACAAAAATTAAAACACAAAGCCAATAAGAATGATTCAGAAGCAATTAAAAAATTAACAGGTTATAGTCTACCCATAAAGTGATCTATTAGTTATTTCTAATTGCAAAAACATAGTTGTTAAGTATAATTTAATTATTAAAGGAAAATTACAAAGAATAAGGAAATAATGTACTTTTTTCTAGATTTTGTTTTTGTTTATCTATGTAGTCCAGGCTGCCCTTGAACTTGTGACCATCCTAACTCGACTGCCCCAGTTCTGAGATTATAGGTGTGTGACACCATGTCAGGCAAAATGTTCACATTTTAAGAGGCAAGGAGTAAACAAAGATTTTAAGGAACTTCTAAAGTACAAAAATTAAAAACCAAAAACAAGAAGGAACAGGAGAGAACAAAATGATCAAAAATCAGAAAATGGGGGGGGGGGGGTATTACCATGGGATTTTTTTTATAATCATGGAAAATGTTAATAAAAATCGAGGGGAAAAAATCAGAAAATAGGGCCGGAGGGATGGCTTAGTGGTTAAGGCATTTGTCTACAACTCAGGCTCGATTCCCCAAGACTCAAATAAGCCAGATGCACACAGTGGCACATGCATCTGGAGTTCATTAGCAGCAGCTGGAAGGCCTGGTGTGCCCATATTCATTCTCTCTCTCTTTCTGCCTCTCTCAAATAGGTAAAAAGTAAAATATTTTAAAAATCAGAAAATAATTGGTACTTTTTCAAGATGACAAGTCACAACTTGACTGTACTTAAAGTACACACGGTATTTATAGATGCCCACGCTCACTATCTCCATTTTCTATTCACATCAGACATGTTCATATGGCACAAAGTGCATGCCTAGGAAGTATTTGCTACAGTGGCCGAGCACACACAATAGAAGGGAGAGGAGAGATTTCTTTATTATTTAGTTGTGTTCTTTGGGGAATTCTCAAGATATGCTTTATGGGAGATAACGAGAACGGCATGACTACACACAGAACCACACATGTATTGTGTTTCAGTCAAACATGCCAGCTGTGTAATCTTTAGTATTTATGGCTTTCGAGGTCTATAATGAGTGTGTGTTGCTTCTTTTATCAGAGGAGTAATTAAAAAATGATTTTTCTCTGTTGAGGTTAAAATAAAATTAGTGATTTAATTAAGCTACACGGATGGGGAGGGACAGGAAACCTACCCGAATGATGAATCTGATTGCTGCACATCCAGAGGTTGCCATGACTTTTGCACTATTAGGGACAAGATTAAAAAGTGTAGGGACAATGGCTTCAGCGCCATGATCAAATTTGTTTCCCAAAACTGTTGAAAGGTGGCTACAAAGGAAGACAAAAATGATTTTAATAGTTCAATATTAAGTATACTTAAACCACATAGTTTATATATATATAACATATATAAACATACGTATATGTGTGTGTGTGTGTGTGTGTGTGTGTGTGTGTGTGTGTATATATATATGTTATATGTATATGGTTGGTTGTTTTGAGACAGGGTCCCATGTACCCCAGGCTGGCCTCAAACTAGCTATATAGCCAAGGATGACCTTAAACTTAAACTTTTGATCCTCCTGTGCTGAGATTACATGTGCCTTTTATGCATCCTGATAAATGAACCCAAGACTTTGTGCATAGAAGACAAGACTAAAACCTGAGCTAGATTATCTCCAGTGCCTGAATTTTGATCGTTTGTTTTTGTTTTGAGACAGGGCCTTGCTATGAAGTCCTGGTTGGCCTGCAACTCTCTATAAAGACCAGGCTGGTCTCAAACTTAGGGTGATCCTCTTGCCTTTGACTCCTGAGTGCTGGGATTACAGGTGTGCACCACCACACCTGTCAAGGTCATCTAATTTAAAAAGAGACTTTTACTGAACTAACTGGGGAATTTTTGCTAGTTCTTATAGTGGAAAAACAAAGGGAAGTCTAGGTACTAAGTGTTTTCTTTTTCCTGGCAGCACACAAAGATGAAACTGTATATTTTATTCTCTGCAACTGCACCTAATTAGAAACACTATCTAATTGCAGACTCAAACTATTAACTCTAAGTACACATGAAGGAAAACAGTTCTGGTGGCCTCAACTGGGGTTTTCATCTCTCAGGCATTTCTATTTTGATGTCCCAACAACCTAAAAAGTTTGACATATTTAATAAACAAATTTCCATCCTTACCCAAATCAGTGTTTCCCAAGACATTCTCTATTTGAATCCATGCTACTTCCACTTTTTTGGGGGGGAGGGGCTTACAAATGCTCCCTCACGTCTTTGAGGCAAGATTTCAGAACCCATGACTGAAAATTCATGTCTACAACCTCCTACTCAGCTCAGTGATCTTAAGGACATGTCTTCTCTTTCCAAATTCACAGTTAAGCAACTAATTCAGCTTTTAGTCACATGACTGACTTACAGGCAGGTTTGACAATACTTGTGCTATAGGGGTTAATTTCAGCGTATATAATAGAACCTGCTTAATTTTAGTTTAGTTTACTTGTTGATTTAGGTTTTGTTTTTGAGACAAAGTCTCATGTAGCCCCGGCTGGACTTGAGCTCACTGTGTAGCACAGGATGTCCTTGAACACCTCATCCTCCTGCCTCCATACCTACTGAGGTCACAGCTGTTTTACAATGTGCCACCACGCCTGGTTAGTATCTTATTTAGAATACATGTTGGAGATAGACTGATGTGCATGTAGGTAGTGTGTGTGGTATGTGCACACGTGTGAGTAGATCTGTGCACTCCATGAGCATGCATGTAATGCATGTAGAAGCCAGAGAAGAGTCAGGGGTCCTCTCTATTGCTCTTCTACCTCATTTTCCTGAGACAGTCTCTCAATGAATGGAGAGCTCCCAATTTTTTCAGTCAGACTGCCTGACTGGAGGCGAGCCTCGGAAGCCCTCTTCTCAGCTGTAGGGTTATAGTAATCCCCAGCTTTTCACATGGGCGTGGGGGATTGAACTCAGGTCCCCATGCTTACACAGCAAGGGCTTCTACCCACACAGCCTTCTCTCAATCTCCAAAATCAGGTTCTAAATTCAAAAATGTTTTCAAACTTAGACCTACTGACTAACGTGTACAGTGACAGTCAGATTCCCAATCTGTCAATTCCCAGGCAAAAAGGAACCTCAACTCAAAAACAGAAAGGACAACTATGCCTGGATGCTTCCTTTAAAGGGCATGAGGACTGTTCTAGAAGTGAGAATGTACACCTGGGAGTGAGCTTGATTCTGGTAAACTTGTGGGAGACACGGGGCTTAGAATGGCCTTGCACTTCGGGGCTATTTGGTACTACTTGTGTATGATGGCTTTTCTGGAGTTTCCACTACACAGACTGAGCACTAACAGGGTTTCCTCTCCACTCTCGGTGGTCAGCTGGGTCAGTTCTGCCAGCCTGAATGAACGCTAAGGAGGCACGTTTACCTAGTGCCGAGCCGGAGTTCTTCCCTCTCCTCGGGAGCTGGGCCTTATGCAGGAGTAAGCAAGTGTTCGGCTGCACCCACAGGGCCAAACCCTTTCTATGCGTCTCTTCTCCACCGCTGTGCACATTAAGTGTGGCTGACACAAACCCCTTTCTATACGTCTCTTCTCCACCGCTGTGCACAGTAAGTGTGGCTGACACAAACCCCTTTCTATACGTCTCTTCTCCACTGCTGTGCACAGTAAGTGTGGCTGACACAAACCCCTTTCTATGCGTCTCTTCTCCACCGCTGTGCACAGTAAGTGTGGCTGACACAAACCCCTTTCTATACATCTCTTCTCCACTGCTGTGCACAGTAAGTGTGGCTGCTGTAGCCTTCTGAAACTTAACCCCGCTTCTCCTTCAGTGAGATCACCTTGTTCTCTTAGGTCCCCACACTTTTCCAGGGCTTGTAAAAGTCCCAGACCAGAGGGTTATCTGCAACTTTCAAATAACCCAGGCCAGCCCCCATAGTGTATTCTCTGCAAACACTATCTTACCTCAACTGTGCACTTTCTAGACCTATTTTAAGTACGTTTTTCAAGGACATAGTTTATGGATTCTTGTTTTGTTTGTTTTACTAAAGAAAATTGATGATTTGTGGCATGCTGGTATGCTGATTTACACTATCCTTGACAATAACCCTCCTACAGATTTTCCCACATGGGGCACTATGTTGCCTGTCAATAATGACACGCTTCCCCTTTTCTTACAGTCCTCACAGGATTTACCCCATCTCCTTAGGGCACTAATGTAACAGTGATCTACAAGACAGACAGCAGGCACAGTAGTGTCCCTATCTCCACAAGAAAGATCAAGTGGTGGCACACATGAAAACAGTATTCAGGACACGTGGAGTGGTCAGTGAGATTTCAGTATTCTACCCTACTTGTATTTTGGAGGACTACAAGTGTAAAGATCTGATAAATTAATGATGACTAAATGTTACAATTCTAATTTTCTAAAATATCAGAAATGGAGTGCTTCGTAACTAAGTTAGTAATGTGAAAAGTGAATGTAGCCAGTAAAAGCCCATTCATTTTCTTTCTACACAGATGAACTTGGCCAGAAATTCACCAATAGGCTTCAGGTATAGAGACCCATTTTAAGGTTGGCATAAAGATTTAAGCAAGATTTCTTTTTTAGGACTGGAGACTGAAGCAAGGGCCCATGTATGCTAAGCATGCACTCTGTTACTGAGGCATATACCTAGCATAATGAAGATCACTTTAATTTAAAAATAATTGCATCTTTATGTGGAATTTTTGCTGATTAAGTACTAAGTTCATTCATAAAAAATACTTAGCACCAAAGGAATATACTTACGCAACAGTAATGCAAGCTTCCCGGACCACCTGGGATCTAAGATCCTTGGCTGAGAGTTTAAGTGCTCCGTCCAACAAGCGTAAATGTTGGAAAAAACAATCATACTGTGCAGCCCCAGCAACAAGCAGTGACCGAATTTTCTTAAGCTAAAATAAAGAGAATTTTCATTACTGACATCAAAAGTGACAGTATGCAGAAGTTACCTGTGCTACATTATTCTATTAAACAGGAAGCATCATTTAAGTCTCATTAGGTTTACATAATTACATTCAACGTTTTAGAAGCATTACGTGTATTTCTTAAATTATAAAATTTCTATTTAAAGTCAATTCAGTTGAATTGATGATATAGATGCAAAAAATGATGTAAGTATTAGAAAAACTGTGAAACAACAATTATAACCCTGGATAGGTAGATAAATAAGGAAAAAGTATAAGCAGAAAAAAAAATCTAAACAGAAGACATCTAAAACAGATTTAACGATAGTCAAAATAAAAATTACAACACAACTGAAACATTACCTGCAACTTGAGACAATATACAGCAAATGAACGTAAGAAGACAACCCAATGTTAAATTGAGAAAAATATATGAAACTGTGTTCAACTGTGCAAGTGATGGGCAAATCCCAATTACAAGAAAAACTCATTCTTTTCTCTTATCAGAGAGGCAAAAATTTGACAACATGCAGTATTAGAAAGAAAAATTGAAGCTTGCAAAAACTGCAAGACTATAAAGGACTGAAATCTTTGCAGGATTTTGGTAGACTCTACTGAAATAAAATTGTATGTGCTCTCTACCAACAATTTTAAAATCCAGCTTATAAAACACCACTGTTAAAAATGTATGCTTGGGAATCGGGCATGGTGGCAGACCCCTTTAATCCCAGCCTTTGGGAGGCAGAGGTTGGAGGACTCCTGTGAGTTTGAGGCCACCCTGAGACTACATAGTGAATTCCAGGTCAGCCTGGACTAGAATGAGACCTTACCTCGAAACCCAACCACCCCCCACCAAAAAAAAGCATGCATGGGGCTGGGGAGATGGATCAGCAGTTAAAGACACGTACTTACAAAGCCTGAAAGCCCAGATTTGATACACCAGTACCCATGTAAAGCCAGATGCACAAAGTGGCACATGCATCTAGAGTTCATTTTTTTGGTTTTTCGAGGCAGGGTCTCACTCTAGCCCAGGCTGACCTGGGATTCACTATGGAGTCTCAGGGTGGCCTCAAACTCACGGCGATCCTCCTACCTCTGCCTCCCGAGTGCTGGGATTAAAGGCGTGTGCCACCATGCCCGGCGCATCTAGAGTTCTTTTACAGTAGGCAAGGGGCCTGGCATGCCCATTCCCTCACCCGTAAATGCAAATAAATAATTGTTTTTAAGTGCATGCATGGGATACGCATGAAACTAGTGATAGAGTACTTGTTAGCAACACACACAGCATGAAAGCACAATTATTACAAGTTATTAAAATGGAATTACCATGGGATATATTTTATAATCATGGAAAATGTTAATAAAAATTTTTAAAAAATGGTAAAAAAATTACTATAATATGTGAAAGGAGAACAAAACTTAAACTACACATACATATATTAAACAAAGGAATATGTACATGCTGATCTGCATTCAGTCAGTATCTGAGCAACTAACAAGGCCTGACATCACACCAGTACATATGATTTCTCAAGCAAGCTACCAGTAATGTATCTAGTATGGTCTCATTTGTTTTTATATAAGAGGTAGAGGCGCTATGCTGATCTTGTCACATATTTTTGAATGAATAGAGAAAAGGACACACTATGAAAATTACTTGGGCTAAAGAGAAGGCTTAGCAGTTAGGTCACCTGCCTGCAAAGCACAAAGACCCAGTACCCACATAAGCCAGATGCACATAGTAGCATTTGCGGCTGGAGTTTGTTTGCAATGGCTAAATGCTGTGGTGTACCCATTCTCATTCTCCCTAACAAATAATAAATAAAAATATTTTTAGCCAGGCATGGTGGCACATGCCATTAGTCGCAGCACTCGGGAGGCAGAGGTAGGAGGATCACTGTGAGTTCGAGGCCACCCTCAGGTTACAGAGTGAATTCCAGGTCAGGCTGAGCTAGAATGAGACTCTACCTTGAAAAAAAAATTGTTTGGTTAAAGAATTAAAAATAATTAAAAGGGAGCTGGAGAGATTGCTTATCAGGTAAGGTGCTTGCCTACAAAGTCTAAAAACCCATGTTCTACTCTCTAGATCCCACACTAGCCAGATGCACAAAGGTGAGGCAAGCACAAGGTGGCAAGTGTCCACTAGGTGGTGGAAGCATCTGAAGTTCGACTACAATGGCTGAGGCCCTGGCGGCACCAATGCACAGAAATAACAATGAAAATTTAAAAATAATTAAAAGGCCAGGCATGGTGGCACATGCCTTTAATACCAGTATTTGAGAGACAGAGGTAGGAGCATCACTGTGAATTCAAGGCTAGCCTGAGACTACATTATGAATTTCAGGTCAGCCTGAAAATCAGATTTAAACAAATGTGACACATTTTCTGTTAAAAATCTGTTAAAACATTTTAAGATATGCAGAATACCTAAGAAAGAGAAGACAAAAATGACCTGCATCTCATAACGCTGCAAAAACAAAAATGGTCTTCAGCTTATAATGTTGGAAAAAAATGACCTTCAGCTCACGATGTCAAAAAGCAGTACTTGTCCAAAGGGCCCATGTGATTTAACTCATCAGACTGGATATTTTCATGATTAGCAAGATGGGACCTTTGAGGGCAGAGAGAGCTGAAAACCTTCATGGCCTTCTTGAGGACGCGGAGGTGCTCACTTAGTACATGCAATTTGGCCAGGTAAATCTAACAAAAATCAAAAAATTTAAAACAAAACATACAGTCTTTTTCTAGGTGCAAACTTTATTTTAAAATTTATCAAATATTTTCCTAAAGGAATTTAATATAAAGAATTTGTAACTCATATACACCTTTTTTCAAGGTAGGGTCTTGCTCTAGCACAGGCTGGCCTAGAATTCACTCTGAAGTCTCAGGGTGGCCTCGAACTCAAGGCAATCTTCCTACCTCTGCCTCTCAAGTGCTGGGATAAGAATAAAAGGCGTGCACCACTATGCCCGGCTGCACCCAACTTTAAAAAAAAAAAACAGAAAAATCATGGGTGTGATGGTTCAGTTTGTGTCCACTTGATCTGTTTAGGAATCCACAGACATTCCTCATAAGTGGGTCTCTGAGGTAGCTTCCAGGAAGGATGAACTAAAGGAGGAATCCTTCCCCCAGAGCTGGCGGCCCTGTAGGAGGGGGGCTTTATCAAAAGAAGCTCTGGAAGAAAGGTCTTCTCCTCCCGTCCACCTGGCTGCCGGCGCTGCTGCTGCTTTCCAGCGTGCACGGAAGACCAGAAGACCAGCGTGCACTGAAGAGCAGCGTCTCTCCAGGATGCCTCGGGCCTTCAGTGCCGGATGGGGACTGCTGGGGCTTCCAGCCTCGTGGACTGAGCAGCTACCCGGTTCCTTCACTGTCAGGCCTGTTACTGTTGGACTGTCATAAACTAATCCAATAAATTCCCTTTTAATACAATTCATCCCATCGGTTCTGTTCCTCTAAGAGAAGCCTGGCCAATAATGGGTGATAGTCATTATCTTCAGAAGAAAATAGAGCAAAAGCCAGGTAATTAGGTGCACTGCTGTGAAATTATGTCAATGCTATGAAAATATGGAGCCTGCAGGAAAATGAACTGTTTAATTGGCAAATCTTAAATGACTCTGGGATAGAGTTTCTAAGAAGCTGTATGACCCCAGAGAGGCCAAAGCCCTCCGGAACTTACTCTTTTCTAGTCAGTCAACAAACAGCCCAAGCAGGCAGACTTCCGAACATCATCATCTCATCAGCAAAAACAAAACAAAAACCCAACACAAGGGGCTAGGGAGCTGGCTTAGCAGATAAAGCGCTCAGGCGGGTGTGGTGGCACTCGGGAGGCAGAGGTAGGAGGGTTGCCATGAGTTCAGCATCACCCTAAGACTACACCAGGTCAGCCTGGGCTAGAGTGAGATCCTACCTCAGGAGGAAAAAAGAAAAAGCGCCTGCTGCAGGAGGATCCAGATGGGCATCACAGCCCACTTGTAAACCCAGTGAGACAGAGGATCCCTCGGGCAAGCTGGTCAGCTAGTCTAGCCAATCAGATGAGCCCTGGTTCAAGAGAGAAACTGCCTCAGTGAACAGAGAGTGATTGAGGAACACATCCAACGTCAATCTCTGGTCTTATAAACACACACACACCATACACACATACACATGCAAAAAAAAAAAAAAATTCATGCCAGCACACACCATTATTCCCAGCACTAGGGATGCAGAGAGGTAAGAGGATCGCTGTGAGTTCAAGGCCAACTTGGGACCACAGAGTGAGTTCTAGGTCAGTATGGGCTAAAGTGAGAGCCTACCTTGAAGGGAAAAAGAAAAATAATCAACTCAAATGAGAAAATGTATATTTTCCCCAAAGAAATGTTAGCCCCAGCCTAACTTACAGACAGTACAGTGTGGACAGCCGTGCTCTTGGAAAGGACTGAACAGAAAAAAGGAGCCGCGAGGAAACAGAAAGCCAGACTTACTGCATTGGCACGTTGGTCCCAGTCATGCTTGTCATCTGACAGAATTTCCCTGATTTTATTTAACGTTTCTTCAAGTTCTCGACTAGAATATATCTTAAAGAAAAAAGTTAGGATTACTATATTATTTGCTACAAACAATATCAAACTTAGGCGCTGGTGTTTAAAAGAACATTTCAAATATAAGGTTATCTTCTATTCTAGCACCATTTTTAATGGAGAATATATCATAAGTGATAATAAAATAAAATGCTTTCGCTGTTCTTCCTGGTTTGTTATCCTGCTACTTGTGAGTAATGTCAATTATGAACAACTTCAAATATACTTAAAATGCTTTGTAATATAAAAGAAAGAGAAAACATCCAAGAATAATAGACCCAATTTCTCAAAAACTGAACGCATAGCCAGATGTGGTGATGCACACCTTTAATCCCAGCACTTGGGAGGCAGAGGCTAAGTACTGCCAAAAGGACATTTTACCTTAGTTCCGCTTTCTCTTTATAAGGAACGACAGGAAAGAGACATGCCAGTCATTTTTCAAATAGCTATTCACCAAACTTTTGCTTAACAAATATTCACATAACAGGAACACACTACACTTGTCACCAGGGTGACAATGGTGAGCACTAGTGGACACACCAGATTTTCAGTCTTTGCCTTACAATCTAAAGTTAGGGACAGATAAAATTAACTGACATAAAACATATAAATTGGTTATACAGGAGAATCAAAGGGTCATGAAAATCTTCATATAATCAAGGGTTTCACTTTGCCTGGCAAGTCAAGGTGGAACTGGAAGCTACAGGTCCGTGGGATTTAAGTGTGCACACATTTGCTTTCCCTGTGCAATGACAGGTATTGTGTGAAGGCTCTGTGAGACAAAGAACAGAGGCCAGCAAACTAGAAAGGAGCACTAAGAGAAGACCAAAGAGAGGTTACTGACTATATGTAAGTAGACAAGCAGATCACTGGGGATGCAATGGCCTAAGAGAAGTCAGGAGTAAGGAAGGGTGGGAGAGGGGTTAATAAAAAAAAAAAATTGTTGTTAGAGGTAGGGTCTCACTCTAGTTCAGGCTGACCTGAAATTCACTTATGTAGCCTCAGGGTGGCTCGAACTCACAGCGATACTCCTACCTCTGCCTCCCGAGTGCTGTATTAAAGGTGTGTGCCACCATGTCTGGCATGGGTTAATCAAAATTTAAGATGTTATGAATAAGCTGCATGAAAACCTACTTTATTGGATAATGTCACACCCAGAAGCCATAAATTGTTACTAACTATTGCCAAGGCTCTTGGTTTCCCACCATAACTAGACAGTGAAACCCTATTGCTGAAGACTCCACATGCTTGGGCTGCAGGTGACTGAGAAATCAAGCTGGAGCTCAAGTGAAAACCTCTTCCCTATGGATCAGCTGACAAAAAGCTGGAAAAAGCTACACTGCATGCAGCTCTATGGGAGAGAAAAGTCATCAGTAGTGATAAACAACAGTGGACATTGTAAGCCTTAAAACTGGCCAACCAGGCTAAATGATCCAATGGGTGCAAGAGTAACATGTCTGTTATGTGGGAAACCAAATACACTCTAATTGGACTAGAGGCCCACTCCACAGGAGGGAATACATGCCTGGTACTGCAAACCTAGCTAAAAGCCTATGGCAAGGGAGGTCATCAGCCCTAGAGGAGTAATGCCTTCTGTTTTCTGGCTAACAGCATATATTATGCTCACCAAACTGACCTGAAAGCACTTTTCTTAGTGATCATACCCACATATTAATGCTACTCTCACTTCTGATTAGAGAAGCTTCTCTTTTCAGATGGTGGTGACCTATGGGATGACTCAAAAAGCACTATAGTGCTACCTTCCTAGGTTTAGGATCCATTGCAGAAGAAATGGAAGAAAGACTCTAAGAGCCAAAGGAGGGTTGGACTGTTTACAATGTACTCTTCCGCACACAAAATGGCCTGGATATCCATGACCTCACAGTGCCTGACTCTACCTACACAAGACATGCAACAGCAAGAAACCCTGGTATATCCATTCTCTATCAAATAAATTAAAAAATATTAAAAAAAAAAAAAAAAAAAAAAAAGCCTGCCGTGCATGGTGGCACACGTGCCTTTAATCCCAGCACTCGGGAGGCAGAGGTAGGAGGATCGCCGAGAGTTTGAGGCCACCCTGAGACTACATAGTGAATTTCAGGTCAGCCTGAGCCAGAGTGAGACCCTACATTGAAAAAGCAAAATAAATAAATAAATTAATTAATTAAGTTATGATGTAGGGCAGGAGAGATGGCTTAGTGGTCTAGGTGTTCTCCTAAAAAAAATACAAATACAAAACTCATCGCTGCGGCATTATATGGAATAACAATGTTAAAGCAAAACTCAACATTCATCAACAGTAAAAACAAATTAACTGCGGTCTGCTCATACAACCTATCAATGCAAGTGAACGAAGCATAATTACAAACTTTACCTTGTAGAAAAATATGCTGAACAATATTGGGCAAAAATTCAGGTTGTAAGAATGTAATGTATAATGTTAACACATCTTTTTAAGACATGAAGCTAACATTAAGTGCGGCTCATGTCCATTTTGACTACCTCAATTACTTACATGGGAATGACTTTCAAATTCCTATTGTCAACCTCCAACATTCTCTGGGCCCAAAATTAATTCAAGTACAAGAACTTGAAGTCTGACACTACAACACAATGTGACTTATAACGATTTAATTTTATTCATTATCAAATATAATCACTTGAAAATCTGTTTTTGCCAATAAATGACAATACAGTAGTCATTTAAAGAAAAAAGCACTGTAGAAGAGGACAAAACAAATGATACAAACAGGACGCACGTGGGGAATGCCGCCTTCCTGGCAGCCTTACCTGAATACAAGGGACGTCTGTAAAAGCTTTTATAAAATCATCTTCATCAACTGCTCCAGCTCCGCCTTCCTTAGAAGCACCTGCTAATTAAAAGGAAATTAATTTCTTATGGCTTATTTTTAAGTATCATAACACTAAAGACAATGTGGAAAATCGACCCCACTGAAGGGAACAGTAGCATAAATTGGAAGAATGTTTCAATGTATCAGAAAATATGTTCAAAAAAAAAAAAGTCAAACTTTCAGAGAAGTCAAAGCACATGGCAGAGGTTGGTTAACTCTCTTCAAGTAGCAAGCCAGGCTGGGAGCAGAACCGACGGAAAGAGCAGGGGCTTCCAATCCCACCACACACTGCAGTAAAAGCCACACAATGGCAGCGACGGCCACTTCCAAAGCTAAACAAGGGCCAGGCGTGGTGGTGCCTCAGGAGACCGAGACAGGAGGACTGCTACAAGTCCAAGGCCAGCATGGGCCATGTAGCAAATATTAGGCAAGGCAAAGCCACACAGCAAGACCTGTGTCAAAAAACCCTAAACCAATCAATCAATGAGCAACTTGAAATGATGATAAGGCGCAATATCCATGGATAATGCGACAGTCAGGAAAACAAAGAAAGAGATGAGGGTTCTAAAATCAAGTTTTAACCACACAAATGAATCTTCCTTTCATATGCATTGAAAACACAGAAGGTAAACTTAATAAACAGCAGCTACTTAAGAGGCAATGTGTGAGCCACCTTTCAGCTCCACATCTACTCCTTCCTATTAGAGATTATGGGTTCAGGACTCACCAAACTATTCATTTCTGTTCTGTTGATTCTGTTTTTCTGTTAAATTCTGTCAGCAGGGACCTGGTCCTTCCTCAGGGTTTCCTATTCTTGACAGTAAAACCATCTGGCAGACCACTTATGTGGGGGCACCACCTAGTTCCAGTGGGCAGTATTCCGACCCCCATGAATCTGCTTACTGTGCAATGCCAGCCTCCCATTCCGCAAAGGGCTGAGTCCCACCCAGGCTTGTGGGTTCCTCTTCTTGGCCTCAACATTGTAACAATCCTAACCTTCTCGTCTTGTACCTCTAGATATGGGAACAACAGATACTTCCTGCAACTGCTACTGCCATATTTTAGTGTCCACTTCACATCCTCTTACTTATTTATTCATTTGCTTGTGTTTTCAAAGTCTCACTCTAGCCCAGGCAGAACTGGACCTCACTCTGTAGTTCCAAGCGACCCGCGAACTCACAGCAACTGTACCTCTGCATCCTGAGTGCTGCAATAAAGATGTGAGCCATGGCACCTGGCCTTTTCACTGCCTTTTTTTTTTTTTTTTTTGGTTTTGCAAGGTAGGGTCTTCCTCTAGCCCAGGCTGACCTGGAATTTACTCTGTAGTCTCAGGGTGGCCTCGAACTCACAGTGATCCTCCTCCCTCTGCCTCCCGAGTGCTGGGATTAAAGGTGTGCGCCACCACCCCCGGCCTCTTCACATTCTAAATTCACCAAACCAAACCTGTTTAGCAAGTCTTAATACATGTTCAGTGTATATAGTGGGGAAATCTTAAATATAAAATACTCCAGTAATATCTAAGCACTGAGATGCTATATCTTCCCTATCACCTTGACTGGATTCAGAATGCGGTCATGGACCTATGAGGGTGTTTCCAGAAAAGTTTAACTGAAGAGGGAAGACCCACCCTGAATGGGGGAGGGCGCCATTTCATGGGCTGGTGTCCTAGGCCAAACAAAAAGCAGAAAATGAGCTGAGAAGCAACACTGCTCCCTCACTGCTTCCCGGCTGTGCAAGGGGTACACTGTGACCAGCTGCTCCACCCCGACCACCAGCCTGCCCGGCCATGACGGGCCTCATCCCCTGAACAGTGATAGGCAAAATAAGCCTTCTTCCCTAAGTGATTCTGTCTGTCAGGTATCTGGTCACAACAAGACAACTCACTCCTTCAAGTATCCACACAGTGCCACAAGTAAAAATCCTGTCACAAAATGTTGCTTCATAAACAAAAATGTTTAAAATATCTGAAATAAATATACATGATACCTAAGTGATTTTTTTCAAACTTACGAACCATCCCCAACATACATCATTACGCATATGTGTGCAAATGTTTAAAAGTCTTCTTAAAGTCCAGTTCTAAGGATGTTCGCCCGTACTACATGCAGGTAAGAACAAGCCTGACTGAGCCCTGGTTGGCACTGGTGCTCCTGGTTGCTAATTCCAACCCCAACATCTCTTTCTTCATGGCAAGAGTTCAACGCATGGACAGGCTTACACCACACGAGTGCCATCGTCAGGGACAACTGTGCGGTGGTCTGAAGGAGACTTCTGCCACAGCCTCGGGCTCCTGAAATCTCGGACTCCTGCCGGTGGTAAATTGGGAAGTGGATTCCTGCTGGAGGAAGCGAGTTACTGGGGTGGGTCTTGCGGCGTACTGGTCAAGCTTGCCTGTGCCGGCCAGGCCACTGGTGAGGCTGCGTCCCCACGTACGCCGTAAGCAGTCTTTCGCCGGTGCTGCACTCGCCCTGCCATGGAAGACACCCTTGTCCTGTCAGCTGAATCATGCCCTCTCCTCCCGAGCTGCTGCCTCTGACTGGGGCTTTGTCCCTGCAACAACAAACTACGTGCTGCACTCTCCAGTTAAAGATCTGAAGCGGGGCTGGAGAGATGGCTGCGCCTGCGAAGCCCAAGGACCCAGGCTCCATTCTCCAGGTCCTACGTGGGCCAGATGCACAAGGGGGTGCATGCACCTGGAGATCCTTTGCATGGCTAGAGGACCTGGTGCACCCATTGTCGCTCGCTCTCCTTATCTCTCTCCCTCCTCTCAACCCTCCCCCCATCTCTAATAAATAAATAAATCATTTTAGAAAAAATCTGAAGTTGCACAGCACTATGTGGGCAGAACACCACCAGCAGCATGAGCACAGCCCCTGGCGACCTCTAGTAAAAGCCTGCAAACACTTGCCAGCTGCCTCAGTGATCTACTGACCGGCGACTCAGATCTACCTTGTCCTCACTGCTGAGAACTGCTCTGTAGGGAGGAGTGCTGCAGCTGAAGGACGGGTGCTGTCCATGAAGAAAGCAGTCACTGCGAGACCCCAAGAAGGTGATGATGCGTGTGCCTATTAGCTCCAAAAGGTACACGTTTCAGAACCACAAACTTCACAATACAGACAATTTGTATGCATCAATTAAAAAGCCCCTGCCAGGCAATGTAGCACACACCTTTAGTGGCAGAACTTGGGAGGCCAAGACAGGAGAGGCCAACCTAAGACTAAATAGTGAATTAAAGGTCAGCCTGGGCCAGGGCAAGACCTTACCTCAACAAAACAAAAACTCCCTAAATAAAATATGGTAAAATCACTAAAATTAAATGTATGGGAGTTAATATGCCCAAGACACACTACACACTACACACACACACACACACACACACACACACACATCTGAAAATCAAATAAAAATATAACAATAATATGGGCCAGAGAGATGGCTTAGCACTTAAGGTACTTCCTTGCAAAGTCTAAGGACCCAGGTTCAATTCCCCAGTAGCCATGTAAGCCAGATGTACATGGTAGCACAAGCATCTGGAGTTCGCTTGCAGTGTCTAGAGACCCTGGCACTCCCATTCTCCCTCTTTCCTCTCTACTAAATAAATAAAAATAAAATATAGGGAAAAATAAGTTAAGAATGGCTAAGGAAGGCACTTAATGTCAACCTCTTCCCTCACTCCCCACAGGCACAAAATCCACTTAAAAATATTTTATTGATTTATCTACTTATCTGAGAAAGACAGAGAGAGAGAAAATGGGCACATTAGGGCATCTAGCCACCGCAAATGAACTCCAAACACATGTGCCACCTTGTGCATCTAACTTACGTGGGTACTGGGGAATTGAACCTAGGTCACAAGCAAGCACCTTAACAGCTGAGCCATCTCTCCAGCCCCCTTTTTAAGAGCTGAACAGTAACTGTTAAGATTTGAGAAAATATCTAATAATTCTACTTTCCTTTTAGATGTAAATCAGTGTTTTGTCATTTGTTTTTAACACAGGTTGTCTTGCTTGGGACTCTAGTGACACAAACTCATAACCCAGGTTTAGGAGAAAGCCTTCCATATACCTTTAGTGCAGAAGCTGCATTTCCAAACACCAACAGAAGAGGGCACTGTTACACCAAGAAACTAAGAAAACCTTTACTGCTGACCCTGCCCCACCCATGTTATACACAAGGCTATACAGGTATGAAAAGCAGAATAAATAATTTAGTATCTGTATAATACAGAATAAGGAGGAAAAATATTACATGAAAACCTTTTCTGATGATGCTTCAAAAACCAAAATCCAAGCATCAAATAGTGAAGGACCATGGTCTGGAGAGATGGCTTAGAGGTTAAGGACTTTGCCTGCAAAGCCAAAGGGATCCTGGTTCAATTATACAGAATCCACATAAGCCAGATGCACAAGGGGGGACACGCATCTGGAGTTCATCTGCAGTGGCTGGAAGCCCTGAAGCATCCATTCTCTCTCTCTCACACACACACAAATAAATAAATAAGATATATTTTTAAAAAATAGTAAAGGGCCAGAGGCTGTGGGGGTGGCTCAGTCATCGTGTTTGCCTCACAAACGTTTAGACCGTGCGGGGATCCCGTCTCGCTGGCTAACTTCTCTAGCAGAACTGCTGAGCTTCGCGCTGCCGCCACCTTCTCTGTGCTGGAAAAAACACCCAACTGGAAGCAACTCAAGGGAACAAAGTTGATTTTGGCTTTTGGTCCTGAGGGGAAGCGTCATTGTGGCAGGAAGAGGAGGGCAGAGCACAGACTGGGCACCACACCTTGCCCCAGCAGCTGGCAGGAAGCAGAAAGCGGCAAGAGTGAACCAGCAGAGCCACAACAAGCGATCTACTGAACTTCAAGGTCCACCTCCACTGACACATCTCCTCCAACTAGGTTCCACCTTCAAAACTGCCACCAGCTGGGGACCAAGTATTTAAAATACATGACACTATGGGGACATCTCATCATAAACCACCACATTTCAGGTTCAATAAGAGACCAATGGCTCAAGTGAGAAAGACGTCAAACACACATACACACACACACCCTGGAACATTTGCACAATACTCAAATAAGAATTCAATATAACTAAACACTAATTACAGAAAAGAGTGAACAAATGGGCCAGGTGTGGTGGCACACACCTTTAATCCCACCACTCAGGAAGCAGAGTAGGACAATTGCTGTGAGTTCAAGGCCACCCTAAGATTAGAGAATACCAAGTAAGCCTGGGCTAGAGTGAGACCCTACCTCCAAAATAGACAATGGAACACTCAGGAGCTGTAGATTATTGCTAGAAAATTTTCAGTGCCAGGGATGGATTACCTTCCAGTGAGTTGTTGGCTAGGGAGGTCCGTGATGCCCCCAAAACATTAAAGGCCACTGCCATGCACCCATACATGTGCATCTGCAGACGCATGCACACACTTACGCACGTGCACCCACACAGGTGCATCTCCAGACACATGCACACACTTACGCACATGCACCCATACATGTGTACCTACTACATGTATGACATATCCACCCACACCTCCATCCTGGTTTGAGTAAGAAAAGTTATGAAAACATTCTTAGGACATTTGAGGAATCTGAATACAGAAGTGCTTAAAAAGAGGTGAGCACACAGGTTGAAAGTAAATTGACATAAAATACAAAGGTTATAGGAACAAGTTAAACAATGCCACAAAGGAAAAAAAAACCCACAAAAACAAAACACTGGAAAAATCGATAAAGACAACTGGCTTAAACTCTTCAATACATCCATGCCACAGAGATGAAAAATGAAAGTAAGCCTATCTTAGACAACAATGCAGAATTTTTTTCTTCTTCATTCTAAGGGCACTAAGGGTTATAATGGGGCACACACACACCCTCTCTCTCTTAGGAGGTGCTTATGAAATGTTCAGGAAGTGTCATGATATCTTCCATTTACTTTCTTATTTATTTATTTGAGGGAGAGACAGGAGGTGTGCCAGGGCCTCCAGCAATGAACCCCAGATGCCTGCGCCACCTTGTGCCTCTGGCTTACATGGGCTCTGGAGAATCAAACCTGGGTCCTTTGGCTTTGCAGGCAAACACCTTAACCGCTAATCCATCTTTACCCATTTACTTTCTGATGGTTCATTTGACAATGTATCTCTAGAAGTTGTGGGGAACTGTTGGTGATTAATATAGGCAATAAATTTGCTAAGTATCAGTTATATGCTTAAAATTATTCACAATAAAAACTATGGGAAACTATTCTTTGTAAATCAAAGAGAAAATACAATTCAATCAGAAAAAGGTCATGGAAAACGTTAATAAAAATTAAAAAAAAAAGATTGGAAAAAAAATCAGAAAAAGGGAGAAACCACAAAAACTAGTCAAACTGAATAGGGTGGTGTTTCAGGGAGTTAAAGGCTGTTTGACCTAATTGCACTGATTTATATGGCTATTTATAAATAAGATGGGGGTGGGGAGACCAAATAGAACTCTTTATGCAAAAGTCTAGATGTATTAAATTAAATGTAAAATAGTGTTTTAAAACAAATGAAAGTATTTTAATAATTTTAGGAGTAGATAATTGTTTTCCTTACTAAAGAAAGTAAATCTGAAAGTCAAAAAGAAAAGAGAGGTGAGCTGGGCATGGTGGTGCACGCCTTTAATCCCAGCCCTCGGGAGACAGAGGTAGGAGGATTGCCGTGAGTTCAAGGCCACCCTGAGACTCCATAGTGAATTCCAGGTCAGCCTGGGCTAGAGTGAAACCCTACCTCAAAAAAATTAAAAAAAAAAAAAAAGAGAGAGAGAGAGAGAGAGAGAGAGAGGCTAGAAAAATGGCTCAGAGGTTAAAGTGATTGCCTGCAAAGCCTAATGACCCAGGTTCAATTCCCCAGTACCCATGTAAAGCCAGATGCACAGTGGGGTACAAGCATCTGGAGTTTGTTTGCAGCAGCTCAAGGCACCAATACGCCCATTTTTTTGTCTCTCTGCTTCCAAATAAATAAATTTAAAAACATTTTTTAAAAAAGACATATTTTACCACAAAAAGTTAAGTTTTCCGCAAAAATGCCAGACAATGGAAAAACTGAAGATTTGTAACTTCTAAGGACAAAAAAAGAGGCCTATAATTTTTTAAATGCTAAACAAAAAAAATGCTGACAAACTGACAAGACAAAGTAGCATGTGACACAAAGAAATAATATGCTAATGATTGTCAGTGCATTTGCATATTCTGAACCTCATTACAGAATGGGCCATAGGAGGGCAGGGTTACTGCTGTGGCATAGTGACATGTATTAGATTACAGCAAGTAGGTAGCCAGGCTGGAGAGGTGGCTTATCGGTTAAGGCACATGCCTGTGAAGCCTAAGGACCCCAGTTTGATTCTCCAGGTCCCATGCAAGCCAGATGCACATGGTGGCACATGCATCTGGAGTTTGTATGCAATGGGTAGGGGCCCTGGCACACCAATTCTCTCTGTCTCTCTCTTTCAAAAAAAGAAACAATGTTATCCTAAATTTCATATTTAGATGTTTTTTGTGTTCTCCAAATTCAGGTTGATGGCATTTGAAGATAGGGCCTTGGGGAGGAAATCAGGGCTACATGAGTCATAAAGGTAGGCCTTCTGATTGGTGCCTTTATTAGAGGCACAGGGTGGGAATGCTCTGCTCAGGGAACGCCTTCTGCTATGCATCATGCACTAGCAGACACTGCACACAACAGCACCAAGATAGTAACTTTCCTGCCTCTAGGCAGACAGGAAACAAGTATGTGTGCTCTATGAATTACCTAGTCTAAGGTATTCTGTCATAGTAAGAGAAAAAAAAAAGACCATGAAAACCACAGAGCTATTACACTGAATGATTCTTGATGTTGAAGTATAAAACGTTTACTAGAATATATCATCTAGCTGGAGTATTGCACAGATGAAAATGGGAGGGACATTATGCAGAAGGATACAGATCAAATTCAACATTGGATATCTCAGGTCAGTCACACAACAGAAGAAAAATATTCCCCTTTTCTAATTCTCTAATTCCATTGTTTAAGGTAAGAATTAGCAAAATTTTTTTATTTACAACTAAATTGTCTCTCTCAATGCTTTTCATTAATAAAAAGTACACAGAGGGGCTGGAAAGATGGCTTAGCGGTTAAGTGCTTGCCTGTGAGACCTAAGGACCCCAGTTCGAGGTTCGATTCCCCAGAACCCACATTAGGCAGGTGCACAAGGGGTGCACGCAACTGGAGTTCGTTTTCAGTGGCTGGAGGCCATGGCGCGCCCATTCTCAATCTATCTGCCTGCCTGCCCCTCCCTCCCTCCCTCTCTCTGTCACTCTCAAATAAATAAATAAAAATGAACAAAAATAGTTAAAGAAAAGAAGTACACAGATGTACGCATTAATAAGAAACACACAGTGGTTAAGGTACTTGCCTGAAAAGCCTGAGAACCTAGGTTCACTTGTCCAGCACCCATGTAAGAGCCACACGCACTAGACGGCACATGCAGGGGAGCTCTCTGCAGCGGCGAGAGGGCATGCTACACCCATTCTCTCTTTCTCTCTCTCTCAAATAAATGAGTTAAAAAATAAATACATAAACTCTTTTTAAAACTTTATTTATTTACAAGAGAAAGGACAGGGAGAAGGAGAGTGAATGGGCAAGCCAGGGAATCACGCCCTTGCAAAGGAACTCCAGGTCATGTACCACCACGCGCATCTGGCTTACATGGGTACTAGAGATTTGCACCTGGGTCCTTAGATTTTGCAGGCAAGTGTCTTAACCACTAAGCCATCTCTCCAACCGGATAAACTCTGTTTTTATTATTTTTATTTAGCGGGGTGGGAGGGATAGGAATATCAGGGCCTCCTGCCAATGTAAACAAACTCCAGATGCATGCATCACTTTGTGCATCTGGCTTTATGTGGATACTTGGGAAATGAAGGCCAGGTCAGCAGGCTTTACAAGCAAGTCCGTTTAACTGCTGAGCCCATAGCCTAGGCGTTGCTTTTATAATTTTTAAAAATATTTTTATTTTAACTTGCAGGTGGTAGAAGTGAGTATGGGCAGGACCAGGCCTCTTGCCACTATAAAGAAATTCCAGGGCTAGACAGATGGCTTAGCAGTTAAGTGCTTGCCTGTGAAGCCTAAGGACCCTGGCTTCAGGCTTGATTTCCCCAGGACCCAGGTCAGCCAGATGCACATGGGGGCGCACGCATTTGGAGTTTGTTTGCAGTGGCTGGAGGCCCTGTGTAGCAGACAGCTTCAGGTTCACGGAGATGAACTTTCAGACCAGGCTCAGTTATGGAGGAAGGGATTTATTGAAGCTCACAGATCTAGGGGAAGTTCCATAATGGCAGAAGAAGCTGGCCTGCCTTCACAGGTCCAAGCAGAGAGAGAGAGAAGAGAGGTACAAGCCTAAAGGTCAAAAACCACACAGCACACTTCAGGAACTTCTGCTAGGCACACTTTGCATATCTTAAGATTAAAATCTGAAAACCCACCACCACACCTTCAGATCACCCAGTGACATTGCCTCCAGCCAGGTAGCCAGCATATGCAAACTACAAACAATAAAGAACTAAATATATTGGGGGCCATCTATTCAAACCACCACATCCTGGTATGCCCATCTCTCTATCTGCCCCTCTCTCTCTCTGTCACTCTCAAATAAATAAAGAAAGAAAAAAGAAATTCCAGACGCATGTGCCACTTTCTGTGGTTTTATGTGGGTACTGTGGAATTGAACCTGGGCCAGCAAGGTTTATAAGAATGTGCTTCTGGGCTGGAGAGATGGCTTAGCGGTTAAGGCACTTGCCTGCAAAGCCAAAGGACCCAGGTTCGATTACCCAACGGGACAGGACAGGACGGAAAGAAGAAAGGAAGGAACAAGCAAACTTCTAATTGCTGAGCCATCTCCCCAAGCCTAAATGTTTGTAAAGACAAATGACAAGCTAGTGAAAAAAAGGTTCAATCATAATATTCCCATTAAATAATAAATACTATTTACTGAGGTAAACCAGGCCCAGAAAGCCAAGCGCCACATGTTCTCTCTCATGTCTGTCCTAGCCATAAATATTTGACTCGTATGTCAGTTGGACTAAAACTTGGTAGCAGAGGTGAGTAAGCTAGAAAGGGATTACAAGGGAGTGAGAAGAGGGAGGACTTAAGGAGTAGTATTGTGTATATGTATGTATGTGTGTGTGTATGTGTGTGTGCGCGTATGTATGTATGTATGTATTATGTAATAGATTACTGGGGTTGGAAAGGCCTAAGTGAGGTCAGGGGAAGAGATTAAGTAAAGGAAGGGTCAGGGGAGGGCTTATCAAAATCTAAGAGGGTATGAATACATCATATGGAAACCGACTTTTTGGACAATGCCACACCCAGAAGCCATAGATTGTTACTAGAAAATTTTCAGTGTCAGAGATGGGATACCTCCCAGTGAGTTGTTGGCCAGGGAGGTTCCTGAGGCACTCAAAACATTACAGGCCATTGCAGAAGCCTTGGTTTCCCACCAGGAGTAGATGGTAAGACCCTATTGCTGAAGACTCCACATGCTTGGGCTGCAAGGTCACTGAGAAATCTTGCTGGAACTGAGCTGAAAACCTCCTCCCTGTAGACCAGCTGACAGAAAGCTGGAAAAAGCTACACTGCATGCAGTTCCATGGAAGATAGAGAAGTCATCAGTGGCAATGAACAACAGTGAACAATGCAATCCTTAAGTTTGGTTAGCAAGCTCAAATGAGCCAATAGGTGCAATAGTGGCATGTCTGTTATGGAGGAAACCAACCAGTCTCTAATTGGACTGGAGGCCTGCTCCACAGGAGGGAATACATGCCTAATACTGAAAACCTATGGCAGGGGAAGACATAAACCCTAGTGGTGTAGTGTCTACTGGTGTCTGGCTAAATGCATATAGTATGCACACCAAACTGCCCAGGTAAGCACTTCTCTTAATGTTCATACCCAAATATTAATGCTACTCTCACTTTTGGTTAGAGAAGCTTCTCTTCAGATGGCAGTGACTTGGGGATGACTCAAAAGGCACCATCGTGCTGAGAAGATGGGACAGAGGAGTCCTCAGCACTGAAACATCTCTATCACACCTTCCAAGGCTCAGGGTCCATTGGGGAAGAGGTGGTGGAAAGAATATGAGTCAAAGGAAGGGTGGGACTCCTAAAATGTGCTCCTCCAGGTACAAAATACCCATGGATATCCATGACCTCACAGTGCCTGATACTACCTACACAAGACCATCATAATAGGAGGAAAAGATCATGACATCAAAATAAAAAAAAGACTGATGGGGGGGGGATAAGATGGAGAGTGGGGTTGTGAAGGGCAAAGCACGGGGGAGGGGATTATCATTGTTTATTGTCTGTAATTATGAAAGTTGTCAATAATAATAATCACCAATTGAACTGTAGTTGACTGTTTGGAGAATAAACATAAGCTTGGGATTGCAGCCATCATGGAAGTACCTGCCACGGGCAACTACGTGAGGCAGAGAGGCTGGGAAGCGGCTTCTCACCAGCACCATAGTGGGAGGAACAGCTCAGTGCTGCACCAAGGTCCCTTCCGCACATCCCGGGGGCCTGGCAGCAGCAAGGTCGACCCCAGCTGTAGACAAGGACAATGACTGAGACTTCAGCTGCCTAGTCAAGCTCAATCAAAATGTTTTATATTGGGGCTGGAGAGATGGCTTCTGTTACGGCATTTGTCTGCAAAGCCAAAGGACCCATGTTCAATTCTCAGGACCCACATAAGACAAGGTGGCATACATATCTGGAGTTAGCTTGCAATGGCTGGGAGCCCTGGAAAGCCCATTCATATTCTCATTCATTCATTCATTCTCTCTCTCTCTCTCTCTCTCTCTCAAATAAAAAATAAAATATTTTTAAATCTTTTATATTATCTTCTCTTAAACATTCTGAATGCCTGAAAAAGGTAAACCTTATACAATGAAATTTCTTAAGTCTTACACAGGACATAACACAAAACTAAGATCAAGAAATGCAGGTTTAAGCCAGACTTGTTTGGTGGTGCACGCCTTTAATCCCAGCACTTGGGAGGCAGAGGTAGGGGGATCCCTGTGAATTCGAGGCCACCCTGAGACTACATAGTGAGCTCCAGGTCAGCCTGGACTAGAGTGAGACCCTACCATAAAAAACAAAACAAAAAACATTTTTTTGAATTGCGCAAAAAAACAACATATGTGTATAATTAAATACATGTAGTTCTTGCCATCTTTATTTGCTTGAGTAAAAAATCAATTTTGTTACTTGCATGATGAGAAAATGGAAAAGTTCAGTATTATGTGAAAGTAGACATTTAGATATTATTAATAAAATCATAGGTCAGATATGAATGAAACAGAAAATACACAAAAGATGGACGAGCATTACTAAGTGTCTTGGAATGCACGTATGTGCACGCACGCAGAGACCAGAGGAGGACAGCGCGTTCCAGTTCCAGCACTCTCATGCCGGGCTTCCCTGAGGGAGGGAGTGCTCACTGAAGCAGGAGCTCCGCACCTTCCAGTCAGACTGGCTGACCGGGGGCGGCAGTGTCCTCCTGACCCCGCCCACTTAGCAGAGGCACGGCGGGCACAACCGCATGGTGCCAGCGTCAAATCCAGGTCCTCATGCTTGCACACTTTCTGTTCTTACCCACCTGAACTGCCTCCCCAGACACTGTGTATTTAATATTTTATTTATTTATTTCAGAGAGAGAGAGGGGCACAGGGAGAGAGAGAAAAAGAATGGATACACCAGGACCTCCAGCAATTGCAAACTAACTCCAGACTCATGTTTCACCTTGTGCATCTGGCTTATGTGGGTCCTGGAGAATTGAACCTGGGTCCTTAGACTTTACAGGCAAACACCTAAAACACTAAGCCATCTGTCCTGCCCTATATTATAATTATTTATTTATTTATTTTGCTTTTTCAGGGTAAGGGTCTCACTCTAGCTCATGTTGACCTAGAATTCACTATGTAGTCTCAGGGTGGCCTCGAACTCACGGCAATCCTCCTACCTCAAAGCCACCCTGAGACTACATAGTGAATTCCAGGTCAGCCTGGGTTAGAGTGAGACCCTACCTTGATAAACCAATAAATAAACAAACAAATAAATAAGAATAAAATAAAAAGAATAATTCTAAAGCAATTTCAACAAAAAAGTATTTTTAAAGTCTTTATATTTACAAAGTAAAACATACAGGTTTGCTATCCTGCTTCATTAGGAACCTACGAACTCCACGTGACTGCCTTGGAGGAGTGAGCTCCTAGTAGGGCTCCGAGCTGCAGCAGGGACGAGCTTGGCGACGGGGGCAGTGACGCCGTCTGAAGGGTGACAGCTGAGCACACGGGTGGGTCAGGCACACTTACTCCACTCCTCCAGACTCTGTGTGCTCGTCAGTGAAATTAGTACCAAGGTATGTAAGCCCTGAAGTGAAGAGAATGAACAAACACACAGCAAGACCCAAGAATTTTTCCAAAACCTTGTTACCTAAAATCGATTAGAGGTAAGTTGGTTTTGGCTTTAAAGTGCTTCTTGCAAAGCCTGATGGCCTGGGTTGAATTCTCCAGGACTCATGTAAAGCCAGATGTGCAAGGTGGTGTGCCCATTCTACCTCCTTCTCTCTCTCTCAAATAATAAATAAACTTTTTTGGAGGCAAACCCAACAGACTGGCCTTTTTTTGTTTTTTTTTATAAGAGAGAGAGAGAATGAACTGGTGAGCCAGAGCCTCCAGTTAATGCAACTGAACTCAACGCTTGCACCACCTTGTGTGTCTGTGCAGCCTTGCAGACCTGCATCACATGTGCGTCAGGGTGTGTGCAACCTCAAGAGTTCAACGTGAGTCCTCTGGCTTCGCATTCAAGTGCCATAAACACCAAGCAGTCTCCCTAACCCATGAATAGTTTTTAAAAGAACAGCACAGCAATATGACTAGAATACACTGCACACTAATGCCAAAGCACAGATCAGACTAACATGTGCACTGAAGATTAAATACAAGCCTGGCTCATTTTAATCAACTGAATAGAATACTTAACAAAACATGCTATACAATCTTTAATGCTGGGCCGGAGAGTCGGCTTAGCAGTTAAGGTGTTTGCCTGCAAAGCCAAAGGAACCTGGTTCAATTCCCCAGGACCCACATAAGCCAGATGCACAAGAGGATGCACGTGTCTGGAGATCATTTGCAGTGGCTGGAGGCCCTGGCACACCCATTCTCTCTCTGTCTCTCTCCCCATCTCCCTGTATCTTTCTCTCGCTCTGTCAAATAAATAAATAACATATATTTTTTTAAAAAAAAACAAACTTTAATGTTAAGACAGGCATAATGGCGCATGCCTTTAATCCCAGCATGGGGGGGGGGGGCAGAAGGAGGATTGAAAAGAGTTTGAGGCCACCCTGAGACTACATAGTGAATTCCAGGTCAGACTGGACCAGAGTGAGACCCTACCTCAAAAAACAAAACAAAGCAAAATCTTTAATGTTGGGCTGGAGAGATGGCTTAGTGGTTAAGGTGTTTGCCTGCAAAGCCAAAGGACCCATGTTCAATTCCCCAGGACCCATGTAAGACAGTTGCACAAGGGGGCGCATGTGTCTGGAGTTCATCTGCAGTGGCTGGAGGCCCTGGTACATCTGTTCTCTCTGACTCTGTCTCTCTAAAATAAAATAAAAAATTCTTTAATGTTGCTGGGCATGTTGGCGCATGCCTTTAATCCCAGTACTCAGGAGGCAGAAGTAAGAGATTCACCAAGAGTTCTAGGCCAGCCTGATACTACATAGTGAATTCCAGGTCAGCCTGGGCTAGAGAAAAACCTTACCTTGAAAAAACAGGAGAGAAAAACAAAAATCTTCACAAACACCCTACCATAGACGTAATCTAAATCCAAAACTTCAAATGTAAACACAGTCAAGACTTTCATGATTTTTTTGGTCACCTTACCTATAAAGACACCTGTGAGACTCAGTGGGGCTACGAGTGGTTTACGCTACTTCCCACATTCCTCTCCCTGGAGCCACCAGAATCTGTTATGCAAAATACAACAAACCCATCTGCGAGAGGAGAGCACAGTGCTGACTCCGAATCCTCACCCTCCCATGTAATGTACAGGTTGGGAGAAAGCAGGGTGTGGTGCAGGCTTCTAATACCAGCACTCAGCAGGCAAAGGCAGGAGGACTGTCATTAATGAGACCTTCTCTCACACAGAATAGTGTAGGGAAGAGTATAATCTTCAACATTTTGACAGTATCATGTTAGCAAAATAAATCAATTTATCTATAATTGGGTTTGTAATTTTTCTGGAGGGCTGAAAAGATGGCTTAGTGGTTAATGTGTTTGCCTGGGAAGTCTAAGGACCCAGGTTCGATTCCACAGGACCCACATTAGCCAGATGTACAAGATGGTGTATGCATCTGGAGTTCATTTGCAGTGGCTAGCGGTACTGGTGTACCCATTCTCTCTATCTGCCTCTTTCTCTCTCTTTCTCAAATAAACAAACTATATTTAAAAAATAAAAAGATGCCAGATGTGGTGGCTCATGCCTTTAATCCCTGCACTTGGGAGGCAGAGATAGGAGGATCGCTGTGAGTTCAAGGCCACCCAGAGACTACATAGTGAATTCCAGGTCAGCCGAGGCTAAAGTGAGACCCTACCTTGAAAAACCAAAAAAATAAAAAGTATTCAAAAGAAAGCACTTCATATTTGTTGGTTTTCACTATAAGATATTATACATGATTTTAAATTCAGAGCACATGCAGAATACACAATCTATCAGGATTATTATGAAGAGCTAGCTAGCTATGAGATTCTCAAGGTCTCTTCCAATTCAAAGATTCTGCAACTCTAAGAAAACTGCCTACAACAAATTTAAAAATCAATGTATTGCCATGACCATCTAAAAGTAAGTTTTCAAAGAAAGACTGACAGCCAAGAAAGACATTAACTTCAGGACCGAATCAATGTCCTCAGGTGGGTAGCGTAGTTCTTAGATAGAGAAATGGGCAATGGAAACTTGGCATGGTGGTACATGTCTGTAATTTCAAAATCAGAGCAAGGCCCTATCTCAAAAAAATAAAATAAAATAAGTAAGGCAAGCAAACAAACAAACAGTGGACCTAAATGAGCTGCAGCAAACAAAAGAAATCAAGAACTAATATATAGTCAGGCATGGTGGTCGACGCCTTTAATCCCAGCACTCAGGAGGCAGAGGCAGGAGGATCACCATGAGTTCAAGGCCACCCTGAGACTACATAGTGAATTCCAGGTCAGCCTGTCTAGACCGAGACCCTACCTTAAAAAATAAATAAAAAGAATCAATCCAGAATTGCCAACGAATTGGAAGAGAAGAACCAGAGGAAGAAAAGAGCCAGGAATGCACATTTCTCCATATTTTTATCAAAAGGGGCACTGTCAAGCTGGGCGTGTTGGTCTTTAATCCCAGCACTCGGGAGATAGAGGCAGACCATGAGATCAAGGCCACTCTGAGACTACATAGTGAATTCCAGGATAGTCTTAGCTACAACCCTACCTCAGGGAAAAAAAAAAAAGAGGTACCGTCTAAGAAGATGATATAACCTTATGAGTAATTAATGCTACAACTATGATGAAAACTCCTTGACATTTTTTACCTGCAAAAGTATTTCCAATTGCCGCAGCCTGGAGGGCATTTAAGTAAGTGCCTTAGTTTTCAAAGAAAATCGTTTTACTTTATTTTGTAGTTATTTGTTTGTTTGTTTATTTGAGAGAGAGAGAATATTTATTGGGTGCGCCAGAGCCTCTTATCACTGCAAGCGAACCTAACCACTAAGCCATCTCTCCAGCCCCTCAAAAGAAAATCTTAATTCAGATGTCAAACGTGTGTGACTTATGTAAACTACCATTTCAATTTTCATTCAAGAGTACACTAGTAAATCCAGAACTAATTATAAACCACTGGTACAGATTTACAAACATGTTCAATATCATATATTTTGCAAATATTAATTTATCTTTTTTATTTCTTTCAGAGATAAAGAGGTACATAGAGAAAATAAGAATGGGTGCACAAGAGCCTCCAGCTGCTGCATACAAACTCCAGATGCATGCGCTACCTTGTGCATCTGGATTACGTGGGTCCTGGGGAATTGAACCCGGGTCTTTTGGCTTTGCAGGCAAATGCCTTTACCACTAAGCCACCTCTCCAGCCCTAATATTCTATCTTAAGTAAAATAAGATAGTTTTGTGAATTTGTCACATCATTTAAGCCAGAATTCTGTAACTCTAAATTAGGGAAAATGTCACCCTGTAATGACTGAAGACAGCCATTTGTTACAAAGAAGCCAAAGAATGTCATGTACCTCTTACTAAAGATAAGAATGCGCAATAAAAAATGTCATGTAATAGAACAAAAACTACAATCTGGATAACAACATACCCTTAGAAATGCAAAACCAAAGTACTAAAAACTTTAAACAGTAAGTTACTCAAAATATCCAGAGAAACAAGCAAGTAATTTTTATTCACTTTATAGTATATTTATATAGGTATACACATCACACCATCTTTCTGCTAAGTATGACGCATGAAGTTAAAGAAAGTTAAAAGAGCCGGGTCCTGGCGGCGCACGCCTTTAAACCCAGCACTGCAGAGGCAGGAGGACTGCACTGAGTTCAAGGCCAGGCTAAGACTAAAGAGTGAATTCCAGATCAGCCTGGGTTAGAGTAAGACCCTACCTTGGGGGTTGGGGGAGGACACACTTGTGATAGGTTCCCTGTGTTCTGAATGCCATATGACTTAATAAATGTATTTGGTTGTACTGAAAGATCAAAGGAACACAACTCCTTTCATAACTTATACCATATAAATATATATTGAATTTTTTTTCCTTCTTGTTGTTAAAGTACTATAGACAAAAAGAAAAACAAAAAACAAAAATCCTCAGATCATGTGTTTTCCATTGGTTATTGGACAAGGAAAGATTTGTTTGCCTAAGCATCATACCTAAAACACAAATGTATTTTTAAGAGATTAGTGCTTTCACATTTAGAATTAAAATGTGCATCCTTATTCTTGCAGTCATTCTATTGGACAGATTCAGCAGAAATTAACACCTGACATGTACTCGTGGCTATATAATTATCCTAAGAAAAATATCAAAAAATTAAAAACATGATATGCTGAAAGCAGTTCTAATATTCCCCAAGTGATGTACAGCCAAATAAAAAGCCTGCTCTTTCCCATTCTCTTGTTTACTGTCGTCCACCCGGAAACCATTGGAGGCAATTTAACTCGACCACCACCCCATTTCCCATTGTCACAAACTGATTCAACACCCAGTTCCTTGAACCATGTTTTAAATGTTGAGGTATTTAACTTACTACACCTGGACAAACGTATAAATTCACATAATTCAGCATCTTATAGCTGTGATAGCTTTAGTACTTGAAAATTAATAGCCAAATTCTGAAATGCTTCTTTTCATTAAGAAACACACACACCCTAAAAAACAATCCTTTGAGTCTTTCCCTTTAAAACTGTCATCTGGACATTTGGTGCTCTCAGGAAAACACCGACTCGCCCATGTTCTTACAGGACACGGCATGCTTATTTATCACCTCTGCACCTGACAAAGGTGCACACGATGCATGCTGCGGACCTGCGGTGAGCGGCGCCTGTGCTCACTCCGCTCCCAGAGCAGCAGCAGCGCGTCACGCCTGAGGTGGATTTACGTTACCTCCGACCTTCGGGCCACCTGCTGAGCCAGGCTTCCTTGCACTGTTGACGGGATTGCCAGGCGTTTTAGGTGCAGGAACCTTGAAAGCCGAAGCAGCTGATGACGGCCTGTTTCCATCCACTGACTCTTCATCATCAAAGCTTTTATCTGCACAAAGCATTAGGAAACACACATGAGGAAGCTAAGCCTTCTCCAGTTCCCAGAAGACTCAAAAATCAAATAAAGCCACATATAAAAGCACTGCTTTGTCAGAATATATAATTTTTAAGTCTTTTGAATAAGCACTTATACATTGGTTAATGCCACATGTCATTTAAAATAAAAATACAATATTGTCATATTTCCTATCTATGTCTATCAAATTGAAACATTAACCAAGCATATTAACTCTAAAAGCAGTAAAAAGAATCTTCCATTTTTTCCTACTCATACGAGCATTTTCTGCCAGCTCCTCCCATGGTGCATCTTCCAGCACGCCCTGCCTTATTCCTTATACCCAGATCCTGCAACTTACAATCACAGATCCGTTTGCAAATCAGTCGCCTCATTCCTCTGAAAGCTCTTAATCTCCCTCACCCTAGGATGCTCCTAACAGTTCACATGGCCAAATTCAGTCAATTTGATACTAATCTAAGATTCTATCAAAAATAGATAGAAACAACCACAGAACCACCGCTGAGGTTTGTGCCGGCATTTTTCTTTCTCTTCCCTGCACTAGGTGCTGCAACAGCCAATCAGCTACAAGGTGACATCATCTCATGGCAGCCACTGCCAGATGAAAGGTGAAAATTCTCCCTACATATAAAATATGCTCTATGCACCCCAAGCTATATTGTATCTAAAATTTAAAGGCATTACATACTCAAAACTTAAGAATCTAAATTTTTTCTTTTACTTAATTTACATACAAATTTACAGAAACACAAACGGGGTTTAGGCACCAATCATTCTGCTGGATGCTTATTACTGCATCAGGAAAACATGGTATAGAACAGTGCTCACTGCTGCACGTAACTAGCTCTGTAATCTTATAATCTGCCACTTATTTTGCTGCAGAAACAAAACTGAACAATTTGTTCTCATTAATGATTCGACAGCATTCTACAAAGCTCCTTTTGGAATAGGCATGACTAAACCTTTGTCGTCTTGTAGACAAATTCAACAAGCCCCCAGCCAGCCCCTCCCCACCCACCACAGGACAGATCTGTTTACTCTTCGGAGGAAATGTTTGCTCAGGGACCCTGTACCAACCGACCTTGACAGACAAGATGGGCGAAGCAGAGACACGGCTTCACCACAGGCCACTGTAGATCACTGGGCCGGCACCTTCTTGCTGCCCCACACAAATACATGCCAACCACAACACTCACCCATGGCAAAGGACGCCACCAGTACAACTATTAGATCTGCTTCAAAGAAAATACTACAACTAAGTTTCAAGATGGTTTTATTTATTGGCAAATAATTACCAAATCCACGTAACATCTTGCAAGCACTTTTATTATCATGATTTCTGATAAAAAGAAAAAAAAAACAGCAAAACTATCTTCTACTCTGAAAGCAATATTCTTTTGTTGTTTTTGTTTGTTTGTGGGGTTTTATTGTTTTATTTGTTTTGTTTTTCTAGGTAGGGTCTTGCTCTAGCCCAGACTAACCTAGAAATTACTATGTAGTATCAGGGTGGCCTCAAACTCATGGTGACCCTACCTCTGCCACCCAAATGCTAAAACTAAAGGTGTATGTCACCACACCCACCTTTACACAATAAACACAATTAGAGGGCACGTTCAGAGAAATTAATGGGCTTAAAATCTATATTCTAGGGCTGAAGAGATGGCTTAGCAGTTAAGGCCCTTGCCTACAAAGCCAAAGGATCCTGGATCAATTCTCCAAGACCCACGCTAGCCAGATGCACAAAGGGGCGCAGGCATCTGGAGTTCGTTTGCAGTGGCTGGAGGCCCTGGCGTGCCCATATTCACCCTCAGTCTCTCTCTCTCTCTCTCTCTCTCTCTCTCTCAAATAAATAAATAATAAATTAAAACTCTGTGTTCTGCCAGGCATGGTGGCGCACGCCTTTAATCCCAGCACTTGGGAGGCAGAGGTAGGAGGATCGCCATGAGTTCAAGGCCACCCTGAGACTCCATAATGAATTCCAGGTCAGCCTGGGCTAGAGTGAAACCCTACCTTGAAAAAACAAACAAAAAAAAAAAAAAAAAAAAAAAACTCTGTGTTCTGGGATGTGGTGGTGCACACCTTTAATCCCAGTACTTGGGAGGCAGAGCTAAGAGGATGGCCCTGAGTTTGAAGCTACCTGTGACTACATAGTAAATTCCAGGTCAACCTGGGACTAGAGTGAGACCCTACCTGGGCGGGAGTGGGGTGGTTCTATATCAACTACTCTACTGACGACACCAATACAATTCCAAATAAACTTCTTTTTGTTGGTCACCATTATGTTTAGAACTGCTAAGAGAGAGTAGACACAGAAACCTACACAAAGTCAGGCACTGAAACACAGAGGAGCCGGAAGTTCCCATGGAAACAGTGTTTCTTTCCTATACACACAAGATTTGAAAAGAGCAAGTGACTCTACCACTTAAAAGAAAATTAACTCTTAACATTCTTGAACTACTAGAAATTTAATTTTTTTTACTCTGTAACAAAGCAAAGTATGCCAATCCTAAGATACGAATGATGAGGTTATACAAAATGAACACAGCATTATGATCTGCATCCAGACCAGCAGATGACCCTGACTGTCTTCCAAGCCCTCCAAACCCCTGCCAGTCATGGCTGCCCAACAAAGAGCCGCGGGTTTCATTCTAGCACTGCAGCAGCAGAAGCAGCGTACACTATGCGCTCGGGGACTGTTGGGGAAGATAATGCGTTCATTCATTTGCACTACTTAAGAGTTTTCTGGTGTATGAATGTACCGCAAGTTATTGATGTCCATTCTAGTGATCACAGACGTGCAGACCCTTACCAGTTTAAGGTTGCTACAAAATCATGCTCTTAGTAAGTCAAGTTGAAAAGATCTAAAGTTGGCAGGGAATGGTCGTACACATCTTTAATTTCAGCAGTTGGGAGACAGATGTAGAAGGATTACTGTGAGTTCAAGACCAGCCTGGGACTACAAAGGGAGATCCAGGTCAGCCTGGGCTAGAGCAACACCCTAACCTCAAAAACCAAAAAGGAGGACTGGAGAGATGGCTTAGTGGTTAAGCACTTGCCTGTGAAGCCTAAGGACCATGGTTCAAGGTCGATTCCCCAGGACCCACGTTAGCCAGATGCACAAGGGGGCGCACGCGTCTGGAGTTCATTTGCAATGGCTGGAGGCTCTGGTGTGCCCATTCTCTCCCCCCCTTCTCTGTCACTCTCAAATTAAAAAAAAAAAATTAAAAATCCCCCCCCAAAAAGGTCTACATATTTTAGCATTATTGGGGAGGTAGTAAGCCATCCTGAATTTGAAATTTTGAAAACTGTAATTAAAATTCAACACTTTCTGAGGACACAAACTTAGTTTCAGATTTTGGACTATGTTGGGATTAGTGATGTTCAACTAAATAAATAGAAGCAAGATTATACAAACATTGCAAAAAGAGAAATAGCTGAGCACGGCATGGTGGCACATGCCTTTAATCCCAGCGTTCAGGAGGCAGAGGTAGGAGGATTCCTATGAGTTCAAGGCCACCCTGAGACTACATAGTGAATTCCAGGTTAGCCTGGACTAGAGTGAGACTCTACCTCAGAAAAACAAAACACAACAAAGCAAAACAAACAAACAAACAAACAAACAGAGCCATACAGCAAAACTATCTTAGGCTTTGAAAGCCCTTATTCACATGACCTTTCTGTGCCACACTCAATTACAGCACATGAGCAATGATGTGATCTATAAAGAAATGGGTGTGGGGGCTGGGAAAATGGCTTAGCAATTAAAGCACTTGCCTGCGAAGCCTAAGGACCCAGGTTCAATTCCCTAGTACCCATGTAAGCAAGATGCACAAGCTGGCACATACGCCTGGAGTTCATCTGCCATGGATGCCCTGGCACGACCATTTTCTCTCTAGATAGATAAATAGATAGACATAGATGATATAGGTATAGAGACACAGATACATGCCTCTTTCTCAAATAAATAAATAAAATTAAAAGTCTATAAAAGAGGGCTGGAGAGATGGCTTAGCGGTTAAGTGCTTGCCTGTGAAGCCTAAGGACCCCGGTTCGAGGCTCGGTACCCCAGGTCCCACGTTAGCCGGATGCACAAGGGGGCGCATGCATCTGGAGTTCATTTGCAGAGGCTGGAAGCCCTGGCGTGCCTATTCTCTCTCTCTCCCTCTATCTGTCTTTCTCTCTGTGTCTGTCGCTCTCAGATAAATAAATAAATAAATAAATTTTAAAAAAAAAGTCTATAAAAGAAATAGGTGTGGCTATGCATCAATAACTTTTGTTTTATAGTTTTGGAGGTAGTCTCACTCTAGCCCAAGCTGACGTAGAACTCAATCTGTAGTTCCAGGCTGGCCTTGAACTTAAGTGATCCTCTTACCTCTGCCTCCACAATTCTGGGATCAAAAGCATGTGCCACCACACCTAGCTGTCTGAATAATTTTTAATGGATAAACAGGAGGGTGGGTGAGATTGGACAGCAAGAAACAAACCATGGGACTCAGGCTCAATTCCTGAGGACTACATAAAACCAAATGCACAAGGTGGTACATGCATCTAGAGTTCATTTACAGAGGCTGGAGGCCCTGGAACGTCCATTGCATTCTCTCTCCCCCCCCCCTTTTCCCATCTCATAAACAAAATTAAAAAATATTTCAAAATAAATATTCCAGAAATTAAAATGCAAATGAACAAAACTGCACATGGGGAGGGGGCGAGATGGCTTAGAAGTTAAAAGCACCTGCTCACAAAGCCTGCTGGTCAGAGTTCAATTCCTCAGTACCTATGTAAAACCAGATGCACAAAGTAACACATGCCACTGGAGTTTGCTTTCAGCAATAAGAGGCCCTGGCATGCCCATCTTTTTTTCTCTTCCTCTCTCTAAATAAAACATTTAGAAGACTTTTCAAATATGTTGCTTCAATGATACACAATGGGACATGGGATATACTCATACAAAGATTAAAAGTACAATTGTAGGGCTGGAGAGATGGCTTAGCGGTTAAGCGCTTGCCTGCGAAGCCTAAGGACCACGGTTCGAGGCTCGATTCCCCAGGACCCACGTTAGCCAGATGCACAAGGGGGCGCACGCGTCTGGAGTTCGTTTGCAGAGGCTGGAAGCCCTGGCGTGCCCATTCTCTCTCTCTCTCTGCCTCTTTGTCTGTCTGTAACTGTCAAATAAATAAATAAAAATAAACCAAAAAAAAATTATTAAAAAAAAGTACAATTGTAATGATGGTCCATGTAACATAAGCCAAAAGACAGTGAGAGTAAACAAGCAGAGGCACTAGTAAAGATGAGAAGGGAAGGCGTGGCAAACACAAGGCAGTAGGGAACTACTTATGCAGCAGGAACACAGAAGCGGGCGGAGGGCACAGCGGCAAAGTCGAGCACTGGTGCAGCCAACGCCACGCCCGCGGCCCAGATCCCGAGGCTGCGGGTCTCTCTTGCCTCCTCCTTGCTCCCTTTCTTTTCCTCAACTATACAACTTCCTTGTTTTGTCGCTCGTGTCCCTTCTAGCGGACACGCTCTGTATCCACATGCACACTCTTCACTCAGCACCCTGTCTCCACTCACCTGTCACCTTAATGGCGTTTCTCCAGACACCAACACTGAGCGCCTCCAGCACACTGACACCCAGTAACCGCTGCTGCCTGGCTGCTGCTTCTCCTTCCCACACGCAGCACTCCGTGTCAGTAGCTCTCCTGTCTCTCCCACTGCACTACACAGTCTGTGAGGGAGGGTCTTTGCCTACTGCTGTATCTTCAACATGTAGAGCAATGCCCAGAACAACACAGTTCAGAAAAGCATCACCAAGCTGAGGAGATGTCTCAGGAATTAAGGCGCTTGCCTGCAAAGCTAATGGACCCAAGTTCAATTCCCCAGGACCCACATAAGCCAGATGCTCAAGGTGTCGCATGCATCTGGAGTTCGTTTGCAGTGGGTGGAAGCCCTGGGGCACCCATTCTCATTCTGTCTGTCTCCCTCTCTCCCTCCCTCCCCCCACCACCACCCCTCCTTTCCTCCCACGCACGCATGCGCGCGCGCGCGCGCACTCTCGCTCGCTCTCTTTCTCTCTCTCTCTCTCTCTCTCTCTCTCTCTCTCTCTCTCTCTCTCTCTCTCAAATAAAACTTAATACTTGGGCTACAAGGCTACTGAGAAATCCTGCTGGAACCGAGCTGAAAACTTCCTCCATGTAGACCAACTGACTGAAAGCTGGAAGAAGCCATTCTACATGTAGTTGAATGGGAGAAAGACATACCACCAGTGAAGATATTCAACAGTGGACACTGCAAGCCTTATAATTGGCCAGCCAGGACAAATGAGCCAACGGGTGCAACAGTGGCACATCTGTCATGGTGGAAACCAATTGCCCTCCAATTGGACTGGAGGCCCACTCCATGGGGGGAAACACATCCCTGATACTGAAAACTTAAAACAAGGGTAGTCATGAGCCCTAGGGGTGTAACATCTGCTGCTGTCTGGCTAAATGTATATACCATGCTTATCAAACTGCCCAGGAAGCATTTCTCTTAATATTCATACCCTTATATTAATGCTACTCTCACTTTGGATAGAGAATCTTCTCTTTTCAGATGGCAGTGACCCTGGGATGACTCAGAAGGTATCACGGTGCTGGAAAGAAGTGATTGGAGTACTGAGTAACATCTTGATCATAACTTCCAAGGCTCAGGGTCTAATGCAGAAGAGGTGGCGGAAAGAATGTAAGAGCCAAAGGAAGGGTAGGACTCCTTACAACGTGCTCCCTCCAGATGTAAAATGGCCTGGATATCCATGACCTCATAGTGCCTGACGCTACCTAAACAAGACCATCATAAGAGGAGGAAAAGATCATGATATCAAAACAAAAGAGAGACTGATTGAGATGGGGAGGGGATATGATGGAGAATGGAATTTCAAAGGGAAAAGTGGGGGAAGGGAGGGTATTACCATGGGATAATTTTTTGTTGTTGTTTATTTTTATTTATTTGAGAGTGACAGAGAGAGAGAGAGAAAGAGGCAGAGAGTGAGAGAGAGAATGGGCGCGCCAGGGCCTCCAGCCCCTGCAAGCAAACTCCAGACGCGTGCGCCCCCTTGTGCATCTGGCTAACGTGGTTCCTGGGGAATGGAGCCTCGAACTGGGGTCCTTAGGCTTCATAGGCAAGCGCTTAATCGCTAAGCCATCTCTCCAGCCCGGGATAATTATTTTTATCATGGAATGTTAATAAAAATTGAGGAAAAAAAAAATTTAAAATAAATAAATAAATAAAACTTACAAACAAGAAAAGAAAAGCATCACCAAGTTACTTTGGAAATATTCCAAAAGCAAACAACTATACTCACTGGTATTTTATAATACCTAATTAAGCCGGGTGTGGTGGTGCACGCGTTTAATCCCAGCACTTGGGGAGCAGAGATAGGTGGATCACCATGAGCTAGAGGCCACTCTGAGACTGAGACTACACAGTGAATTCTAGGTCAGCCTGGGCTACAGTGAGAACCTACCTCGAAAAACCAAAAATGAAAAAAAGAAAAACAACCTAATTAAATTAAAAAACAAAATATGTCTCAAAAGCAATGGGGACTAGGGGGACAACCCCATCCGTGTGCAGCGTGCCTCATGAGCATGCGGGCCTGAGTTTGAGCCTGAGAGGCCACGTCAAAAGCCAGGCATGTTGGTGTGCACGTGGAATCCCAGTGCTGAAGAGTGGAGACAGCCTGGGGCTTGCTGGCCCCATAGCTCAGGATGGTTACTGAACTACAGGCCAATGAAGGACCCTGATACGAAAAGACGGACGATGTTTGAGGATGAACCATGAGACTGTCCTCAGGCCTCCTCACACACGCACATACATGTGCATCCACACATACACATGCACCTGCTGTCTTTAATCCCAGCACTGGGGAGGCAGAAGTAGGAGGGCTACCATGAGTTCAAAGCCACCTTGAGACTACAAAGTGAATTCCAGGTCAGCGTGGGACACAGTGGGACTCTACCTCAAGACCCCTCCCCCCAACAAAAAATTCTGTTAAGGAGGAAAAGATAATGACATCAAAATAAAAGACCAAATGAGAGGGGGATGGGATGTGATGGAAGGTGGATTTATAAGGCAGAGAGAGTGATGGTATGAAGGGAAATATCATGGTTTATTATCTATAATTATGGAAACTTTCAATAAAAAGTTTAAAATGGGCTGGGCGTGGTGGCGCACGCCTTTAATCCCAGCACTCGGGAGGCAGAGGTAGGAGGATTGCCGTGAGTTCGAGGCCACCCTGAGACTCCATAGTGAATTCCAGGTCAGCCTGGGCTAGAGTGAGACCCTATCTCGAAAAACAAAAACAAAAACAAAAACAAACAAAAAAAAAAGTTTAAAATGTTTTCTGTTAGAAAGCACAGATCATGAAATAGTTACATGCTTATGAGGCAAAGTTGAAAATAATTTTAGAGACCAGAAAACTAGAAAAAGAGATTTTTTAAATAACCAAATAGGACTTACACAGATAAAAATGCTTTAAGCCTGGGGCCGGGCGTGGTGTCACACGCCTTTAATACCAGCACTCAGGAGGCAGAGGTAGGAGGATGGCTGTGAGTTTGAGGCCACCCTGAGACTACATAGTGAATTCCAGGTCAACCTGGGCCAGAGTGAGCCCTACCTAAAAAAAAAAAAAAGAAAGAAAGAAAGAAAAAGAAAAAAATGCTTTAAGCCTGGCATAATAGTACATACCTTTAATCCTAGTACTTGGGAGGAAGATGTAGGAGGATCACCATGAATTTGAGGCCATCCTGAGACTAAATAGTGAATCCAGGTCAACTAGGGCTAGAGTGAGACCCTGCTTCAAGTATGGGGTAAAAAAAGGACTGAGGGAGAAAAGGGGAGGGGGGAGAGGGGGAGGGGGGAAAAGGGGGAGAGGGACAACGCTTTACTTTTTGTTACTATCAAATAACTTGGGAACCATCCTTGGCAAGCATTGAGATCCTATGAGCCACAACTCTATGTCTAAAGTCGAAGGGCTGGAGAGATGGCTTTCAGAGCCTAACAACTCGAGTTGCCCAGGACCCACATAAAGCTAGCTGCACAAAGTGGTGCATGGGTCTCGAGCTCATTTGCAGTGGCAGGAGGCCTTAGTGTGCCCTTTTTCTCTGCTTGAAAATATTGTGTGTGTGTGTGTGTGTGTGTGTGTGTGTGTGTGTGTGTGTGTATCAAAAATGAAAAATGCTCTCTATTCTTTCTTACATTCTGCCATCAAGCAATGGTTAGTGTTACCATAAAAAATTATTATCTTATCAGGGCTGGAGAAACAGTTCAGTAGTTAAGGTACTTGCTAGCAAAGCCTAACAACCTGGGTTCGGGCAAGACCCTTAACTTCTAAGCCAGCCCTCCAACTTATTTCTTGAGACACAATCTCTTACTGAACCTAGACTAAGCTAGTATAACAAGTTATTGATCCCTAGGAATCCCGTCTCTGCCTCCCCAGCTTTGAAATTACAGGCGCAGTCCCACTAGGTCCTTTTCACGTGAGCGCAGAGGAACTGAACTCAGGCCCTCACACTTTCTCAGCAAGCACTTTACCACTGAGCCCTCCTCCCAGCCCGAAGTGAACGTGTCATATGCCGAGAATTTCAGCGTGTTTATTAAAAACCTGAATTTGAAGATACATTCTACATGAAGCGATGAAGTGTGACTTCTCATTATCAGATTAAAAGCAAAACTTCTGCTCTCAAGAGATGCCTCAGTGCTGGGAGTGGTGGCACATGCCTTTAATTCTAGCACTTGGGAGGGAGAGGTAGGTGGATCACTGTGAGTTCGAGACCACCCTGAAATTACATAATGAATTCCAGGTCAGCCTAGGCTAGAGACCCTACCTCAGAAAAAAAAGGAAAAAGAAAAAGAGATGTCTCCGTGACTAAAAGCACTGAGTAAATGTGATGTCTGAAAAGCCAAAGGATCCAGATTCAATTCCCCAGCACACACATTAGCCAGAGGCACAAGGTGGCACATGCATCTGGAGTTCATGTGCAGCAGCTGAACGCCCTGGCATGCCCATCCCTCCCACCCCCCACCCCGCTGCCTCTTCCTCTCTCTCTCTCTCAAATAAAATAAATAAGCAAATAATTAAATAAAAGGTTTTGTTTTGTTTTGTTTTTCCCCGAGGTAGTGTCTCACTCTAGCTCAGGCTTACCTGGAATTCACTATTGTAATCTCAGGATAGCCTCGAATTTACAACAATCCTCCTACCTCTGCCTCCCAAGGGCTGGGATTAAAGGCGTGCACCACTACCCCCAGCTACAAGGTTTTCTTTTCTTTTTTTTGTTCATTATTTATTTATTTGTTTGACAGTTACAGGCACAGAGAGAAAGGCAGAGAGAGAGAGAGAGAAGGGACATGCCAGAGCCTCCAGCCACTGAAAATGAACTCCAGTCGCATGCGCCCCCTTGTGCCTCTGGCTAACGTGGGTCCTAGGGAAATGAGCCTCAAACCAGGGTCCTTAGGATTCTCAGGCAAGCACTTAACCATTAAGCCATCTCTCCAGCCCTAAATAAAAGGTTTAAAAAAAATGGCCAGGTGTAGTGGCGCAATCAGGAGACAGAAGGAGAAGGATCACCATGAGTTCAAGGCCACCCTGAGACTACATAGTGAATTCCAGGTCAGCCTGGGCTAGAGTGAGACCCTGCCTCAAAAAACTAAAACCTGTGTGTGCAGTTTTGAAGACAAACTGCTTGATCTAGTTTCCTTAGTTATTTCAACTGTCCATAGGAATAGCTTTACAAACGATATCAGATCTCCTCTATGTTTAAAGCAAAATAGCACAAATTTATATGTAGGATTTAAATTAGCTTATGCCATAAGCATCCCCCAAACGTGTGTGTGTGTGTGTGTATAAAAAATGCATATATAGTTTCATTGGTAAAATGGTTAGCAGCAGGTTTTGAGAGAGAATGGTGCATCAAAAAGTGTCAGTTGCCACCTCATTCTCCCTGATTTGTAGGTTCCTGACACTGTATTCCTTTCTCTTTATTTTTGCCCCCCATTGGGTGTATCTTGTCTATGTACAGATATTTTGTAATATATTAAATTTTTTCTTTCAGTTTATAAAACTGGAAAGTGGAGATTGGAAAATTAAATATTTCCTGTTAATATACAAAAAAAAAAAAAAACCCTTAAACTGTTCTTTAAGCCAAACATGGTGGCGCACGCCTTTAATCCCAGCACTCAGGAGGCAGAGGTAGGAGGATCGCAGTGAGTTCAGGGCCACCCTGAGGCTACACACACAGTGAGTTGCAGGTCAGCCTGGGCCAGAGTGAGACCTTACCTCAAGGAAAGAAAAAAAATGTTCTTTAGAAACAGTAAGCTGGAGAGTGAGGACAACTTCCAATGTTGACCTCTGGCCCACATGCATATGCACACACCAGTACATGTACCCACACGTGCACACACCAGCACTGGAATTACAAGCATACACTGTCATGCCCTGCTTCTACAGGGGTTCTGGGGATCTGATCTCAGGTCCTTATACTAGTGTGGCAAGCTCTTTATCCATTCAACCATCCCCCAGCTTTTCATGCAACTTATGTAGACAATTAGGTTAAGTATGTCCTGTGCTGCTTGCTGTATTTTCTTATTTTTCCAGAGTCAGAAATTTTAAGGGTAAAGTCTACCCAATACTGCTGTGGTTACATGTTCAACAAAGAGCAGCCCTCATTTGGGAAGAATTTCCCACAACACTAACTTTACTTCCGCCATACTGAATTGTTGGATATTGTCCTATTTCTCCTGAATATTCTGGTCTTTTTCTTCTAACTCTGGGCATTCAGTCTGGAATCATCAGGGTGACTGAGAGTTCTTGACTCAAGTCTACAGAAGGAAAAATGAATCCCTTCCCAGATGTCTTAAAACTGTTGCTCAGGGCAACTTTGTTTTGTCTTTCAAACTCATCTAATGGCAAAATCTGAGCTAAGCTAAGTTGGCTTGGGAGAGCAAACTGTGCACTGACGCGAGGCTGCATGCCAGCTGCCATCCTCCACGTGAGTCTGCATGCATTTACGCGCAAAGGAACCGCCCTGGCTACAGGGTGCTGACCAGCCCAGCAGGCACTCTCTCTCACATAGTAGACAGACAATCAGCAGAATACTCTTCAAAACCGGACATCTTCCAAATTCCAAGCCACAATTGGTCCCCAAAGGTTTCATTTCTTTTCCCTTCTTTTTGCTTCTTTTGCTATTTATTCCAGGATGACCTTGAATTAAGCCCGGTACTCTAGCTCCCTCCCAAGGGCTGTGATTTCAGTCAGGTGTGTGGCACTGCACCAGCTTCCACAAGGGTGCAGATAAGGATTTGTGAATTTACATTTTCTTTAGGCTGAGCCCCTTCCCTCCTTTTTAAATATCGGTTTCCTCACTAAAGGAGTTCTCATAAGTTCAAATGGCTTTTCAATCCTAACTTTACCTTTAGGACACATGTTCTTCATAATCCAAAACAACTGCTTCTAAGACACATATGCAGAAAAAATTGTTCCACCTCACATGGCACACATGTGTGTGCCCACACGCGCGCGTGCATGTGCGCGCGCGCACACACACACACACAAAGAGCAAGCAGAAACATTTACACAGGTCTCATATAATTCATTCTATATTGAATTTCTTCAGGGAAGCAACTAATTCGGAAGAACCTGTAATAGGATAATGTTTGTGCACAAAATGCACTCTATTTCACCCTAGCCAGTTTCTTAAGGCAAAGTTCCTCTTTCCACCTGAATCTGTATCCTTCCCTATTCTAATTAAAACCACCAGCAACAGGGCTTCAGATTTCTGAGCTGGCTTACTCTTGCATATCCAGCAGTGACCACAGTCACAGCTCACTACTAAATTATCAACTGAGATTAGAAAGGAAGGTCCCTATCAACTATTCCACCACTAATGACTCAGAACCTCAAACCCATCTTAATTGTTTACACTCCCTGCGCTCTCCTTCTATAACAGGATGCTCCTACGGACTTGCCTCTGACATCACAGTTCTTCGAACTCAGTCTCTTCTGGTGTATTCCTGATTTGCCCAATGGCCACCATTTTGAGACCACTTCAGACAACCTCTTTTCTAAAGTTTCATCCATTCTCTATGTTAATATGCTGACACACCCCCAATGTTTATCTCTAGCCCTGAGTTCCAAATCTACATATCCAACTGCCCTTGTACAGAGCCCACCCCTTGTGGAGACGCCAAAGGCATCTAGAGTTTAACACAGGTAAACAAGTACAGCACCTCCAAGGCCTTTCCCCTTCCCTCCTGCTCCTAGCATAAAGACTGGCATCTCATCTATCACAGCTGCCCAAGCTCAGCACATAAGCTTGACCCATGCAGTGCCTTCCACATGACCCACACACCATCTACTGAGAGCACTTGCTGTTCCTAACTCCTACTTATGTCTCAAGCCCATCTACTTCTATAGTCCACAGCCCTCAATCCCAATCTAAGACAAGACCAGTACAACTCTGCCTCTGCCACTATCAGGCTCTTAACTGGTCCCTGCTGATGTCAACCTCCTTCCAAAACCACTGATATTCCACAAAAGTTTGGATCAGCTGGGCGTGGTGGTGCACACCTTCAATCCCAACACTTGAGAGGCAGAGGTAGGAGGATCTTTGTGAATTAAAGGCCATCTTGAGACTACACAGTGAATTCCAGGTCAGCCTAGGCTACAGTGAAACCCTACCTCATGAAAAAACAAAAACAAAAGTTTGGATCAATGACCTTTGGAGAGATAGATAAAAAGGTGATGACAGAACACTTTATACAATGGGTGGGGTAGGCTGATAACTAAATCCATTGTTCAGTATCAATAACACAAAAAAGATGATCAGGCATTGTGTGTACATTCTGACAGAAATTCAAAATGTTACAAAAAAATACCAATGAAAACTGTGTGGACAAAATAAAACGAGAACCAGACTTGTTACTGATGAAGCCATTAGGAGGATTTTCAAGTTTCAAGAAGTACAAGGGAGACAGAAACATTGAAAACAAGAAATACTGCCACATATACTGATACTGACACACCTGTAATCCCAGCATGACAAGAGAATCAGGAGTTCAGTCATCTTCAGCTCTGTGAGAACTGTATCAAAAAATCAAGGGGGGGGGGGTTGTTCCTGGAGAGATGACTTAGTGGTTAAGGCACCTGAGAAGCCCAAGAACCCAGGTTTAGTTCCCCACTACCACATAAGCCAGATCACAAGGTGGGACATGTGTCTGGAGTTTATTTTCAGTGGCTGGAGGCCATAGTGTGCCAATTCTCTCTTTTCCTCTACCTCTTTCTCTCTCACTCTCTCTCCAAAAAGTCAATAAAATATTTTTTTAAAAAATCAAAAAGTGGAGCTACAGAGTTGGCTTAGCGGTTAAGGTGTTTGCCTGAAAAGGCTAAGGACTCATGTTTGATTCCCCAGAAACCAAGTAAGCCAGTTGCAAAGGTGGCATTTGCATCTGGAGTTCATCTGGAGTGGCTAGAGACCCTGACGCGCTCATTCTCTCCCTCTCACTCCCTCCCGCCCGCCCACCTTCTCTCTCTCTCTCTCTCAATTAAATAAATAAATATATTTTTCTCAAAAAAGATCAAAAAGGGCCAAGCGTGGTGATGCATGCCTTTAATACCAGCACTCGGGAGGCAGAGGTAGGAGGATCACTGTGAGTTCAAAGCCAGACTGAGACTACATAGTAGATTCCAAGTCAGCCTAAGCTAGAGTAAGACCCTACCTAAAAAATAACAATAATAATAATTAATTAATTAAAATAAAAGGGGGCTAGAGAGATAGTTCAGTGGTTAATATGCTGCTTGCAAAGTCTGATGGCCTGGGTTCAATTTCCCAGTACACACATAAAGCCAGATGCACAAAGTGGAACATGAATCTAGAGATCATTTGTAGTGGCAGGAGGCCCTGGCACACCCATTCTCTCTTTTTTATTGTTGTTGTTGTTTTTCGAGATAGGGTCTTACTCTAGCCCAGGCTGACCTAGAATTCACTCTGTATTCTCAGGGTGGCCTCGAACTCATGGCAATCCTCCTACCTCTGCCTCCCGAGTACTGGGACTAAAGGTGTGCGCCACCACACCCAGCTCCCATTCTTTCTTTGTCTCTGTCTCCATATATGCTTGCAAATAAATAAAATAATAGCCCCACACTTGGGAGGCAGGGGTAAGAGGATCGCCATGAGTAAGAGGCCATCCTGAGGCTACATAGTGAATTCCAGGTCAGCCTGGGCTAAAGTGATACCGTACCTGGAAAAATAAAACAATAAATAAGTAAACAGAAATATTTTTAAAAGATCAAAATGAAGAAAAACACTACAATAATGTGGATGATAATGTAGAAAGTATTTACTAACACATGCCTTCTTATTCAACAAGTAAATGTCAAGGGGACAAAAGGGAGAGATAACACATACCACCTAACTACAATGGTGACTTGTGTGAAGAGTGCAAACAAACTGCAGAAAGAATCTGAGGACATCTGAACAAGGAAGGAGGGTGCTATTCTAGATGTAACGAAGGCACTGTGACTGTCACTGTAAAAGCTGCTTTTACCTTGCATGTGCATGCGTACACATACACCTCATTCCACAGAGCAGCTGAGTTGAAGGAAACTAATGGATAAACAATGGTGATGTACTGATAATTTCTTGAAACATGACAATGTATAGGTGACAGAGTTCATCACAATATTAGCTGTTTCTGTGTGTGTGCGAAATTCACTAAAACTTGTAGTAACTTGAACCACTTATTCCCTTCCTCACAATCATAAATGAAGGCCCAGTAATATAAGCAACACGGTAAGAGCAAAGAAAACGAGAAGAGGGCAGAGCATGTGAAACGAGTCCCTGACGGACGACAACGGGTTTTTCTTTTTTTTTTTTTTTTCTGTTTTTCAAGGAAGGGTCTTGGGATGGACTCGAACTCACTGTGATCCTCCTACCTCTGCCTCCACAGTTCTGGGATTAAAGGTGTACTACACCACCTCAGCTGCTAACAAATTCTTAAAAGACAAAAACAGGAGGAGGGAGAACTACTAAGAGATGATGCCTGGCAAAGCTGCAACTAAACTAGCAAAGTGAACTTGCTTACTTCACTTTATTTATTTTTGAAACAAGGTTTGGCTAGGTAGTCCACCCTGCCCTTGAGTTCGTGGTACTCCTCCTGCCTTGGCCTCTTGAATCTTGGCATTACAGGCACGTGCCACCACGCCCAGCTACAACCAGAATGCCAAGAATCAGCTTGCAGCAGCAGAAACCCTATCTATCTACCTCGAGAGTATAAGAGATGTGGCCAACACTTAGCGAGGAAGAGCAGACATGTATAGCAGAAGCAACTGAAAGTCTGTGGAATGATTCTCTAGCCAGGATCTCCCTGATCCCCAACCTAGGAGCCCAGTTCTCAGAAACATGCACATGCACGACCAGGCTCTCCCAGATCCCCAACCTAGGAGCCCAGTACTCAGACACACGCACATGCACGACCAGGCTCTCCCAGATCCCCAACCTAGGAGCCCAGTACTCAGACACACGCACATGCACGACCAGGCTCTCCCAGATCCCCAACCTAGGAGCCCAGTACTCAGAAATACACACATGCATGCTTACATGAACATGGGTAGGGCACATGTGCACACATACACAAGCTTACAAAAATGGAAAGGACAGGTTACTGAGATGGCTCAGTAGATAAAAAGAACGCTGTGCCCCTAGGGTGGGAAGGAAAGTGGCGACAGGACAATGGCCCAGAAGCTCTGCATGGGTCTGCTACCTGTTAAGTGCAGTGCGGAGCACAGCAAGAGCCCCTGCCTCAAACAAGGTGGATGGTGGAGACCAATTCCTGAAGTGACCTTCTGACTTCCACATGCCCACAGTGGCACATGGGTGTTTGTGTCACACACACAACTATACACATATTCGAAAAAAGAAGGGCATTCCTCAACTGATGAGTAGATAATGAAGATGTGGTATATTTATCCAATGGAGTTCTACTCAGCAGTAAAGAAAAATGGAATTTGCAGGGAACTGGATGGACCTGGAAAGAATTATACTTAGTGAGGTCACCCAGGCCCAGAAAGCCAAGCACCACAAGTTCTCTCATATGAGGATCCTAGCTAGAAATGTTTGGACTTGTGTGTAAGTTGGAATAAAACTGAGTAGCTAAGGCCAATAAGCTAGAAAGGGGCTACAAGGGAGGGAAAAGTGGGGAGCATGTAAGAGGATGGCATTGTATATATGTAAATAGAATTACAGATTACTGGGGGTGGAAAGGCCTAAGTGAGGTCAGGGAAAGAGATAAGTAAAGGAAGGGTCAGGGAAGTTAATCAAAATCTAAGAGGGTATGAATAAGTCATATGGAAACCTTCTTTTTTGACAACGGCACACCCAGAAGCCATAGACAGTCACTAGAAAATTTTCAGTGTCAGGGATGAGATACTTTCCAGTGAGTTGTTGGCCAGGAAGGTCTCTAGATGCCCCAAAACATTACAGGCCACTGCTAAGACCCTTGGTTTCCCACCAGGAATAGATGGTAAAACCCTATTGTAAAGACTCCACATACTTGGGCTGCAAGGTCACTGAGAAATCCTGCTGGAGCTGAGCTGAAAACCTCCTCCACATAGACCAGCTGACAGCTGGCAAAAGCTAGGCTGCATGCAGCTCCATGGGACAAAGAGAAATCACCAGTGGAGATATTCAACAGTGGACACTGCAAGCCTCAAGTTTGGCTAGCCAGACCAAATGAGCCAATGGGTACAACAGTGACATGTCTGTTATGGGGGAAATCAACTGCTCTCTAATTGGACCAGAGGCTTGCTCCATAGATGGGATACATGCCTGATACGGAAAAACCTATGAGGGGGGAAGCCATGAGTCCTAGGGGTATAAAGCCTGCTGGTGTCTGGCTAAATGCACATGTTATGTTCACCAAACTGCCTGGGTAAAGCACTTCTCTTAATGTGCATACCCATGTATTAATGCTACTCTTACTTTTGGTTTAGAGAAGCTTTTCTTTTCAGATAGTGTTGACCTCTGGGATTACTCAAAAGGCACCACAGTGCTGAGAAGAACTGACAGAGTGCTCAGCACTGACATATCTCTATCACACCTTCCAAGGCTCAGGGTCCACTGCAGAAGTGGCAGAAAGAATGTAAGAGCCAAAGGAAGGGTAGGACTCCTTACACCGTGCTCCTCCAGACACAAAATGGCCTGGATATCCATGACCTCACAGTGCCTGGCACTACCTACACAAGACCATCATAATAGGAGGAAAATATGACATTAAAATAAAAGAGAAACTGCATGTATCCATATGAAAGATGTTGTTAATAAAAAAAACCAGAAACCAAAAGTAAAACTGGTAGTTTGGGTGTATGTCCCTCATGGACTCAGTTGTGCTATTAACCTTGAACTTAAATCTCAAGCCACCTGCTGGAGGAGGTGTCACTGGAGGCAGACTGAGGCCCAACTCTAAGGTGTGTCTGGGGTGTGGGGGGGATCTGTTTTCCAAAGTGAAGGCATGCAGAGAGGGTGCCAGCTGCTTGCTGCGCCTTTGTATTGGCCAAGTTTGGGTTCTGCTGACCGGTTGTTTTCTCTCTGCTTAGTGTACACAAGCAATGTCTTTCACCAGTAATGGAGCGCTCCCTCTGGGTCTGTAAGCTTAAAATAAATCCCTTCCTCCCTTTAAAAAGGGGGGGGGGGGGCTGGAGAGATGGCTTAGTGGCTAAGCACTTGTCTGTGAAGCCTAAGGACACCTGTTCGAGGCTCGTTTCCCCAGTACCCATGTAAACCAGATGCACAAGGTGGCGCATGTATCTGGAGTTCCTTGCAGTGGCTGGAGGCCCTGGGGCGCCCATTCTCTCTCAGGCATGCGCTCTCTCTCTCTGTGTATGTGTCTGTCACCCCCAGACAAATAAACAAAATTAAAATCTAAAGAAAGAGAGAGAAAGAGAGACTGATTTAAAGGGGCAGGGGATATAATGGAGAGTAAAGTTGTGAAGGGGAAAGTAGGGGGAAGAATTATCATGGTCTATTGTCCCTAATTATGAAAGTTGTCGATGAAAAAAAAGAAGGAAGAGAGGAAGGAGATGAAAAGAAAAAACAACATATAAAACTATTTAAACTTTTCTTTGCAAAAGTTAATGATTTGGGGGCTGGAGAGATGGCGTAGAGGTTAAGCGCCTGCCTGTGAAGCCTAAGGACCCCAGTTAGAGGCTCAATTCCCCAGGACCCATGTTACCCAAATGCACAAGGAGGGCACACATCTGGAGTTCATTCATTTGCAGTGGCTGGAGGCCAATGCACACCCATTCTCTCTCCCTCTCTCTTCCTCTTCCTCTCTCCCCTTCTTTCTCTCTCTGACACTCAAATAAATTTTTTTAAAAAAAGTGTTAAAGAGAAAAGTTAATGATTTGGATAACAAAGTAAAAGATATGCCCTGGAGCAAAGAGTTTAAAAAAAGAAAGATTGAAAAAAATGTAAGAAAGAGGTAAAAGCACTAGAGACACAGTGGATCAACTAATAAATCAAACTCCTATCACCGATTCTATCAGGAGTGACTGAGGATCACAAAGGGGAGAGACAGAACCAAAACTTAACAGAGAAATTAACTGCAGAAGTGGCTTAGCGGTTACGGCGCATGCTTGCGGAGCCTAAGGATCCAGGTTTGATTCTACAGGTCCCACATAGGCTATGTGCACATGGTGGCGCATGGGTCTGGAGTTCGTTTGTGTGGCTAGAGGTCCTGGCACGCCCATTCCCCCCCCCTTTTTCTTTCCCTCTTTGTCTCTAATAAACAAATAAAAATAAATCTTAAAAAAAAAAAAAAAAAAACAGGTCGGGCGTGGTGGCGCACGCCTTTAATCCCAGCAGTTGGGAGGCAGAGGTAGGAGGATTACCACAAGTTCAAGGCCACCCTGAGACTACATAGTGAATTCCAGGTCAGCCTGAGTCAGAGTGAGACCCTACCTTGAAAATCAAAAAAAAAAAAAAAAAATCTAGTAAAAATATAAAATGCCTTTAATTTAACCTAACTTTCTAGAAATTGAAATTTAAGAGCTTCGAAATAAGATAATACCTTTTAAAATTATTTTTATTTACTTGAGAGAGAGGAAGAAGCAGAGAGAGAGAGAATGGGTGCACCAGGGCCTCCGGCCACTGCAAACGAACTCCAGATACATGCACCACGTTGTGCATCTGGCTTACATGGGTCCTGGGGAATTGCACTTGTGCCTTTAGCCTTCACAGGCAAGTGCCTTAGCCACTAAGCCATCTCTCTAGCCCCAAAATTTTAATTACTTAATTTTCAGGTGTGTGTGGGGGCACAACAAGACCTCTAACTACTGCAAAGGAACACCAGGTGCTTGGGTCATTTTGTGCATCCAGTTTACGTGGTGCTTGGAAACTGAGCCCAGGCTAGCAGGCTTTGCAAACGCCTTTAACTGCTGAGCCATCTCCCCAGCCCTGTGGCTAAAGTTTCATGTGTATATACAGATGCTGGGTCCTCAGCAGCACAATCTTTGTTTACTGTTTTACTTACAAAAAATAAAGTCTACTCCATACAATGTTTACATAGAGGCCAAGAAATTTCATAAGGTCTCTTTCTGGGCAGATACAAATGGTTAAAAATATATTCAAGGCAGGCATGGTGGCACACGCCTTTAATCCCAGCACTCAGAAGGCAGAGGTAAGAGGATCACTAAGAGTTCCAGGCCATCCTGAGACTACATAGTGAATTCCAGGTCAATCTGACCTAAAGTGAGACCATACAAAAAAAAAAACAACACAGCTTTGGCTGGGGATGAGGGACGCCACATAGATGGTTCAGCAGTTCAAGACACTTGTTTGCAAAGCCTGCATCCCAGGTTCAACTGCCCAACCACCCAAGTAAGGCTGAACATGCACTTATTTGTAGCAACAAGAGACCTTGGCATAACCCCTACACACACGCAAATACGTAAAGAATAGTTCTTAAACCAGGCATGGTGGCACACGCCTTTTATCCCAGCACTCGGGAGGCAGAGGTAGGAGGACTGCCATGAGTTCAAGGGTACCCTGAGATGAAAGAGTTAATTCCAGGTCAGCCTGGACCAGAGTGAGACCCTACCTCAAAAAACCAAAAAAAAAAATAGAATAGTTCTTAGCCGGGTGTAGTGGCGCACGCCCTTAATCCCAGCACTCGGGAAGCAGAGGTAGGAGAATTGCCATGAGTTCAAGGCCACCCTGAGACTACAGAGTGATTTCTAGGTCAGCATGAGCTAGAGTGACCCTACCTCAAAAAAGCAAAAAAAAAGTTGGCTCGGCACTTAAAGGTGCCTGGCTTGCTTTAAAGCCCAGGTTCCCCAACACCCACATAAAGCCAGACACAACGTGGTGCGTGTATGCCACCCATGTGCCCACATACACACACACACAAAGACACAAATAAATAAAATTTATAATACCGATGGATTTGAGAGAAAGAAAGAAAGAAGAGACAGAGAGAGAATGGGACATGCCGGGCCTTCCTGCCACTACTACAAATAAACTCCAGATGCATGTTCTACTTTGTGCCTCTAGCTTTATGTGGGTGCTGGGGGCTCAAACCCCGACACACAAGCTGTATAGGCAAGCAACTTTAACTGATAAACCATCCTCCAGCCCCTAAGTAAATAAATTTTTTAAGAAATTCAAGACTGTCAATAGTTCAATCAAGAGACAATCACAATTTAAACTATTTCATTACATTAATAAAAATGAATAAATGTCATGATAACCATGATAACAAGCCAAATAATAAATGAGGCTGATAATAAAGTTTACTTCAAATATTTACAAAATCCAGCCACTTAACAGCAGCGGTTAAGAACATCACCTGTTCTGCGTGAGAATGAAAATACTTAGTAGCAGAGGCCAGTAAGTTAAAAAGGAGACATAAAGGGAAGAGAAAGGAAGAGAGGAGGGTAATTAATAGGTTGATATTGTATATATGTAAGTACAATGATTGTGACGGGGAGGTAATATGATGGAGAATGGAATTTCAAAGGGGAAAGTGGGGGGAGGGAGGGAATTACCATGGGATATTTTTTTATAATCATGGAAAATGCTAATAAAAATTAAAAAAAAAAAAGAACATCACCTGTACTAGTGTACAAGTGTGGAGAACTGATAACCCTGCCTAGGACAGAAAAACACACTCCTTCACATCGGGTCAGAGGACATGCAGCTTTGAGTGGCCACTGCATCCACTGGGTAACTATATCAGAAAGGCAAAAACTGAAGACGCAGTTGACTGACTGCCTGAACAGACCTATACCACGGGCCTCAGTGGCTACTCTAGGGTTGCTTTACCTCAACCATTGCTCAGTTTCAGTCAGTGACCACTACTGACTTGATTATACTGATGTTAAAATCATCAGAGTGCGAGGGAGGTCCTGCCTGCCTGTGTAAGTGCAGCATCAGTCTTCCAGCTTTCAAATCCTCCCAGAAGCAGTATCTCTTCTTGGATCTAAATCTACTGGCTTCTGTACTGTCATGTGGTTCTCAGTAATATCCACTCTTTCAGCCCCTGCAATTTACTTTCTCTCCAAACATGCTTTTTTTTTTTTTTTTTTAGTTTGTTTATTTGAGAGAGAATGAGAGAGAGAGGAGCAGATAGAATGAGCACACCAGGGTCTCCAGGCACTGCAAACACCAGACGCATGTACCACGTTGTGCATCTGGCTTACATGGGTACTGGGGAATTGAACCTGGATCCTTAGGCTTTGTAGGCAAGCACCTTAACCACTATACCAGCTCTCCAGCCCATACAGGCTTTGTAAATTTTACTGAATTTATTGTACCACTGCTAAAACCAATGAAAAACTAGACTTGTATCATTACTTCAAAAGATAGATTTTTTTTTCTTTGTCACTCAAATGACACAGTCCTAGTGTGGCACAGAGAATATTAAAAAGTATGGAAGAAAGATTTATAGAGCATTAATTTCTTGCTATTGTTCCACGCTCCCAACAAGTTTTTACGTCAGTTTGCAGTGGACCCAGAAGCCACACGCTCCCACAAAGGCTGACACTCAGGAAGGCAACAGCACGTATTCTTGAAGGACTAATTTCTGTAATAACAGACTATTGAAATGTTCAAAGTTTAGGGACAGTCTGTTTTACAACAAAACCCCATTTCTCTCCAGTCCTTCGGCAAGAACAACAGAAGGCCCAATTCCTCTCTGGGGCGCCTGGAGGACTGTAGGACTGGGCGTCACATGACAGCACACAGGTCGGGAACCCGCCCTGGCCCGGCTGCCCAGAGCTGCCACACAATCTTCTAACTGTGTGCTTTCACACTCTGAAAAGCACCCCAAAGGCACCCCAGCAACTCAAGGGATAATCACTGCAGAGTCACACAAACCCGGGTTGACTCAGAAATAAAACTGCTGATGTTAAGCTTATGTAACATACTCAACAGACAGTAGATTAGTAACTGAAATACATCAAGATCAGCTATAAGTAAATGAAAGCCAAACAACCAAAAATTAGCTAAAGATGACAAAAGGCAATTCACAAAAAAGAAATGCAAAGTACCAAAATTATGAAAATGAGGATCAGAAAGAAGGTATGTTATATTGTATGCTGTCTGACCACACTGACAAACTAAGAGATTAACTAGAACTACAAGTGAAAAGAATGCTCAAGGCAGGTACAACTGCTGGGAATGTAAACAGTGAAACCTCTTCTAGTGCAAGACACTTATATACAGCTAACACAACTTAAAATTAAAACTTGAAGCTGGGCGTGGTGGCGCACACCTTTAATCACAGCACTAGGGAGGCAAAGGTAGGAGGATCACTACATAGTGAATTCCAGGTCAGCCTGAGCTAGAGTGAGACCGTACCTTAAAAAACAAAAGAGAAGGTCTGGAGAGATGGCTTAGCAGTTAAGGCGTTTGCCTGTAAAGCCAAAGGACCTAGGTTTAATTCCCCAGGACCCACATAAGCCAGATGCATAAGGGGGCACATGCATCTGGACTTTGTTTGCAGTGGCTGGAGGCCCTGGCACGCCCATTCTCTTTCTCTCTCAACTAAATAAATAAATAAAAATAAAGTAACCAAAAAAAAAAAAAAACTTGAACCCAGAAATGCTACTTCTAGGATACACAGTACACACACAGTTTGTTAACAAAATGCTCCCTTCAGAACCATTCAGAAAAATTACACATGTCAAATCATACGAACTTCACTATAATAAATGATTATAACGCAGCTGTATTATGGAATATTATGCAACAGTTTAAAAAAATAAGGCAGGCAGGTGCACAAGGGGGCGCACGTGTCTGGAGTTCGTTTGCAGAGGCTGGAAGCCCTGGCGTGCCCATTCTCTCTCTCTTCCTCTATCTGTCTTTCTCTCTGTGTCTGTCGCTCTCAAATAAATAAATAAAAATTTAAAAAAAAAAATAAGGCAGAGTAATGCATGAGACATTAAAAATAAAAATAAAAAAATTTCATGCCATATTGAGTTATCATAGCACATGGCAGAAACATTTCAGAATGACCACTGCAAGGGGACACAGTTCAGTGTTAAAACAATTGCCTAGTGTAAGTGAAGGCATGGGTTCTAGCCCCAGCAGCAAATAACAATGAACTTTATGTTGATAATATGTATGTTAAGACACAGTAAAAGGTCTGAGAAGACACTTTATATGGGTAAAAATATTCACCTTTGCTCACAAAGTTAAGCAATTTGGAAAGAAGTTTTCTTTTATCTTAATTATTTGAATTTTGAAAAGATGGTATTTACATACTAGGATCATAACTAAAATTTAAAAGTGAGCAACATAGGTTGTAAGGGTTTACATATGTGTACATGGTACACATATGTACACTGTACTGCAAGGGAGATTAATATGCAGGAGTGTATATGAAATGTTAAGAACTATGAATCCTAACATAGCCCATTACGATATGCATGTCTATTATTTAGAATTTCAATCTTTTACAAAGGTACATTTTAATCCAACAAAAGCATTTATATTTTAAGGAAGGCAACTAGTTTGGAAGTTAACTTTTAAGCTTTGTAAGAAGTTATCATTCTCAATTTTAAAAAATCAATATATTCCATAACTGGACATATTATTTGAAGGAAAAAAAAAACTAAGTAAATATACACTGGTGCCAAATGAACCTAAAATGTTTAAGAAAAAATCTGGATATGATCCGAGCCAATTACAACATTTTGAGTTGTTTGCATATTCAATTTATTTTATTTGTATCCCCTACCCTCTATAAAGGAAGAAATTTGGCCTGTCAGTATATGAGAACTTAATGTTTCTTACCTTAAAATATAGTAAGTAAATTTTATTCTCAAGTTCCATAAAATCATAAAAGTTACATAAATTCTCAGAATAAACTGCATACTGTATAAAGCTAAATTCTTTATCAATTTCCACTTATATGTACAGGAACAGTTTAAATGGGTACCAGTACCAACCGCTATCATCATCAATGGCGAGTTTATACCCTAGTCCTTGTTGCTTGAAGGCAGACCAACTCATCACAGAGATCAGTCTAATCACAGGAAGGCTGAAAGGGCTAGAAGTTAAAACTTCCAAACACAAGCAAGCCTTCTTCATCAACCTAGTTAGAAACACAAGCACGCAAAAACACTTTGAGACCCTCCTCTCCCCACCGGTGCCCATCTCTACACTGCTGTGGTGACCAGCGCACCTCTGAGCATCCTCATCAAAGGTTCAACAGTGAAGAAAGGCTAAGGGACCAGAGTCATGAAGGCCAGTATCAAACGCACACCTGCAGCTCTGTAGCTGATCTACTGTACTCTCTGTGCCCAGACCTGGAACATACCTCAGCAAGCCTGTTTCCCAGTTTGTGAAATGGAAACACCAAAATGCCCTGGATGTCACTGAACCACCTGCACCCGAGAAGTTAAGGTGTTAGATACATGAAAGCACAGGCACTTCAGACATAGGTGCTTTTACAATTATCCTCACCAAAATAAAACACTGGCAAAAATCAATTTTGGACAGATTGTAACCTATCTCAATTTCTTAAAAGGCAAACTGTTGTCTAGAGAACTGTTTACTAGAGACGCTGACCAATTACCAATGTATTGATTAACGTGGCGTCCATGACAAGCCATTTTGCGTCAAGTATGCTGTTGCCATAAGAATTTGACTTCTGATGAAGACAACAGGAAAGATGTCAAGCGAGCTAATCAGACCTGTCTGCCAAAAATCGGCCACTGCCCCAAAGGCCGGGCTCCCCCAGAGCCCTGCACACATTCCGCGTTCCTTCCACTACCCACCCCTCAGACGCCAACACTGAAGCGTGCTTGGGGAAATTCACCTTCTGTTTGCCAGATCCCACCCAGACACATCAAGGGGAAAGATGCCCGGTGAGGAGCACACGCATATAAAGGCGCACGGGTGCTCACACACAAACACGTAAAAGCCCTTCATCCTTTGGTGAGAAATGTATTTCTTACACGGCAAACAACCATCACCTTAAAACGAAGTGTACAGCACAGCGAAAGAAAGAAATCGTACTCACCATCTCCCATAGCCATGCAGATGGTCCAGGAGCTCTCTCAAACCAAGAGGTCAAATATCACAGCAAATTACGTGCAGCTAGGTGCCTGCGCCACTGGGCTCGGCCTGCAGCCTGCAGACACCCGAGCACTGTGTGACCCAGGCCGCCCGCCGCAGCTCTGCACCGCAATAGCCAACAGCTGCTACTCCACTTCAAAATAAAAGTCTGGGGTCTCGCTGAAAACCCTGTTTATTTAGCAGAGCACTGAGCAGGGCTTGATCAAGATTATTCTTTAACTACACATATGCTGTTAGATACATGTTGTGATGTTTCTCCTTGTACTGACTGCCTGAAATTTAATCTAAGAAAAGCTCTGGGAGCCAATAAATGCCATCCCACTAGGGGACTTTTAATGCAATCATCAAAACACAAGGCATGTGTTCAGCAATCATTTTCTGCTTCCCTAAAGATATCCGTGTAATCAGTAGCAATCACATGATCAGATGGATTAGCTGATTTGCGCCTTTTAAGAAAGGTTTTCATCCCTTTGTCATTACCTTTTAATATTTACAACAGAAGACTGCTAGAAGTGCACAAACAGGACTAGCCCAGTTTCCATGATTAACTGCTCTCATTATGCAGGAAGCATTCTGGCTGCCGTAAACAAATCACGTCAAAGACAGCCCGTCAAAGGCAGCTCTGTGCGCAGACAGCAGGGCCGCGCGGAACAAAGCTTGCTTCTGGTGGAGACAGAACGAGGCGAGTGCGCAGCTGCGGGCGAGCAGAGCACCCTGTGCCCCATTAGCGAGCTCTGAGAAGGCCCGGGGCTCACCTAAGACGGGCTTTAAAATCAACCTCAGGAAAGAGTTCCGCTTTCAACCTTACAAAAACATACAAAATAAGAAGGGAAGTTATACTATGGACTCGCATAAGCTAAATATCGAGGTAATTCCAAAGCTAAGTTCCATGCTTTATTTCATTGCCTGCCTTTGAGATAATTAATTCTTTTCCTAGCAACTGTTTCAAACAGAGAAAATGGAAATTGCCATGATTACTGGTCTTACATAAACATCAGACAAATCAGAATTGTGCATAGCCTTTTTTTTTTTAATGAAAGAGAAAAAGATGCAATCAGTAGCCACCAACACTGCTGGTTTTATGTCTTGATTGGCTGAGGAGACTGTCTAGAAAAGCGCCAGACCCTGCCAAAATCATTAGAGACCTCCAACTTCCAGTCTTTTCCTTCCTATGGGGCTGGTATGATTAGCTTTAATTCCCGTCTCCTTCTAACACCAGAGCTGTTTCGACTGCACTTGGGGACTCTGCCTGACTTGCTTTTTATACCATAAGAACTGAAGTCAGGCTTTCAAATCCCTCAAGACAAAAACGAAAGTGCATCTCTCCCTATTCCTAAACTAAATGATAAGCTCAAGTCTCTGGTGATAAGTGTTTGTTCTTGACTATGCTGAACTAGCACTGGAGAACGTCAAGTCAAAGAATTTAATCAGAATTTAAGTCAAAACTGTATCTTCAAGGACTGGAGAGATGGCTTGGTGGTTAAGGTGCTTGCCTACAAAGCCAAAGGACACAGGTTCAATTCCTCAGGACCCACGTAAGCCAGCTGCACAAAGTGCCGCATGCATCTAGAGTTCGTTGAAGGGGCTGGAGGCATCAGACCCATTCCCTCACTCATTCTCTTTCTCAAATAAATAAATAAAAATTAACCCAGGCGTGGTGGCACATGCCTTTAATCCCAGCACTTGGGAGGCAGAGGTAGGAGGACTGCCGTGAGTTCAAGGCAACCCTGAGACTACAGAGTGAATTCCAGGTCAGCCTGAGCTAGAGTGAGACCCTACCTCGAAAAACTGAAAGACCAAAAAAGAAAAAACAAAAACAAAGCCAGGCATGGTGGAGCATGCCTTTAATCCCAGCATCCAGGAGACAGAGATAGGAGGATCTCCAGTTGGAGGCCACTGTGAGACTATATAGTGAATTTCAGGTCAGCCTGGGCTAGAGCCAGACCTTACCCCCGAAAATAACAACAACAACAACAAAGTATAGCTCTAACAATTATAAAAGAAATCAGAGACAAAAGTATGATTTAAGTTATGCATCAACGGACTGGAGAGATGGCTTAGCAGTTAAGGCATTTGCCTGCAGACCAAAGGACATTGGTTTGGTCCCCAGGACCCATGTAAGCCAGAAGCACAAGGGGTACATGCATCTGGAGTTCATCTGCAGTGGCTACAGGCCCTAGCATGCCCTTTCTCTCTGTCTCTCTTCTATGTCTATCTCTCTCTGCTTACAAATAATAATAATAATGGAAAGTTATTTCCAAATAAAAGTTTATTAAAAATAAATAAGTTAATAAAAATTGAGAAAAAATAAATAACATAAAAGTTATGCATCAAGACATGTGTTAAATAAATTGTGCCAAAGTGAAAGCAGTAAACAACTGCTGAGGGGCGAACTGACCAATGTTGTGTGAGTTGTCCTCCAAGAAAAACAATTATTGCCAACTTTACCAAAAGCAGCTGGGACCACTAATGAGAGAGTCGAGATTGGGCCTGTTGACATCCTCCCATAGAAGAAAGGGCACGGGGAAGGTCAACAGATCCTCACCTGGGATCTCAGGTGCCCCGTAGCAATGATACTGGGGTCTCAAGGCGGTGGGGGCAGGGGAGGAATGAGGTAAAGTATTCAGAGGGCCAGCGATCAAGGGAGGCTGAGCTCCGTCTAAGCAGCTACAGGAGGTGCTCAGCCATGCCTGGATAAGACGTCTCAGTGGCACAGCTGCTTTAGGGTCGCCAAACTCCTGTACGAAACCCCTCACCCATGCTCTACACATAACCTAAAAAACTTACTCGTTCACCAAAACTGGTTTTGGTGCAACCTTGTTTGGTTTGTAGTCTCGGCCCGATAGACCTGTCTTTGCATCTCCCCAGAGAATAGCTTCACACAAGCAACATGCTTAATGGGAAAAAAGATAAGGAGAAAAAGAAACAGAGCTACTCTGAACAATGAAGGTATTAAGTCAGTGTTAAATCACGTTATTCTCTAGTCCCGAACCCTCCGCATGCTTCACGCTCCTACAAGTCCTTCCAGTCCCATCAGGACGCAGGGCATGACTCCTGCACCCCAGTAATGCTCGAGTCTTACCGCAGCTCTGAGCTCTAAATCAAGTATGTATTTATTTGACAGAAAGAAAGAGAATAAGTATGGGAACTCCAAAGCCTCCTGCCTTTGAAAAAAAACTCAAGATGCATGTGCCACTTTGTGCATCTGACTTTATGTGGGTGCTGTGGAATCGAACCCTGGCCATCAGGTTTAGTAGAAGAGCACCTTTAATGGCTGGGACATCTCAGGCCCCCCTGAGCTTTTATGGTCATGATGTTTTCTAGCCACAGGGCCTCCCTAACATTATTCCTTCGATGGCTTGTTCTCCTCATGTATCAGCTCTCAATTCAAAGATGTCCTCTCCCAGAGAGGAACGCCCCACAGCCTCCTAAATGACTTACCGTCTCAGTACCCTACCGCTCCACTTCATAACTGTTCAGATGACAAGTCAGCCAAAACAACTCTTTAAAAGTTACAGCACCTTTACAACAATCCCTCTGGTTTTTATAGTCTATGTTTAGTAAATGACTTTCACCACAAGACACTCTAAATCATTAGACTGTAAGATGTGTGATGTTTCATTATCATAGTTTCAGGCAAAGACATAAAACAGTATTATTTACCACAATAGTCTCTGGTCATTGAATAGCGTGCAGAGCAAATCTGAAATGCACATCACATTTGAATAAACTCCAAATAACTTCCTTTACACAAGAACACCAGGCGAGAGAGAAGAGGTCGTAGGGCAGTGGCCCTCACTCTGTTGTGTGCCTGAACGAGCTCCATGTGGTTTCAGACCGAACACTGATTTTGTCCTAAAATGTGTTCCTTTTCTGTAAGTTTTTTTTATAGTATGAGTGTATGTAAAAACAGTACCAACAAATAGCTAAAAAAAAAATCTATGGAATAATTATTATACAGAGTTAAAATGAACTGAATTAACTTTCATTATTCCACTTTATACACAAACTATTGGACTTCCAAATGGCACCTATAAAAATGTTTTCACTGATTTGTTTGCTTGTTTTTCCTGGTAGGGTCTCACTCTAGCCCAGACTGACCTGGAATTCACTATGTAGTCTCAGGGTGGCCTTGAGCTCACAGCAATCCTCCTACATCTGCCTCCAAAATCCTGGGATTAAAGGGGTGCGCCACCTCACCCAGTTTGAGAATGATATTTTTTAATTATCTAGTACTACAGACTGAACCTAGGGCCTTGCACATACTAGCCAAGGGCTCTACCATATCCCTAGTCCCTAACCCACTTTTTACTTTTTATTTTGAGACAGGGTCTCACTAAGCTGTCTAGGCAAGCCTTGAACTTGTGATCCTCCTACCTCAGTTTCATAACTAGCTGGAATTACAGGCCTGAACCACCAGACCTAGCCAATTAACATATTTTTGCACATGTTTATTCAAATTCCCTAGGTTAGAAATGCAACACTGAGATTAGCGTAAATCTTTCATTTAATGGCCTTCCACTTAACATCAGGGTCTTTAGGAGGAAGACAAGTTCAACAAACAACAGCTATGTTCCCAATATCACTCAGTAACCACAATATCCGTGTTTATTGATTTATGATCTGTCTTCCACTAGAATAGAGGCTCATTAGGGGCAGAAATTTATCTTATTTACTATTAAGACATGATCTCATTTACATTAAGAAGCTCACTCTAATTTCTAGGTGACAAATGGATTCCAGTGGGCAAACATGAAAAGAAATCTACTTTGGTAATTGTGAATAAAGAAAGGTAAAGGAAGCCGGGCATGGTGGCGCACGCCTTTAATCCCAGCACTCGAGAGGCAGAGGTAGGACGATTGCCCTGAGTTCAAGGCCAGCCTGAGACTCCATAGTGAATTCCAGGTCAGCCTGGGTTAGAGTGAGACCCTACCTCAAAAAACAAAAACAAAAAAACAATGGAGACGGAGAAAATAAGTAGAACAAGATCTAACAGCACTAATGTGAATGACTGATCACTAGTTGGAATGAGAAATCAAATTATGTTTCTAGCTTGTGGTACCAACGACTGAAATGAAGAAGGAACAAGAGGAGAAACAGGCCTGGGGGGTGCATGTTTTTATTTCCAGCCCTTGAGACAGAAGTAAGAAGTTTAGGAGTTCAAGGACAGCCTCACTCCATGGAGAGTTCAAGACCAGCATAGGTTACATGAGACTCTGTCTCAAATATTTTACCGAGGCATGGTGGTGTACAACTTTAATCCCAGCACTTGGGAGGCAGAGGTAGGAGAACCACCGTGAGCTTAAGGCCAGCCTGAGACTATATAGTGAATTCCAGGTCAGCCTGGGCTAGAGACAGATCCTACCTCGAAAAACCATATAAAAGGCTGGAGACGCCTTAGAGGTCAAGGCATTTGCCTGCAAAGCCAAAGGATCCCGGTTTGACTCTCCAGGGCACACGCAGGCCAGATGCACAAGGGGACGCATGCATCTGGAGTTCATTAGCAGTGATGGAGGCCCCTGCGCACCCATTCTCTCTCTACCTTTTTCTCACTTTGAAATAAATAAATAAAAAATATTTTTTAAAAAAGGAAAAACCAAAAATAAATAAATAAATTTTTTAGTGAATGAGAATTTTAAAAGTAAGACTTTGTTTTTGGATACGATGAGCCTACAATCTGAAATGTTTAATAGGAACCCAAATAGAAATGTCATTCAGACCACAGGCCAAGGCTACAAAATACAGGAGATGAGCGACAGCTAGAACGGCATATGTGGGAGTCGTCAACACACAGGGATTTAAAGCCTTGGGGCTGCACTGGCTACTGAAAGAGAGATCACAGGCAGGGAGGGGAGAGCGGAGGCCTGGGCCCTGGGACTTGCCAACATGACAAATAGGATTCCTTCTTCTAAATTCCTCCTTGGTCAACTAATTCATTAAGGTATCTTTCAATGACTGCATAATCTAGTGATTGTTCCAGATCAACAGAGAATTTGTTCCAGGAATCTAAGGATGTTTAAAAACCTTATATAAAATGGTGTGGGGTTGGCTTAGGAGTTAAGACACTTGCCTGCAAAGCCAAAGGGCCAAGATTCAATTTTCCAGTACCCACACAAGCCAGATGCACAAAGTGACATATGCATCTAGAGTTAATTTGTAGTGGCTAGAAGACCTGGTAATAAGCCCATTCTCTATCTGGACCCCTATCTCAAATTTTAAAAACATTTTTTTTTAAAGTTGGGCCAGGCCGGCCATGATGATATACACACCTTTAATCCCAGAACTCAGGAGGGAGAAGTAGAAGATCTCTATGAGTTAGAGGCCACCCTAAAACACAGTGAATTCCAGGTCAGGCTAGGCTAAGTAAGACCGTACCTCAAGAAACAAACAAAAGCCAGGCATGGTGGCGCATGTAAGTTTGAGGCCACCCTGAGACTACACAGTGAATTTCCAGGTCAGCTTGAGCTAGGGTCTAGAGCAAGACCCTACCTCAAAAAACTGAAGGGGCCAGGGAAGGCATGGTAGTACATGCCTTAAAAAAAAAGAATGGTGTCACCGGGCTTGATGGTGTATGCCTTTAATCACAGCACTTGGAAAGCAGAGGTAGGAGGATCGCAATGAGTTCAAGACCTCCACAGAAACTACATAATGAATTCCAGGTCAGCCTGCCCCCCCCCAAAAAAGGGTATATATTGCCCAGGTTCAGAAAGGAAATGCTGCATATTCCCTCTCATAGGCAGATGGAACCTTCATATATATGTGCTTAAAACTTGTGGAGAGTACCAGGAGCTAGAGAGATGGCTTAGTGGTTAAGTGCTTGCCTGTGAAGCCTAAGGATCCCAGTTGGAGGTCTGATTCCCCATTACCCACGTAAACCAGATGAACAAGGGGGCACATGCATCTGGAGTTCACTTGCAGTGGCTAGAGGCCCTGATGCACCCATTTTCTCTCTCTCTGCCTCTGTCTGTCGCTTTCAAATAAATAAAAACAAACAAACAACAACAAAAAAACCCACCTTGGAGTTTCAGAGTGCTTTAATCCCAGCACTCTGAAGGCAGAAGTAGGAGGATTGCCATGAGTTCAAGGCCACCATGAGACCACTACATAGTGAATTCCAGGTCAGCCTGGGCTAACACAAGACCCTACCTCAAAAAAGCAACAACAACAAAATAATAATTAATTAAATAATAACACAATAAATAGTGGTATTGTGCATGGATGGTTAATGCTGCTCCCAGAAACTACAGGTTATTTACTACATGAAACTAACAATGCCAGGTGTAGAATACCTCCCTATGAGTTATTGGTCAGGAAGTTCCAGAGATCCCCAAAATAATACAAACGATTGCTAGTGCTCTTGCTTGCCCACCATATCTGCACAATAAGACCCTATTGCTAAAGACCGCATGGCCTGTGGTTGGAGGATACAAAGAAATCACGCTAGAAATGAACTAAAAGTCTTCTCCCCACTGACTGGCTCTCATCATGCTGGGAAGTGCTAAGTTGCTGGGGAAGAAAAGTCAACCATGGTGTCACCCAGCTGTGCACTTACCATACTGACTTCCCACTACTGGCACAATAGGTGTGATGGCTTTGTGGGTGATCAACTGCTTTCTGATCGGACCCAAGACCCGCTCTACAAGAGGGTGGTAACACCAAATCAAAAGTCTAAAGCCAGGGAAGTCAAACGTCCTTGGGAGAAACCTTATACTGATGTTTTACCAACCAGATATGGTATTAAATTGGCTTCTAAATATTTTATGTTTATCTTATAGATTCGGCCTTGGGCAGAAAAGGCTTGCTGTTTGCAGTCAGCTGGGATTAATGCAGAGTCTCATAACCAGTCAAAGTGCTGGAAACAAGTGACTGCTGAATGTTCGGTCCTACAGGGAACATCTCTTTCATCCTCCCTCAAAATCAGGGAGCAGAGTGGATGTGGGAGATGGTAAGACTGTCAGAGCTGGAGAATGGGAAGGAAGGCTGGACACAACATGGCCATCACATTCATGAAGTCACAGCAACTATGGTTTATCTGCACAACATAATAGGAAAGTTACCACTCCACCATGAGGAGGGGCGGGGCTTTTCAGTCTCCACCCCTCCCTGAGGAGTTACTGGTAGTCAGTAATTGCAGGGGGAAGGAGAGATGATGTATCCACTAGTATGTAGGGGAAGAGGAGGTCCACTGGGAAGAGGAGGGCACAAGAGAGGATAATGGTGGAGCTACATGATCAACCTCTGTGTGTGTGTGTGTGTGTGTGTGTGCGCGCGCGCTGCTAAAAAACAATTAAATGGTACAGATTTGCATGTAGCACACACCTAACATATTCTCCTAGCTACTTCAAATCTCTAGATTTAATAACATAAATGCCATATTAAGCAGCTGCTATACTGTACTGTTTAGGTGGTAATGACCAAAATCTGTTCAAATTCAGTATAGATAAGGCACCCACAGATATGGAACCCATAGATACAGACAGCAAGTATACTGTTGTTCAACACCTAAATGAAAAGACACCTCATCTGGGCTCTACAACCCAGTATGTACATTATGGGCGTATTAAAGCATACTTACATTATTTAGATCATAATCTTGAATACAATCTTTGAAACTTTAAGAAAAATAAGTGCCAGTTATTAACCTCAAATCTCTGTATTTAGAGAGATAAACAAGAGAACAAGAAATGGAACAGGGAACATTAAAAATGCTCCCATTCTGAAGACAGTAGAAATGACTCTGTTAAATATAAGAATAACAAGCAAGGCATGGTGGTGCATGCCTTTCATCCCAGCACTCGGGAGACAGAGGTAGGAGGATCACTGTGAGGTGGAGGCCACCTTGAGACTACATAGTGAATTCCAGGTCAGCCTGGACTAGAGTGATACCCTACCTCGAAAAACAAAACAAAACAACAACAAATATATACATACATATAATAAAAATAATATAAAAATAACCACTTCCAAAATAAACTATAAACAAAAAATTCTTTAATTTTATAGTATGAACCATACATCCTACCTCTGAGTTATAACCAGGTACTGTGGAATATGCCATTATCAAAGCTCAAAATTCTCAGTTTCACAAATACTTCTTTTTACTTTTTTTTAAAAAAAATATTTTATTTTTATTTATTTATTTGACAGAGAAATAGGGGTAGAGAGGGAGAATGGGCACACCAGGGCCTCTACCCACTGCAAATGAACTTCAGATGGGTGCACCCTCTTGTGCATCTGGCTAATGTGGGTCCTGGGGAATCGAACCTGGGTCCTTTGGCTCTGCAGGCAAACACACTAATGTCTAAGTCATCCCTCCAGTTCCCCCCCCCTTTTTTTTTTTTTTTGGTTTTTTGAGGTAGGGTCTCACTCTGGCCCTGGCTGGCCTGGAATTCACTATGTAATCTCAGGGTGGCCCCAAACTCACAGCAATCCTCCTACCTCTGCCAGAGTGCTGGGATTAAAGGTGTGCACCACTACACCTGGCTCATGCACGTTTTTAACAGCTCTCCCTTTTCTGTTTTGGTTTCCATAGGCACAAACATAGGTGCTACCAGTCAAATGAGAGAACAGTACTCCAACACCTTCTATTCCGAGAGGAGACGTGGCTGGGTGAAAGCTGGAAAGTACTGAAGTCAATTTACACTTTGGAGCTAGGATTAGAGTGGATACAATCTTTGGAATACCAAACCCTCACATCTGACATCCTGCAAAGCAACAAAGCCCGGTCTAGCTTTAACACAGAGCTTAAATCACATTTTGAACTAATTCTCCCACTGCTTGGCTATGAGCTCATGCATCAAATTACTTTTACACTATCATATTATCAAGCTAACTGCATTCTAATATGAGGTTACTTTCTGACAGGGGAAAACCACCTGTGTTATAGAATGTATTCTTCATACATATGACTCATAAATATTTAAAGACAAGTCTATCTAAATGCTGCCCAACACAACTGAACAAGGTTTATCAATGCTAGGAAAAAGGAGTGGGATCACAAAATCAGGTCAATGTCAGCTTGGCTGCAGATACAGATGCTAACTCCGAACCTCCCTCAATTCCAACCTGGCCCAATTCTACTAAGAAGCTAAAAATGATGGTTCTAGAGAATTCTCCATCTATGTCTTTGTTTCCTCATCCATGTCATCACTGAGAATCTCCCCACGGGCATCTCTGACAAGAGCCCATCAACACCACCACTTCTAAAAACCACTAAGTAAAGCAACCATGCTGTACAGAAACACATGCCAATCATGGAACAAGGAGGACAGGAGCTCCAAGCCTTCAGCCCAGAAGAAATAAGAAGTAAGGCCAAACAGGACAGCCCACAGTCCCGTGAACAGAACTTCACGCACTGCACACACACAGCAGGCAATGATGAGGATGTGAGGCTCTGCACACACACCCAGCTACACTTTCAAGCTACAAAGCCAATTCTTTTCAATCGGTGATGTAATACTTACTTTGAAAATGCCTACAACTCTGCTAAATAATCTTAGAAATTTTTGAGAGCAGGAATAACATAATTACGCTTACCTTTGCAGACACTCAAAATCATACCGCCCGAATTGTGTACTTCATCAAATTTGGCAAATATCATCTCTAATCTGGGAATAAAAAATAAGTTGTTTTTACATAGAGAAAAATAGAGATCATGTCCTTTACCTTCTCCCTTAAAAAGAAATAATTCTAAAGATTCATTTAGTTCTATATAACTCTTCTACAATTCATCCCATACTGTAAGAAGATATAAATCCATCTCTCCAGTAGAGAAAAAAACCCAAATATAGTCTAGATTTTACACACAAGTACGCATACAGATTAAAAAGCAACTCTTGGGCTGGGGCAATGGCTCAGTTGGTAAAGTAAGCATAAGGCCCTGAATAAGATCCTTAGAACCTACATAAAAATGCCCAGTGTGTTGCTGGGAGTGGTGGCGCACGCCTTTAATCCCAGCACACCGGAGGCAGAGGTGGAGGGTTGCCTCGAGCCCAAGGCCAGCCTGAGACTACATAGTGAATTCCAGGTCAGCATGGGCTAGAAAGAAAACCTACCTTGGGGAAAAAAAAAAAAAAAAAGATAAAGCTTAGGCTGGAGAGATGGCTTAGTGGTTAAGGCATTTACCTGCAAAGCCAAAGTATCCCGTTTCGACTCTCCGGGACTCACATAAACCAGATGCACAAGGGGGCACATGTATTTGGAGTTCATTTGCAGTGGCTGGAGGCCCTGGCATGCCCATTCATGTTCATTTCTGTTCTTTCTCTCCCACCCCACTCTCTCCCTCACTCCCTCTCTCTCCCTCCCCCCCTTTCCTCTCTCTCTCTCTCTCTCTCCCTGCCTCCCTGCCTCCCTCTTTCTCTCAAATAAAATATATATTTATTTTAAATGCCCAGTATGGCAGTGCAATACTGTAATCCCAGCACTCAGAAGATGGAAACAGAAGGATCCCCAGGGCTTCTGGACAGCCAGTCTGCGGGCCTAATTGGTGAGCTCCAGGACAATGAGAGACCCTAATGGAGGTGGATGGATTTCCCAAAGATCACACCCATGATTGTCCTCTGGCCTCCACATTCTCACTCTCTCTCACACACACTCCAACATACATACAGAGGTCAACATTCAAAGAAAGCAATTTCATCATAAAATTATTTCTCTAGGGCTGGAGGGATGGCTTGGCGATTAAGGCACTTGCCTGCAAAGCCAAAGGACCCAGGGTTGATTCCCCAGGACCCACGTTCGCCACATGCACAAGGGGCGCACATATCTGGAGTTCGTTTGCAGTGGCTGCAGGCCCTGGTGCGCCCATCCTCCTCTCTCTCCCCTCTCCCTCTTCCTCTGTCAAATAAATTTTTAAAAACTTATTTCTCAGACTGAAGAGATGGCTTAGCGGTTAAGTGCTTGCCTGTGAAGCTTAAGGACCACAATTCAAGGCTCTATTCCCCAGGATCCAGATGCACAAGGTGGTGCATGCATCTGGAGTTTCTTTGCAGTGGCTGGAGGCCCTGGCGTGCCCATTCGCTCTCTCTTTCTGCCTCTTTCTGCCTGCCACTCGCTCTCATAGAAATAAATAAAAATGAACAAAAAAAATTTTTTTCATTACTTCTCCAAATCTAGCAGAAAATTTTGAATTCAACCACGTAATAAATGCACTCAGGCACCAAGACATCTTTAATTTTTAAATAATTTTTATTTCAGAGAGAGTGAATTAATAAGGATACACCAGGGCCTCTCAATACTGGAAACAAACTCCAGATGCGTGCACCATATTGTACATATGGCTGGTAAATCAAACCCAGGCCATTAGGCTTTGCAAACAAGTATTCTAACCACTGAACCATCTCTCCAAACCAAGACTTCTTTTAAAAGCACAAGAAGGGGGCTGGAGGAATGGCTTAGCAGTTAACACACTTGCATGCAAAGCCAAAAGACCCTGGTGCAATTCCCCAGGACCCATGTTAGCCAGATGCACAAGGGGGCACACATGTCTGGAGTTCGTTTGCAGTGGCTGGAGGCACTGGCATGCCCATTCTTTCTCTCTCTCTCTCCCCCTCTTTCTCTGTCAAATAAATAAATAAAACTTCTAAAACAATAAAAGCACATGCAGGACTATGGAGATGGCTTTAGAGGTTAAGACACTTGCCTGCAAAGCCCAAGGACCCTGGTTTGATTCCCCAGGACCCAAGTAAGCCAGATGCACAAGAAAGCACATATATCTGCAGTTCATTTGCAGTAGATGGTGGCCCTGGCATGCCCATTCTGTCTCTTTCTCTCTCGCAAATAAATTTTAAAATTAAAAAAAACTTTAAAAAAATTAAAAAGCCAAGCACATACCTTTCACTTGGGAAGCAGAGGTAGGAGGATCACTGTGAGTTTGAGCCCACCCTGAGACTACATAGTGAATTCCAGGTCAGCCTGGGTTAGAGCGAGACCCTACCTCGAAAACAAAAAAGTTTGTGTGTGTGTGCGCATGTGTGTGTGTGCGCATGTGTGTGTGTGTGTATGTGTGTGTGTGTGTATATATATATATGGCCGGATGGTGGCACATACATTTAATTCTAGCACTTGGGAGGCAGAGGTAGGAGGATTGCCATGAGTTCGAGGCCACCCTGAAACTATGTAAGTCCATTCTAGGTCAGCCTGGGCCAGAGTGCAACCCTACCTCAAAAAATAAATAAATAAATAAAAGCACATAAAAATCTTAAGGAAAGTTAAGGCAAACATAAAAATAATGGCATGCAGGCTAGAGAGATGGCTTAGCAGTTAAGGCATTTGCCTACAAAGCCAAAGGACCTGGTTCAATTCCCTAGCACCCACATAAAGCCAGATATACAAGGTGGCACGTGCATCTAGAGTTTGTTTCCAGTGGCTGCAGGCACTGATGTGCCCATTCTCCTTCTCTCTCTCTCAAATAATTTTTTAAAAAAATGTAAAAAAGCCAGGCGTAGTGGTGCATACCTTTAATCCCAGCACTCGGGAGGCAGAGATAGGAGGATCACTGTGAGTTTGAGGCCACCCTGAGACTACATAGTGAATTCCAGGTCAGCCCAGGCTAGAGTGAGACCCTACCTTGAAAAAACAAAATCGAAAAAAAAACCAAAACATGTAATTGTACTGAATATTCAAGTTAATATATAGACAACAGTAGAAAACAATAAATTCAAAACAAGCAGCAGAAAACAAGTTAAAAAGTTAGAGTGGAAATCTATGAAATTAAAATTAAGAAAATCAATAAAATTAAAATCTATTTATGTGAAGAGATCAATAAAACTGATAAGCTTCTAGTAAGACTAAGAAAAAAGAAACAAATTGTAATATCAGAAATAAAATTTCACTACGGATTCCATATACATTATAAAGGCACTTAAAATGATTTTATCAGCACCTGCAAAAAAGGCATGACAAGGGGCTAGAGAAATGGATTAGTGGTTAAGGTATTTGCCTAGGAGGTCTAAGGACCCAGGTTCAATTCCCCAGTACCCACATAAGCCATGTGCACATGGTAGCACATGCTTCTGCAGTTCATGTGCCTATTATGTCTCTCGCCCCCTACCCATCTCTCTCTGTCTGTTTCTCTCTCTGAAATAAATAAAAATATTTTTTAACAAAGCATGACAAAAATCAATGCACATGTACAAAAATAGAGGTGAATGGCACAGGCTGACAGGGTCTCTGCTCAGTCGCAGGACACATGAAAGCCAACTACCTCCCTGCGCACCTGCACCTCTATAGGACTGGTTCCAAGAAATGCAGGGTGGACACAAAATCCGCAGAGCTCTGGAGAGATGGCTTAGTGGTTAAGACACTTGCCTGCGAAGCCTAAGGACCCAGGTTTGATCCTCCGGTTGCCATGTAAACCAGATGCACAAGGTGACACAAGCACGCAAAGTCACACATGTGCACAAGGGGGCGCCTGCACGCATCTGGAGTTCATTTGAAGTGGCTGGAGGTCCTGGTGTACCCATTCTCCCTCTCCCCCACTCTCCCCCCTCCCTCCCTCCCTCTCTCTCTCTGTATGTCGTTACCTAATAAGTAAATAAAAATAAACAACAAAAAATTTTTAAATTCCAGGCTGGAAAGCCAGGCACATGCCTTTATTCCCAGCACTTGGACAGCAGAGGCAGGAGGATCACCGTAAGTTCAAGGCCACCCTGAGACACCTGAGCTAGAATGAAACCCTAACTCAAAAAAAAAAAAAAGGGGGGGTGGCTTAGCAGTTAAGGCATTTGCCTGCAAAAACCAAAGGACATAGGTTAAATTACCCAGGATCCACGTAAGCCAGATGCATAAGGGGGCACATGCATCTGGAGTTCATCTGCAGTGGCTGGAGGCCCTGGAGTGCCCATTCATTCCCTATCTCTTTCTCTGTCAAATAAATAAAAATAAAATATGTTTTAAGAAATATGGTTCAGCAGTTAAGGGGTTTGCATACAAAGCCTGACAGCCTATCAAAAGACAGTTACTTAAAGATGATATTTAATTATACTTTTAATAAAAGTATATATAGTAAGACAGTGACCAAAAAATTAGTAAGATATTAAGACTTTTTGATATTTTTATTTATTTGCAGACAGAGACAATGAGAGAGAAAAGAGACAGACAGAGAGAATGGGCACACCAGGGCCTCCGGCTACTGTAAACAAACTGCAGGTGCATCCCGCTAGTTTGTGCATCTGGCTTTACATGGGTACTGGGGAACCAAACTCAGGTTGTTAGGCTTTGCAGGCAACTGCCTTTACAGCTGTGTCATCTCTTTAGCCCACTAAGACTTTTTAAACAGTACACAGAGCGAAGTTTGGTATTGCACTCTATGACCCTAGCACTTGAGAGAACTGCCAATGAACCCAAAGGCAACCTGGGCTACACAGTGAGTACCAGCCTGGTCAAGCAACTAGTTAAGAACGTGCCTTAAAAAATTAATTAATCACATATGCACATATCCTTCCTTGTGTTATTTTGAATTTGAAAAGATTATAAAATTTTGACTCTAAGGTAAACAGATAAAAACTTGCAGGAAAAAATATAAATTGAGCAAGACTTACCTGGCAGGGGGAATATCTCTCTTACAAAGATCAATCCTCAGTTTTTCTCCCACATGTCTATAAATTTCCACTATAGCTGACACTGCAGCGTTTCTCACCTGTCAAAGAACCCAGATTTTAAAACAAACATATGGGAAACACACTTCACTTCAAGGTAACTTTGTACCAGTAGACCATCAGGAAGCTGCAAGTTGGTTTAAATGATTCTAAAACCCCTAAAGAAAATATGACCTGCCCTACCTATTCAAAGCCATCACAATAGGAAGAAAATATGATGACATCAAAATAAGAGAGACTGACTGAGAGGGGAAGGGCATATGATGGAGAGTGGAGTTTCAAAGTATAAAGTGGGAGGTGGGAGGGAATTACCATGGGATATTGTTTACAATCATGGACTTTGTTAATAAAAATATACATATATAAAATATGATGTGTCATGAATAGAAAACCAAGAGGGTCTCAAGAAACCCCTGAAAAATCTTGTTAAAAATGGGTAGCAGCCAGGCATGGCAGTGCACACCTTTAATCCCAGCACTTGGGAGGTAGGAGGATTGCCATATGTTTGAGGTCAACCTGGGATAAAGGAAGACTCTACCTCAAAAAAAAAAAAAAAAAAAATTGGGTAGGAGGAAGCTCAGGAGTATAGCATAAGGATTGAGATTCAAACCTCAGTTCCACAAAAAAAAAAAAAAAAAAGACTAAAAATTCAGGATGGGGAGATGACTCAAGGATTAAATGTCCTTATCTATAAAGCCTGCTGGCCTGGATTCAATTCCTGATACCCACCTAAAGCCAAACTCACAAAGTGACATATGTGTTTGAATTTCATCTACAGCAACAAGAGGCCCTTGCTCTCTCGCGTTCTTTCTTTCTTTTTCTTTTTTGGTTTTTGAATGTAAAGTCTTTAGCCCAGGCTGACCTGGAATTCACTATGTAGTCTCAGGGTGGCCTCAAACTCATAGCGATCCTCCTATGTCAGCCTCCCCGGAGCTTGGATTAAAGACTCATGTTCTTTCTTAATATCTCTCTATCTCTCCCTCCTTCTCTCCCCCCACAAAAATAATAAATTTTTTAAATATTTTAAGTTGGGCATGGTGGCACACCCCTTTAATCCCAGCACTTGTGAGGCAGACGTAGAAGGACGGCTGTGAGTTCAAGGCCACCCTAATACTACATAATGAATTCTAAGTCAGCCTGGGCTATAGTAAGACCCTACCTCAAAAAAACAAAAAGTAAGAAATTTATGAATAAACGTTTATAGGGGTTGAAAAGATGGCTTAGCATAGTTAAAACCACTTGCTTACAAAGCCTGCTGATCCTAGCTCAACTGTCCAGTACCAACGTAAAGCCAGGTACACAAAGTGGCGCGTGTGTCTGGAGTTCATTCGCAGTGGCTGGAGGCCCTTGCACACCTGTACTCATTCTCTCTCAGTCTGCTTCTTTCTCTTGGAAATAAGTAAAAATTTGTTTTTAAAAAATAAAATAGATGGGCTGCAGAGATGGCTTAGCGGTTAAGCATTTGCCTATGAAGCCTAAGGAAACCAGTTCGAGGCTCAATTCCCCAGGACCCACGTTAGACAGATGCACAAGGGGACGCACACGTCTGGAGTTCGTTTGCAGTGGCTGGAGGCCCTGGCGCGCCCATTCTCTCTCTACATCTACCTTTCTCGCTATGTCTGTTGCTCTCAAATAAATAAAAAATGAACCAAAAAAAAAATTTTTTTAAATAAAACAAAACAGGGCTAGAGAGATGGCTTAACGGTTAAGGCTAAAGCTCAAGGACCCAGGTTCAATTCTCTAGTACCCACATGAAGCAATATGCACAAGGTGGCACATGCATACGGAGTTTGTTTGCAGGGGCTAGAGGCTCTGGCCTAGCACGCCCTTTTTCTATCTGCTTCTTTTCTCTCTCAAATAAGTAAGAATAAAATATTTAAAAAACAAAATAAGGGGGCTGGAGAGATGGCTTAGAGGTTAAGGCACTTGCCTGCAAAGCCAAAGGACTCAGGTTCGATTCCCTAGTACCAACATATGTCAGATGCACAAGGTAGCACATGTGTCTGTAGTTTGTTTGCAGTGGCTGGAAGACCTGAAGCATCCATTTTCTCTCCCTCTCTCCTTCCCTCCCTCCCCCTCTCTCAAATAAGTGAATAAAAGTAAAAAGCAAATAAGGGGATGGAGAGTTGGCTTAGGGGTTAAGACCTTGCCTGTGAAGCCTAAGGACCCACATTCGACTCTCAGGATCCCACATAAGCCAGACACACAAGGCGATACAAGCACACAAGGTCGCACATGCCCACAAGATAGTGGCATGCATCTAGATTCAATCAATGACAGTGGCTAGAGGCCCTGGCATGCCAATTTTCTCTCACTCTCTCTCATAAAAATATAAAAATAAGCCAGGTATGATTGTGCATGCCTTTAATCTCAGCACTCAGGAGGCAGAGAGGTAAGAGGATGGCTGTGAGTTTGAAGTAACCCTGAGACTCCATAGTGAATTCCAAGTAAGCCTGGACTAGAGTAAGACCCTACATTGAAAAACTTTTTAAAAATTAAAATTAAATTATTAACTTAAAAAATAAGGGCTGGCAAGATGGTTTACCACTTAAGGCACTCGCCTGTGAAGCTTAAGGACCCATGTTCAACTTTCCAGATGCCACATACGCCAGATGCACAAAAGAGTGCAAGATGGCACAGGCCAACGAGGTGGCAAAAGCCTAGTTTTCTCTCATTCTCCCCCCCCCCAAAAAAAATAAAATAAAATAAAATAAAACTAGAGCTAGAGAGATAGCTTAGCAGTTAAATTGTTTGCCTGCAAAGACAGGATCTTGGTTTGATTCCCCATGAACCCTGGGGTGCGAATTTTCTCTCTCTCTCTCTCTAAATAATAATAATAATAAATCTCACTATCGACATAAAAGCCAAATGCACAAAGGGGCACATGCATCTGGAGTTTGTTTGCAGCAGCGGGAGGCCTCAGCATGCCTATTCCCATTCTCATTCTTTCTGCTTGCAAATAAATAAATAAATAAAAATATTTTTAAAAAAGAAATGTGGGCATCAGGCATGGTGGCCAACGCCTTTAATCCCAGTACTTGGGAGGCAAAGGAAGGAGGATCACAGAGAGTTTGAGGCCACCCTGAGACTCCATAGTGAATTCCAGGTCAGCATGAGCTACATAATGAGACCCTACCTCAAAAAAAAAAAAGGAAGAAAGAAAAAGAAAGAAAGAAATGTGGGGGCTGGAGAGATGGCTTAGCAGTTAAGGCGTTTGCCTGCAAAGCCAAAGGACCTTGGACCCATGTAAACCAGATGCACAAGGGGGCGCATGTATCTGGAGTTCATTTGCAGTGGTTGGAGGCCCTGGCCTGCCCATTCTCCCCCAACTCCTCCCTCTCTCTCTCTGTCTCTCTCACAAGTAAATAAATAAATAAATAAAAATATATTTTTAAAAAATGTGAAAGCCAAGCATGGTGGCACACACCCTCCAGCACTCTGGAGGCAGAGGTGGGAGGATCACCACTGAGTTCGAGGCCACCCTTAGACTACACTGTGAATACCAGGTCAGCCTGGACTAGAACCTACCTCAAAAAAACAAGAACATTGATATTGTATATATGTAATTACAATGACTGTAATGGGGAGGTAATATGATGGAGAATGGAATTTCAAAGGGGAAAGTGTGGGGGTGGGGAGGGAGGGAATTACCATGGGATATATTTTATAATCATGGAAAATGTTAATAAAAATTAAAAAAAAAACAAGAACAACAAAAAGTGAGGCTGGAGAGATGGCTTAACAGTTAAGGTGTTTGCCTGCGAATTCTAAGGACCCATGTTCCATTCCCCAGATCCCATGTAAACCAGATGCATAAGGTGACCCATGCACAAGGTCACACATGTGCACAAGGTGACACACACATCTGGAGTTTGATTCAGTGGCTGGAGGCCCTGACATGCCAATCTTCTCTCTCTCTCTCTCTCTCTCTCTCTCTCTCTCTCTCTCTCTCTCTCTCTCTTTCTCTCTCTCACTCACATACACACACATACAAACACATTAGTCTGCTGGGCTTGCCTCAAAAAAAAAAAAAAACAAAGAATGCAAATCTGTATTTTTACACTAATATTCCTAAGAGAATTACAGATAATAACCAAAAGATATAAACAACCCGAACACCCATGCACCCATAAATGAATGAGCCAAATACAATATATGTGTGAATTACTGGAATGTTATTCAGCTTTTTGTTGTTGCTGTTTTGTTTTTCAAGGTAGACATTCACTCTCTAGCCCAGGCTGACTTGGCATTCACTATGTCATCTCAGGGTGGCCTGGAACATATGGCAATCCTCCTACCTCTGCTCTGCCTCCCGAGTGCTGGGATTAAAGGTGTGCACCACCACGCCTGGCTTATCTAGCCTTTTTAATGATGATGGACACATCACATTCAAAAGACACATTGGCTGACTCACTACTGTGAGGAGCCTGGTCGATCACCGTGGTAGCAGAGTGGTGGGTGGCAGCAGCTGGGGGAGCGGAGAATGGCGGCTGAGGTCTAACGGGAAGAGTGTGTTTGGGAAAGTGAACAAGTTTGTAGCCAAATGATGGTAATGGCACAAAGCACTATGAATGTATTCAGCAGCACTGAAAGGCGCACTTAAAATGGCTACAGTGGTTTCTTAGGAGGCTGAGGCTAACCTGGCCAACATGAGAACAACCCTTATCAAAAAGAAAAAAATGAAAAACTAAATGTAGCAGACAGTTAAAACTCTATAAATCTGCTGAGGGGTAGTTACAGAAGGAAAACCTTACTTGGGGTCACTACAAATGCCCCAGGTATGCCCAAAGTATTACAACTCAAGAAATCCAACTACAGCTGAGTATGGTGGCCCACACCTTTAATCCCAGCATTCAGGAGGCACAGGTAGAGAGCTGCTGTGAGTTTGAGGCTAGCCTGGTACTAGAGAGTGAGTTCCAAGTCAGTCTGGGCTACAGCAAAACCCTACCTTGAGAAAACAAACAAAAAAAAATCCAACTTCACCAGAAAGGATGAGATCCAGAACATGTGCTTATATTATGTCTGTTGTATAGATATCTCAACAAGGGAGAGGCCACTGACAGATCCTCCCTACTAAATAGTTACGACTCCTACAAAAAGTTTTCATGCAGGCTGGAGAGATGGTTCAGTGGTTAAGGTACTTGCCTACAAAGCCTAATGACCAGGGTTCAATTCCCCAGTACTCACATAAAGCCAGAGGCACAAACTGCCACACGCATCTAGAGTTAGTCTGCAGTGACTAGAGGCCCAGGCACACCCACTCTCCAGCCCCCCCTCCTTGTCCCCTCTATCATTCTCTGCTTGCAAATATATTTTTTTAAAGTTAATGCAACACTGCTCAAAAATAAAGGAAGCTAGCTGGGCGTGGTGGCGCATGCCTTTAATCCCAGCACTTGGGAGGCAGAGGTAGGAGGATCACCATGAGTTTGAGGCCACCCTTAGACTCCATAGTGAATTCCAGGTCAGCCTGGGCTAGAGTGAGACCCTACCTTGAAAAACAAAAAAAATAAAATAAAATAAATAAATAAAGGAAGCGGACAGTCTAGCCTCAAAATCCACATATAGGTGGATGACAAAAGGAAACCAGAGTCTTTGTTACTCAAGATATCAAATTCAAGAACTCTCCCCTTTAAGAACCATCTGTCCTCATACTGGCCAAACATCTGACAAACTTAAGGGTGACATAAACAACTAATGTGACTATAATAGTTTGTTTTAAAAAACTATGGTGTGTTTAATTAAAAAAAAAAAATTAAGCCAGGCATGGTAGTATGCATCTGCAGTCCCAGCTACTTGGCAGGTTAGGACAGGAGGATCACTTGAGCTCAGGTTCAGGCCAGAACAGAGATCTAGTCTCAACAAAAAAAGACAAAATTGTTGATTTTGCCAATACCACACTTCTCCCACCTTCTCAATTTTTATTTCAAGTGAAGTAGGGTACAGAAAAGACAGAGTAACTAAAAACAACAACCCACCCCCCAAAAAAGTCAGTGCTTGACCATAAGGAACGTTTTACCTGACTATTGGAGTCTCCAAGAAGGGCACACAAACATGGCACCAACTTGCTGAGGGCTAGTTGTTGAGTCCCAAAGCTAAATATAATTTGGGAGAGAAAAGAGAGAATTTGGTTTCAATTAATTCATAAAAAAAAAATCTTAACATTTTCTTTCTTATCATATGACACAGTAGAGAGGATGGGCACATGTAATTAAAACATGATAGACATAAACTACAAGCAAACATAACTCTAAACAATGTGAAATGTGCTAGGTTGAATAACCACAACTAACACGACTAACAATGAAATCTTTCGATGCATGACCAACCAGCAAAAAACACTTAACCAACAACACTCTTAAATCTCAAAGCCTATCTATGACTTAAGAAAATCAAGCCGGATGGGTGACATATGCCTTTAATCCCAGCACTCAGGAAGCAGAGTTAGGAGGATGGAGAGGGCAGGGGAGGGGAGTGAGTAAATTGAAACTATCTACTCTTGAAGTAGTGATTATGTTTTAAACTCTGGAAAAGAAACGGTCTGTACGCTGCTTACTAATATTCTGAAGTCTCAGGCTGAAAGCAAAGGAGAGGAGTCAAACCTACAAAAATTGTGCAAACAGTGGCAGAAAGGACTGCAGAGCAGTGAAAGAAAGAAAAGAAAAAAGAAAAGGAAAGAAAAGAAGGCATATGAAAAGGAGGAAGTGAAGAGATGAAGGTACTTATGGCCTCTCATACTGCACAGACCTGGAAACCGGGTCTGAACAAGAACAAAAGCCCTGCTTACATATATGCAGCCTGTCGCAGCCCTGTGGCATCTGCACAGCTTCCCGATGTGCTGTCTAGTACCCTGGCAGAGTACTGGTCAACATCTGACTTTAGTAGCCACCCTCAGTGCCCCAGGAAGCCTAGGGCCAACTGGCCAAGGGGGAACACGGGGAAATGTCTACATGTGAAACACCACCAATGAAGGAGTTCCCAAGTGACCGGGCGTGGTGGTGCAGGCCTTTAATACCAGCACTCGGGAGGCAGAGACAGGAGGATTGCCATCAATTCGAGGTCACCACGAGACTACATAGTGAATTCCAGGTCAGCTTGAGGTAGAGTGAGGCTCGACTTTGAAAAGAAATAAAGAAAGGAAGTAAGTTTCAAAGTAGGTCTAAGCAGGAACAGGTTCTAAGCTGCTAGTTAGTATGTCAGTTCTAGAGCTATCTTTTCTGGGTGGCTATTAACAGTAAAGAAAAGAAAAAACTTCCTATCGTTAACTGATAGGTTAAAAACTAACAACATGGGGCTGGAGAGACGGCTTAGTGGTTAAGGTGCATGCCTGGGAAGCCTAAGGACACAGGTTCAATTCTCCAGGTCCTCGTAAGCCAGATGCACAAGGGGGAGCATGCATCTGGTGTTCGTCTGCAGTGGCTACAGGCCCTCGCATGCCCATTCACACATACACACTCTTTCCCTAATAAATAAATAAAAATAAATCTTTAAAAATAAAAAACTAAGAGCTAGGCATGGTGGCATACACCTTTAATTCCAGCACTTGGGAGGCAGAGGTAGGAGGATCACTGTGAGTTCGAGGCCACCCTGAGACTCCACAGTGAATTCCAGGTCAGCCTGAGCTAGAGTGAAAGCTACCTCAAAAGAAAAAAAAAAGACTAACAACACGATAGGTTCACACAAAAAATTCATACCTAAAAAGATGATCAATACTTTGGAAAATCAATTAATAAATACTTAAAATTTATTTCCATAGCTTTCATTCACCTTGTAAAAATATTGAGAAATAACTTTAAAAAGGCTCTTTTTGGGGAGGGGTTAGAGGCATGGCTGGGTAATAAAGCACTTGCCATGCACATGTGAGAACCAGCACTTGAATCCCCAACACCTACAGAAATGCCAGGCAGGCGTGGTGACACCTGTAACTTCAGCACATGGGAGGCAGAGCTAGCTGAATGGGTGAGCTCTAGGCTCAAATAAGAGACCTGGCCCAGTACAAATAAAGAGGATAGCAAGTAAGAATATACACCAATGTTAACACCCACCCCTGGCCTACACACATCAGTATGTTCACTCACACACATACCCCCACACATACGCACCACAGAAGAAAATAAAAAAGGCTGTTTTCAGTCACCATAAAACTTACGTGTTTAAGGTTTCAATCAGACACAGACACACACCTTCTCGAGATCGAAAATTCTTGTGCTTAAAACCAGAAGCCAACTGTTCCCAAAGGTACTATTTGAAAGAAAAGAGGAAGAGGGGGAAAGTCAAATTATATATAATATTTTCACAGTTTCCTAACTTAATAACTGACTTTACTGGTGAATGACTGTTTTCACCAGACGGTATACTTCTCCACTATAGACTGAGGATTCCTCATCCAAACTTCTAGTAACTAACTGTCTTAGACTGTGAATTTTCTTCTTCTCAAATTTTACTTATACATACCATGAGATATTTTGTTAATGTAACCCAAATCTAAACTCAAAATTCATTTATGTCTTATATTCCCTCAATACACGTAACTTGAAGGTTAATTGTTTTATACAGTATTTGTGTGTCTGTGTGTGTGTAGGTAGTATGTATGGTATCATGTGCACGTGTGGTGTATGAATGAGTATGTGTCAATATGTAAAGGCTGAAGGAGAACACTGTTCTCCTCAAATGCTTATCTGCCTTTTTCCCTTGAGACAAAGTCTTTCACTGGTTCTGGAGCTTTCCAACTTTCTGTGAGCCCCAGTGATTCTCCAGGATCTATTCCCCACAGTACTGAGCTTAAGATGTCTGTGGTCAGGCCCGCCTGATTATGTGGGTACTGGAGAATTGAGTTCAAAGTAAATCAGGCCTTCTCAGACCCTCATGCTTACATGAGAAGAACTCTCAACCACTACACCATCCTCCAGCTCATACACTATATATTATTTCACTTATTTTATTTGAGAGAGAGAGAACACGGCAGATAAAGAATGGGAGCACCAAGGCCTTTGGCAGCTGCAAACGAACTCCACACACATGTGCCCTCTTGTGCATCTGGCTTATGGGGATCCTGGGGAATCAAACCTGGGTCCTTTGGCTTTGCAAGCAAGCACCTTAACCCACTAAGCCATCTCTCCAGCCCCACGATGTTTTTAGTACACCTAAATTCACATTACGGCATGACACATGGGGCCAGGGATGAAATTTTCCACTTGTGGTGTCCTGTCAATGCTGAAAAGGTTTTGGATTTTGGAGGATTTTAAATTTTCTTTCTTTTATTAAAAAGTTTTGTTTTAAAAGGTGTGTGTGGGGGGCATTACCATGGGATTTTTTTTATAATCATGGAAAATGTTAATAAAAATTTAAAAAATTTAAAAAATAAAAGAACTGTAAAAAAAAGTTTGTGTTTTTTTTATTTACTTATTTATTTATTTATTTTAAAAAGAGAGAAAGACTGGGCGCACCAGGGCTTTCAGCAACTGCAAACAAACTCTAGATGCATGTGCCCTTGTGCATCTGGCTTACGTGAGTTGTAGGGAATTAAATCTGGGTCCTTTGACTTTGCAGACAATTGCCTTAATCACTAAGCCATCCCTCCAGCCCTGAATTTTCTTTGATAGAGTATAGGCACCCAAGGGCCTCTTCCACTGCAAATGAACTCCAGATACACGTGCTACTTTGTGCATCTGGCTTCATATGAGCACTAGGGAATTGAACCTTTGCTTTGCACAAGCAAGTGCCTTTAACCACTGAACCAGCCCAGATTGGGGTCTTTCAGCTCCTGTCCAGCAAGATTCTCAGAAATGAGAAAGCCTCAGTTTTGGATTTTCTAATCAGGGATGTTCTACCCGTATTTGTAAGTTTTTCTAAACCAAATTTACACTACAGGTGCTCCCACCCACTTTTGTTTCTATTTATGTATTTACTTTACATGTTAGTCAGAAAGCCAAGCCCTGCACCGAAAAATCTTAGCATTAGCAACAACAAAGGACTTTTTCTATGCTTTAGAAACCCTCAACAACAATGCTCCCCTTCTCTGGGTGGTAGCCCTTAATAAGCATGCAGACCCAAAACCGCATAGCAATGACAACAGAGTGTCACAGGGAATGGTTTTTCAGCATCTTAAAACTAAGATTTTTCTCTTTTTAATCCTGGATCTAAATACATGTGGGACAAGTTATTTCATAACCAACTAGTGTGTAGGCTGAAAGGAAAAATAAGCTTATATCAATAATGTAAAATCACTGTTTAGGTTTGTTACAATAAGAACTTCAACTTATAGCCAAGTGTATCAGCAATCCTATCACTACATTGGAAAAACATGCATAATTCATATTTTCATTCCCTTTCTCTTCCTTTTCTCTCTATTACTATTATTATTACTATTATTAGAGAAAGAGAAAGAAAGAAGGGGCATACCAGAACAAGAAAACAAACTCCAGACACGTGTGCCCCCTTGTGTATCTGACTTACATGGGCTCTGGGGAATCAAACTTGGGTCCTCAGGCTTCGCAGACAAGTATCTTAACTACTAAACCTTCTCTCCAGCCCTCTCTATTATTCTGTCTCCACATTCAGTTGTACTAATGTAGTTCTCCCTCCCTGTCAAACAATCAAGAAGATAATCTGAAAATATTTTTAATTTATTTTAACTTTTATTCACTTGAGAGACAGAGAGAAAAAGGCAGATAGACAGACAGAGCAAGATAATGGGCACACCAGGGCCTCCAGCCTCTGCAAATGAACTCCAAATGCATGCACCACCTTGTGCATCTGACTTATGTGGGAACTGGGGGATAGAACCTGAATTAGCTTTGTGGGCAAAAGCCTTAACCGCTGAGCAATCTCTACAGCTCTTAAAATATTTTTGTTTTGAGCCGGGTGTGATGGTGCACACCTTTAATTCCAGCACTCGGGAGGCAGAGGTAGGAGGATCGCCCTGAGTTCAAGGCCACCCTGAGACTACATAATCAATTCCAGGTCAGCCTAGACCAGAGTAAAACCCTACTTCAAAAAACCAAAAAAAAAAAAAAAAAAATTTGCTTTAATCATAACTAGGGCTGGGGCACCTGCCTAGCACGTATAAGGCCCTGAGTTATCTCACTAGTGCCACAATAAGTAAATAAATAAATAAATAAGAATCTTATTTTGAATAACCTGAGTCATCAACACCAATCTCTGAATGCCTTCCAAATATAAAAATACATGAAGTTGGACGTGGTGTCGCACGCCTTTACTCCCAACAATGGGAAGGCAGAAATAGGATGATCACCATGAGTTCAAGGCCAGCCTAAGACTACATAGTGAATTCCAGGCCAGCCTGAGCTAGAAGAAAACCCTACCTTGAAGAGAAAAAAAAAAAAAAAGTGGCAGTTTAATCCAGGTGTCCCTCATAAACTTAGGTGTTTGGAATGCTAGGTTCCCAGCTGAAGGAAACTTGGGAATTAACGCCTCCTGGAGGCCGCTATTGTTGGGGGTAGGTTTATGGGTGTTATAGCCAGCTTCCCCTTGCTAGTGCTTGGCATGCTCTCCTGTTGCTACTGTCGACCTTATGTCGGCCAGGGGGTGATGTCCACCCTCTCTGCTCATGACATCATTTTCTCTGCCATCATGAAGCTTCCCAGACCTGTAAGCCAAAATAAACCCTTTTGACCCACAAGCTGCTCGTGGTCAGGTGATTTCTGCCAGCACTGCGAATCTGACTACAGCAATGTACAAGGATGTTCCCCTACAGTACTCTTTGTAATAGCAGAATAACAAATACAACTTAAAATGTAAATCAATAAAGAATATTCAAATGTTTAAAAAAGATTTTGTTCTGATGTATAAAATTCCAGAAAAGCAGTTTATTTTTATAATTTTTATAATTCAATACTCTTTGAACTTCTTATTAAAGATGTGTTAACATAATTTTAAACTGATTTAAAAATATCACATAGTTGGAAGCTGGAGAGATGGCTTAGCGGTTAAGGCACTTGCCTACAAAGCCAAAGGACCCAGGTTCAACTCCCCAGGACCCATGTAAGCCAAATGCACAAGGGGGGACATACATCTGGAGTTCGTTTGCAGTGGCTGGAGGCCCTGATGCACCCATTCTCTCTCTCTGCCTCTTTCTCTCTCTCAAATAAATAAATAAAAATATCACATAGTTGGGGGCTGGAGAGATGGCTTAGTGGTTAAGGCCTACAAAGCCAAAGGACCCAGGTTCAAGCCAGATGAACAAAGAGGTGCATGCATCTGGAGTTCATTTGCAGTGGCTAGAGGCCCTGGTGTGCCTATTGTCTCTATCTACCTGTCTCTATATATCTTCTTCTCCCTCCCTCTCTATATATCTAATAAATAAATTAATTTAAAAAAAAAAAAAAGAAAAAGAAAGGCTGGAGAAATGGCTTAGCAGTTAAGACCTGCAAAAGTCTAAGGACTCTTGTTCGACTCTCCAGGTACCACATAGGACAGAAGCACATGAAGTCACACATGTACACAAGGGGGCGCTTGCGTCTGCAGTTAAACTGCAGTGGCTGGAGGCTGTGGTGCACCAGTTCTCTCTCACATGCACATTAAAAAAAAAAAAAGCCAGGCATGGTGGTGCACCCCTTTAATCCCAGCACTTAGAAGGCAGAGGTAGGAGGATCACTGTGAGTTTAAGGCCACCATGAGACTACATAGTGAATTCCAGGTCAGCCTGGACCAGATTGAAACCCTATCCTGAAACACCGGGAAAAAAAAAAAAAAAAAAAAAAAGACAGTCTCTTGGGGTGCCTCAAATAAAAGAAAAGAAAGAGGCCAGGTGTGGTGGCACCTAGCACTTGGGTGGCAGAGGTAGGAGGATCACCGTGAGTTCAAGGCCAGCCTGAGATAACATAGTGAATTCCAGGTCAGCCTGGGCCAGAGTGAGACCCTACCTCAAAAAAACTCAACAAAAAAAACTTAAAATATTGACACCTTAAACTACAACTCCTTTAAAATATTAGCAGGAGCTAGGGAGATGGCTCAGCAGCTGCTTGCAAAGCCTGCCAGCTATGGTTCAGTTGCCTGCAAGTTGCATAGAGCCGGATGGAAGGAGTGGTACGGCATCTGGCATTCCATTTACAGTGGCAAAGGACCCTGGCCAGCCCACACACATATGCACACAAAAAATAAACAGCCGGGTGTGGTGGCACATTTCTTTAGTCCCAGCATTTGTGAGGCAGAGGTAGGACTGCCATGAGTTCGAGACCAGGTCAGCCTGGGCTAGACTGAAACTATACCTTCAAAAGTAAATAAACTAACATACATATATTAGCAGCAATTCACTATTTAAAACTTCAACACAAGGACTGGTGGGATGGCTTAGCAGTTAAGGTGTTTGCCTACAAGGCCAACGGACTCAGGTTCGATTCCCCAGGACCCACGTTAGCCAGATGCAGAAAGGGGCACACACATGTGGAGTTTGTTGCAGTGGCTGGAGGCCCTGGCGTGCCTATTCTCTCTTTCTCTGTCAAATAAATAAATAAAAATATTTTTTGAAATTCAACACGAACACCTCCTGAGGCTGTTTGCCGTAGCATCACCTTCACTGTAAGTCACTGTCAGTTACAAGAGCCGTGTGGGAAACAAACCTACCCCAGGTGGTGCGACTTCATCCATCAGCTTCAGTACCAGAGCCTGAGCTTCGTCTCGAACCTTGTCTTTGGCATCACCCATCCTGTCTATTAAAGCTACAATAACTGGGAAGAGAAGGAAGAGAAAATATTGATAACTAAGCTCTATCCCAAGTCACACTGTTCAAAGCTACAAGAAGCCATTGTTCCCATACCTGAAGAATCATAACAAGAAAATGTTTTTTGTTTGTTTTCCGAGGTAGGGTCTCACTCTAGCTCAGGCTGACCTGCAATTCACTAAGTAGTCTCAGGGTGGTCTCTAATCCACAGTGATCCTCCTACCTCTGCCTCCCAAGTGCTGGGATTAAAGGTATGTGCCACCATGCCCAGCTACAAGAAATGTTTAACTTGTCTAATTAATGAGTCTAAATGTAAATAACTGATGGGCAGCTTAAAATGCAGTATGTACAATGCCATCTACTTAGGATAATTCAAAACACAAGCAAATTCAGTACTATTCTATTTAGAGCTTTGTTTAGGTGGTCAAGATCTGCAGACAAGCAAGGGAATGCTGTCCTCAAGGTTATGACAGAAGTGACTTCTGGACAGCTGGGCATGGTGGTGCACGCCTTTAATCCCAGCACTCGGGTGGCAGGAATATGAGGTTCACTGTGAGTTCAAGGCCACCCTGAGACTACATAATGATTTCCAAGTCAGCATGGGCTACAGTGAAAACCCTACCTCAAAACACCAAAAAAAAAAAAAAAAAAAATTGTAGCCAGGCATGGTGATACACACCTTTAATCCCAGCACTGGGGAGGCAGGAGTATGAGGATTAAGCCTGAGCTAAAGTGAGACCTTACCTCAAAACCCAACCCCCAAAAAAGAAAGAAAAGAAATGTTTAAAAAAGAAAGAAAAACAGAAAGCTAACCTGGAGACTCAATCCAATTCCTTACCTCTTTTTTTGTTTGTTTGTTTTGTTTTGTTTTGTCTTTCGAGGCAGGGTCTCACTCTACTCCAAGCTGACCTGGAATTCACTACGTAGTCTCAGGGTGGCCTCGAACTCACAGCGATCCTCCTACCTCTGCCTCCCGAGCGCTGGGATTAAAGGCGTGCACCACCACGCCCGGCTAATGTGTGTGTGTTTTGTATGTGTTCATGCATGTGTGAGAGCAGGTGTGCTCAACCAAGCCAGGCAAATGCCACAATGCAAAGGTGGGGGTCAGAGGACAACTTCCCGTGTTGGTCTTAACCCTCCATCTTGTCTGAAGCAGGGTCCCTTTCACCCCTGCATACAACAGATTAGCTGGCCCACAAGCTTCCAGAAATTCTCCTGTCTCCACCTCCTATCTTGCTGTAGGCATAAAAGAATTACGTATGTGTGCTACCATGTCAGGCAGGATATGGCTTCTCAGAATCTGCACTCAAGTCTTTGTGCTTGCATAACAAGTCCTATCCCCCTGAGCCATCTCCCAGTCCCAGTCCCTTACCTCTTTAAAGAGTACATATATAGACTTACTCTTTTGTAAAGAAATACACTCTCCAAATTAGACAAGTAGTGTGGTGCAAACCTTTTACATTTGTAAAATACATAGGCCCAGTAAGGATGTGCAATGTAGGTATTTAACAAATGGAAACAAGATAAAATTTTCCTATTACAGTACACCAACTCTCAGGTAGTAACAAGCTCAAAATTCAAGAAGGTCTTTCAAAATGAAAACAACACTAACACTAAATATTCAAAAAAGAATAGGAAGTCGGCATGGTGGCTCACACCTATAATCCCAGCCCTCAAGAGCCTGAGATAGGAGGATCACCATGAGATCAAGGCCAACCACAGATACAGGGTGAGTTCCAGGTCAGCCTTGGCTAGTGAGACTCTCCCTCAAAAAAAAAAAAGGGGGGTGGGCTGGAGGGATGGCTTAGTGGTTAAGGCATTTGCCTGCAAAGCCAAAGGACCCAGGTTCAATTCCCCAAGACCTACATTAGCCAAATGCACAAGGGGTGCATGCGTCTGAAGTTCATTAGCAATGGCTAGAGGCCTTGGTGCACCCATTCTCTCTCCCCCACCACCTCCTCCTCACTTTTTCTCTGTCAAATAAATAAATAAAAATGGAGCTGGAGAGATGGCTTAGCAGTTGAGTTAAGCTAAACTAAGGCACTTGCCTGTGAAGCCTAAGGACCTTGGTTCAATTCCCCAGAACCCACGTAAGCCAGATACATAAGGTGGCTCATGTGTCTGAAGTTCCTTTGTAGTGGCCCTGGAGTGCCCATTATCAACCCCCCCCCGCATATATATAATATAAAAATAGGGCTGGAGAGATGGCATAGTGGTTAAGAGCTTGCCTGTGAAGCCTAAGGACTCAAGTTCGAGGCTCGATTCCCCAGGACCCACGTTAGCCAGATAAACAAGGGGCGTACGCGTCTGGAGTTCGTTTGCAGTGGCTGGAAGCCCTGGCACGCCCATTCTCTCTCACTCTCTACCTGATTCTTTCTCTCTCTGTCACTCTCAAATAAATAATTAAAAATTATTTAAAAATAAATAAAATAAAAATAACATTTAAAAAATTTTTTGAAGAGTAACAGAGAAACCCATTGGATATTTCTACTGAAAAGACAGCTAGAAAATAAGAACTTATAGAAACTGGTGGCATACCAAACACCAAAAAGTTAGCCAAAGAAATCTGAAAATGTGTAATACCACCTTGACATTGTTGGACATTAGCTTAATCCACAAAAGATCACTAACATTTAAGGTTATACTTCTGTATGTTGCTATGGAATAGCATCAAACTAATTCATACAGCTGGCCAAAAGGCACATGACAGTCATTCATGTTTAGAAAATGTGAGCATCAACTATATAATCCTATTATACAGGAAAGATCATACCAACATACTAAATGCACACAAAATGGTTTTTTAAAAAAAATTAAAGTGATGTAAATACCTATGAGCAATATTTATCAAGTTGTTTTGTCTTAATTTTGAGTATACTAAAATGCTCATATCAGCCATCTGTGTTATAGAAAACTACAGTTTCTAATTTACAGAGAACTAATTCGTACAACACTAGAAGGGAAAAAAATGACTATTTCAAATCGTACACTTACTTTTAAATTAACTTACCCATTGCTACATAGGATTTAAATCGTGTTGACAATCTGTCCACAAAGGCACTTAAAATTTCCAATCCTAATAATGATACCTATAAACAGAAAGAGAACTTAATGAATGAAAATTACTGATGCATACTCTGAGCAAATGATTCTTGATATTCAGAGATAGTCATAAGGTTTCTCAAATGGCTCAATATTGGCATTTATTAATATTATGCTGGGCATGGTGGTTCACGCCTTTAATCCCAGCATTCAGAAGGCAGAGGTAAGAGAGTCACTGTGAGTTCCAGGCCAGACTGGAACTCCACAGTTAGTTACAGGTCAGCCAGAGCTGGAGGAAGACGCTACCTCAAAAAAAGAAAAATTATTAATATCTGTCTTTCTCTCTGTGTCTGTCACTCTCAAATAAATAAATAAATAAAAATTTAAAAAAATTAAAATTATTTATTTATTTGAGAGAGAGAGAGAGAGAGAATGGTGCACCAGGGCCTCCAGCCACTGCAAATGAACTCCAGACGCGTGCGCCCCCTTGTGCATCTGGCTAACGTGGGTCCTAGGGAACCGAGCCTCGAACCGGGGTCTTTAGGCTTCATAGGCAAGCGCTTAACCGCTAAGCCCTCTCTCCAGGCCAGAACTTCCTTTTTTAAAATTTTTAACTTATTTTTATCTATTTGAGAGCGACAGACAGAGAGAAAGAGGCAGATAGAGAGAGAGAGAATGGGCGCACCAGGGCCTCCAGCCAGTGCAGACGAACTCCAGACGCATGCACCCCCTTGTGCATCTGGCTAACGTGGGTCCTGGGGAATCGAGCCTCTAACCGGGGTCCTTAGGCTTCACAGGCAAGTGCTTAACCGCTAAGCCATCTTTCCAGCCCATGGTTTTTTTTTTAATATGTTCTGGGGACAAAACTCGGGCCCTGGTGTTTGCAATGCAAGCACTTTACCAAGTGAGCTATCTCCACAGCCCCCAATAAGCAGCTTTTTTTTGTTTGTTTTTTTCAAGGTAGGGTCTCACTCTAGCCCATGCAGACCTGGAATTTACTCTGTAGTCTCAGGCTGGACTCAAACTCACACCAATCCTCCTATCTCTGACTCCTGAGGGGTTTTTGTTGTTGTTTGTACTGTTTTGTTTTGTTTTATGAGGTAGGGTCTCACCCTAGCTCAGGCTGACTTTAAATTCACTATGTAGTCTTGGGTGGTCTTGAACTCTTGGCAATCCTCCTACCTCTGCCTCCCGAGTGCACTACCATGCCCAAGCCCTTGCATCACTTTTTGCATCTAGTTAACATAGGTGGCTTGGGAATTAGACCTGACCTGGGCTATCAGGCTTTGCAAGCAAGCACTTTAATCAATGAGCCATCTACCTTCCTAGCCATGTGTATTGGTGATTTTAGGTCTCTTTTGATAATTATCCAAGTCTTCCCCCCCTCAATTTTTTTTTTGTTGTTGTTTTTTTGGTATTGCTTTCTGAAACAGTATCTTGCTCAGGCTGACCTGGAATTCATTATGTAGTTTCAGGGTGGCTTTAAAATCACAGCAACCAATAAGCCGGGCGTGGTGGCGCACGCCTTTAATCCCAGCACTCGGGAGGCAGAGGTAGGAGGATCTCCGAGAGTTCGAGGCCACCCTGAGACTACATAGTGAATTCCAGGTCAGCCTGAGCCACAGTGAGACCCTACCTCGAAAAACCAAAAAAAAAAAAAAAAAAACTAAAATCACAGCAATCCTACCTGTGCCTCCCAATTGCTGGAATTAAAAGTGTGCACCACCACGCAGGGCTGTCTTTGCAATTTTTAAGTGGTATGAGTTCTTTTGGGGAGAAACTGTGTATGGGCACATGTGGAGGTCAGAGAACAACTTTTCTGGTCTGCTCCTTGCATTCCACCTCCTTCAAGGCAGGATCTCACCCTGGTTCACCATTTTTTCACCCAACTAACTGGCCTGTGAGCTTCCTGTAGAGTCTCCAGGCTCTGCCTCGCTTCTCACCAGCAGGCATGGCTGAAATTACAAGGCCTGCTATGGCATCCGGCTTACATAGGGTTTGATGTTCCAAACTCAGGTATTCATCTTTGCATGGCAAGTACTTTGTCCACTGAGCCATCCCCCCAGCCCAGATGGTTTCTTTAATGTGTGGGGTTTTGTTTTAGTTTGGTGTTTGCAATTATATGAGCTCCTTGTGCATCTGGAATATCAACTCCTTGACATATGGTTGGAAATCATTCGGTCCCATCGCAGGTTGCTTTCTGTTCTGTTATGTACTCTGCGGTACAGAAACTTTAAGTCTGATATGGTCCCACATTATCATCACTGCCTGGACTCTTGGTATCAAATTCAGAAAAACCACTGACAAGAACAATACCAGGGAACTTCCCATCATCTTCCATGAGGTTTTAGAATTCCAGGTCAACCTGAGCTAGACTGAGAACCTACCTCAAAAAACCAAAAGAAGGAAGGAAGGAAGGAAGGAAGGAATGAATGAATGAATGAATGAATTAGGGCTGAAGAGATGCCTGAACGGTTAAGGCTAACAACCATGGTTCAATTCCCCAGTACCCATGAAAAGCCAGATGCACAAAGCAGTGCATGCATCTGGAGTTCATTTGCAGTGGTGATTGGCCTTGGCACACCCACTCTCTTCTCTTCTTCCTCTCTGCTTGCAAGTAAGTAAAAACATTTTTAAAAGGGGGGAAGGGGCTGGGGCTGAAGAGATGGCTTAGCGGTTAAGGTGCTTGCTTGTCAAGCTTAAGAACTCCCGTCTGAATCACTAGATCCCACGTAAGCCAGTCGCACAGTGACACAAGGGTGCAATTGCACAAAGGGGCGCACGTGTCTGGAGCTCGTTTGCAGTGGCTGAAGGTCCTGACAAGCCCATTCTTTCCTCCACTCTCTCTCTTTCTCTCTCTCTCCCCCCCCCCCCTAATAATAATAGCAATAATAAAGGGGGGGTGCTGGAGAGATGGCTTAGCAGGTAAGGCGGTTGCATGCACAGCCTCAGGACCCAGGTTCAACCCCACAGAAGCCACATAGGCCAGGTGCAAAAGGTGACACATGTGCACAAGGTCACCTATGCGCATAAGGTGGCGCAAACATCTGGAATGCAACTGCAGTGACTAGAAGCCCAAGTGTGTCAATTCTCTCTTGCTCCCTCATTAAATTAAAAAAAAAAAAAAAAAAAGCATTTGGATGGAGAGATGGCTCAGCGGTTAAGGCACTTGCCTGTGAAGTCAAAGGACCCAGGTTCCATTCCCCAGTACCACTTAAACCAGCTGCACAAGGTGCTGCAACTATCTGGAGTTCATTTGCAGCAGATAGAGGACCTGGTGCACCCATTCTTCCTCTCCGCCCCCCTTGCTCTCTAATTAATTAATTTTTTAAAAAAGAGCCGTGTGTGGTGGCGCACACCTTTAATCCCAGCACTCAGGAGGCAGAGGCAGAAGGATTGTCATGAGTTCAAGGCCACCCTGAAACTACACAGTGAATTCCAAATCAGCCTGAGCTAGAGTGAGACCCTACCTCAAGAAATAAAATTTTAAAAAATTAAAAAAAAAAAAAACACAAGGCCAGTCTGTTAGGCTTGCGTCAAAAAAAGGGTTGGGTGGCCAGTGCCTTTGAGTACATAAGAAGGCATGGCATTGAACATTCAAGCTGAGGAACTCAATGAAGAATACAGACAATTCATCCATCACAGCAGCAGAGAAGGCACACTGGCCAGCAGCGCGATCCAGCGCGTGTGGACAGGGCAGAAGAAGCCCGTGGAAGTGCTGAGTGCTAGACCTGTCGCAGCTACAGTAGCTTGTGAGAAGCAAGGAAAGAGTGTTCAAGCCTAGGGACAAGCCCTGAAGGACAATAAGGGGCTGTTTTACCAGGAAAGCAGCAGAGTGGAAGCCGACCTCAGGGGCAGGGCAGAGAAGCATGCTGTGTATCACAGAGGCCAGGTGTGTCTCACAAGATGGACCACTCAACTGCCACCGCTGACAGTACTCTGAAGAGTGCAATGGCACTGGTAGTATGCCCTGGCACACCCATACTCACTGTCTCTTTTTTATTAATATTTTTGTTCATTTTTTATTTATGTATTTGAGAGCAACAGAGCAAGAAAGGCAGACAGAGAGAGAGAATGGGCACACCAGGACCTCCAGCCACTGCAAACGCACTCCAGACACACGCACCTTCTTGTTTATCTGGCTAACATGGGTCCTGAGGAATCTATCCTTGAACCAGGGTCCTTAGGCTTCACAGGCAAATGCTTAGCCACTAAGCCATCTCTCCAGCCCTCGCTCTGTCTCTTTTTCTCAGTTTCTCTCTCAAATAAGTAAATGAAAACATTTTGTTTATTTGTTTAGGATGAGGGCAGATAAAGAGAGAGCACAGGCGTGCCAGGGCCTCTAGCCACTGCAAATGAACTCAGACGCATGTGCCATCTTGGGCATCTGGCTTATGTGGGTAGTGGGGAATCAAACCTGAGTCCTTCACAGCCAAGTGTTTTAACCACTAAGCAATCTCTCTAAACCAGTAAAAATATTTTTAATATTTATTTATTTATTTGAGAGAGATGGGGGAAGGGAAAGAGTGGGTGCACCACAGCCCCCAGCCACTGAAAATGAATTCCATATGCATGCACCCCCTTGTGCATCTGGCTTACATGGTCCTGGAGAACTGAACCAGGATCCTTTGGCTTTGCAGGCAGACATCTTAACCGCTAAGCCATCTCTCCAGCCCCCAATAAAAATATTTTCTTTTAAAGAGCTAAATTTAACTTTTATTCCCTCCTTCCACAAAAAAACGCTAGCAAAACTTCAAGCCAGAAATATATGCTGATTTCACACACTGTCAATATGTGAAAAACCAATACTTTCATTTAAGGGATTTCCCATGTGTCTCCTTCATTGTATTGTGGTCACCTTAATTCTGCAGAAGCTCAGTCCTTGCAAGAACTGATCCAGTTGAGTAATTGGACATATGCCACAATTTTCTGAGCCTCTCCCTGGTGGAATGGCAAAGTTTCTGAGATCTCTGACATCTAATTCCTTGAAGCAATTTACTTTAGGATCCTACAGTTCTATAAACATGTTCAGGTCCTATTCATTTTAAAATGTTAACATCCATTCACAGCTTATGATAGGTATCTGAGCCAGGCATGGTGGCACATGCCTTTAATCCCAGCACTCAGGAGGCAGAAGTCGGAGGATCACCATGAGTTCGAGGCCACCCTGAGACTACATAGTGAATTCCAGGTCAGCCTGGGCTACAGTGAGACCCTACCTCGAAAAACCAAAAAAAAAAAAAAAAAAAGTATCTGTATCTGCAGACCTCATGTTCAAGATAAAAACCTTAAGAACAAGAGACTGCCTTCGTCTATCACTCACATATCAAAATACTATTCAGTTTCTGAGATTTATTACCATCTGTACTTTAAAAATATCAACTCTATTCTTAGAACCAACCTTGTTATTGATACCACCATTCTGAAATGTCTGTGCCATATTCCTTCTTATCTGTACCAAAACTCATACTTAACAATGAGTTCTGGGTTGCAAAAGAGGATTATTTTTGCACCTGTCTTTAAGTCTTTGTCCATCAGTTCAACAAAGACAAGGACAAGTGCTGCAATAAAAATATTTTTGAAGGGGCTGGAGAGAGAGCTTAGCGGTTAAGACGTCTGCCTGCAAAGCCAAAGGATCCTGGTTCAACTCTCCAGGACCTACATAAGCCATGGCATGCCCATTCTCTCTATCTCTCTGCCTCTTTCTCTCTCTTAAATAAACAAATAAAATATTACATATATATGTATGTATGTATGTATGTATGTATGTATGTTTGAAGCCAGGTGTGATGGCACATGCCTTTAATCCCAGCAATTGGGAGGCAGAGGTAGGAGGATCACAGTGAGTTCAAGGCCACCCAGAGACTACATAGTGAATTCCAGGTCAGCCTGGGATAGAGCAAGACTATACCTCGAAAAACAAAAATAAACATTAAAAAAAATGTCTAAAAAGCTTAAACTTTCCAAAAACTCATACAGGGCCAGGCGTGGTGGCGCATGCCTTTAATCCCAGCACTTGGGAGGCAGAAGTAGAAGGATCACCATGAGTTTGAGGCCACCCTGAGACTACACAGTGAATTCCAGGTCAGCCTAGGCTAGAGTGAAACCTTACCTGGAAGAAAAAAAAAAAAAAAAAAAAAACTCATACAGGTTTTACTATGAAATCTCCATAACTCTACCTTTGAGGTTTTAAAACACCATATTCTCTGGATACATTACTAAAAGGAATCACTTCATTCAAGGGAGGTTCCTGCCAGCATTTTAAACCAACACTGCCACCAGGAGACTAAAAAGAAAAAAGTCACAGCTCTCAACCAAGGAAGAGGCTAATAACAGAAAGTCACCTGGTTCCCTACCTGGCGACATGACAACCTGCCTGCTAGTGACTCAACATCTACTCCTCCTCGACCCTCATCCTTTTCTTCAGTGTTGCAGCATGAACTAAATCTGCATGGAAGAACATGGGTACAGATCTGAGTCCATCCATGACTGCCGTAAAACAAGACAACAAAGAGAGCGATGGCTGTCCCGCTGTCAATAAAGGGAAACAAATTGTACCCTGGGAGTTAGGTTTATTAACGGTCAATGTAACAGAGAACCTTTAGGAGGAAGCCCTGAGGATGATTTAGAGATGAGGATCAACCCTCGTAGGTAGCCAGGCGTGGAGGCTCACGCCTTTAATTCCAGCACTAGGGAGGTAGAGGTAGGAGGAAGGATGTGAGTTTGAGACCACCCTGAGACAACATAGTGAATTCCAGGTCAGACTGGGCTAGATTGAGACCCTACCTCGAAAAATAAAAAAATTTTAAAACTTAAAAAAACACCTTGGATGCATAAAAACTGAGGAAAAAGAAAAGAAGTTGGAGATGAAACAGCAAAGAAATCATTAGGCACCTGCAAAATAAGAGGTGGAAAAAAAACCCTGACATAAAAAATAATAGACTAAGCCAGGCGTGGTGGTGCATGCCATAAATCTCAGCACTGGGGAGGCAGAGGTAGGAGGATCCCCGTGAGTTCAAGACCACCCTGAGACTACAGAGTGAATTCCAAGTCAGCCTAGGCTACAATGAGACTTAAAAAAAAAAAAAAAGACGACTATTTGTTGGAAAGAACAGCAGAGGGAGGAAAAGAAAAGAAAGGTGGTGGAAGGGGATTATGATCATGCAATATTGTTTATATGGATGGAAGTTGTCGATGAAAAGGTTTTTTTAAAACAGTCATGAGGAAGAGATGAAACTGACATCTCCAACTTAAAAATTATACCTTCGTGTCTTAAACCAGGGGTTGCATGGTGGGAGGTGTAATCTTAAACGTCTTGGAGCCTTTGGCTTTATGTTTTGTCTTTTTTATTTTATCTTGTTTTGTTTTTACCGAGATAGGGTCTCGCTCTAACCCAGGCTGACCTGGAATTCACTATGTAGTCTCAGGCTGGCTTCGAACTCACCATGATGATCCTACCTCTGCCTCCCGAGGGCTGGCATCAAAAGCGTGCGAGCCACCACCTCCGGGCTCCAGTTTTGTGTTTTTACGTGTGTGTGTGTGTGTGTATGTGTATATATATATAATTTTTTTTTAAAGTGATGGACACAGCATGTCCAAGCGGCAAGTCGTGTCACGGAATCGCAGCACGGGTCAGCTTCCGAAGCCGGGGGCAACGGGAAGAAGACAAGGGCCCCACCCACCCCACCCCACCCCACCCACCCCACCCCACCCCACCCCGGAGGGGGGAGCCGGAAACTTCCCAGCCCGCGCCCATCGCCCGGGGTTAAAGGGGCAGCGACGAGTGGCGAGAGCGCGGCGTGTCCGCTCCGCTCCGCTTACCCGGTAGTTGCTCGAGCCCACCCAGCCGGTGAGCGCATCCACGATCTTGCCCAGGCGGCTCGGGTCGTCCTCCAGATCCGGGAGGGCTCCGGGCTGGCCGAGGTAAAGCAGGACTTCCTGACCGGCCTGCAGCCGGCTGCCCACGTCCTTCTGCAACACCTGCGCGCACAAGTAGTCGGCGCCGCGGGGCTCCATGGTGGCGGGGGAGGCGGCGGCAGCGCCCGCCCGGGACCCAGCAACTTTCTCCGAGCGCCGCCCAGCCGCCGCCGCCGCCGCGGCTCCCCGCGGGGAGAAAGCCGGCGCGGGACGGACTCGCCAGCCTGAAGCTCCGCTTCCCGCCACCGGCGATGCTGCGCGCCACCGAAACTAATTAAATCAAGAAATAAAACCAAAGCGGACGCCCCCGCTCTCGAACTACTCAAACTCGGCGCCTTCCTCCCCACCCCCCCGCCCCTCCCGCCTCCACTTTCCAGCCCGCGGCCGCCGGCGACGTCAGCGCGCGCGCGTGACGTCAGCGCGACACCGCCCAGCGCCCGCCTCCCGCGCGCGCGTGACGTCAGCGCGACACCGCCCAGCGCCCGCCTCCCGCGCGCGCGTGACGTCAGCGCGACACCGCCCAGCGCCCGTCAGCGCGCGCATGCGCACGCCCCGAGGCCGAGGCAGCGGGCTGCGGACGATGTGGCGGCGGCGAGGAGCCGCGTCCCTCTTTCTCCCTCCTCGCCCACGCGCGCACACACACCCACACACACACACCCTCGCTCTCTGGAAAACTGCAGACTCTATCCCCTTAAGGTGCCGCGGGTGTCGGCCCTCGGGCCGGGCGCAGCTTCCGGTCGTGGCTCTTACGTGTCGGCGGAGCGCTTCCGGATTCCCCTCCACGTCCATCATCCATCCTTGGGAAAAGTTGCCGGTGCTTGGAATCTGCCCCGCCCCGCCACGCCCCGCCACGGACGTCTTTCCCCACCCCAGCGGCTGTGTAATACCTTTTTATGTTGTTCAAGGTTTCATTTATATGGAGAGGTTGTGGGGGGTTTTCATGGGGGGGCGTTGGTTTTTCGAGGTAAGAGTCTCGTTCTGGCTCAGGGTGGCCTCGAACTCACAGCCATCCTCCTACCTCTGCCTCCTGAGTGCTGGGATTAAAGGTGTGCGCCGCCACGCCCGGCTCTATACGGAGGCTTTTTTGGCTAGTGTACTGACTTTTGTAATTGCACATTGCCGCACCCCACCCCAGGAAGTTCCCCTGCGCTAAACTCCGCCTTGGGCCATGCTAATTTCTCTTTGATTTTTGTTTAGTCCGGCCTGACCTACAGCTCACTTCTTAGTCTTTTTCCCTTTTAGGAACTTAAGTAGCCACAGAGTCTTCATTCCTTTCCTTCCTTCCTCCCCCCCCCCCTTTTTTTTTTCCTGAGGTAGGGTCTCCCTCTAGCTCAGGCTGACCTGGAATTCACTGTGTTGTCTCAGGGTGGCCTTGAACTCACGGTGATCCTCCTACCTCTGCCTCCCGAGTGCTGGGATTAAAGCGGTGCGCCACCACACCCGGCTCCCTTTCCCTTTTTTTGTCTCCCCACCACCACTATCTAAGGTAGTACTCAGAGTGTAGCTTCTTTCTCACAGCAAAATGTTTTGATATTTCATCCCTTTCCTGTCTTACTACTTTTTATTTATTTCTTTGAGCAGCAGATGGAGAATGGGCACACCAGGGCTTCTAGCCGCAGCAAACGAACCCCAGACACTTGCACCACCTTGTGCATCTGGCTTGAATGGATATTGGGGAATCGAGCCTAGGTCCTTAGTTTCACAGGCAGGAGCCTTAACCGCCAAGCCATCTCTGTAGCCCTTGATGGCCCCTTTGATAAGTGTGGGCATCATCCCTCAGCAGTATGGTGGAGGAGGAGCCCATTCTTCTTTGGGATAGAGCCGTGTTTTGTTTTGTTCTGCTTTTTTCTAAGTAGGTTCTCACTCTGGTCCAGGCTGACCTGGAATTCATTATGTAGTCTCAGGGTGTCCTCGAATTCAGTGATCCTCCTACCTCTGCCTCCCTAGTGCTGGCAATTAAAGGCATGCGCCACCACGCCCTGCGAGAGCCGCCTTTTGTTCTCTGATCACCCGCTTTCAGACTAACCTCCTTTCTCATTCTGCAGTTTGCACACAACATATTATGGCTTCCTTTACTACCCATTCTACTAATCTCTTCTTGTGTCTATCTGTATATATCCTGCTGTTCTGTTTTTAGGAATTTAAGTGTGAAATGCCCCCCCCATAGGCCTTGAGGTTTTGTGTAGCCCAGACCATTTTCTTTTTTTATTTTTTTAATTTAAAAAAGGTTTTGGGCTGGAGAGATGGCTTAGCGGTTAAGCGCTTGCCTGTGAAGCCTAAGGACCCCGGTTCGAGGCTCGGTTCCCCAGGTCCCACGTTAGCCAGATGCACAAGGGGGCGCACGCGTCTGGAGTTCGTTTGCAGAGGCTGGAAGCCCTGGCGCGCCCATTCTCTCTCTCTCTCCCTCTATCTGTCTTTCTCTCTGTGTCTGTCACTCTCAAATAAATAAATAAATAAAAATTTTAAAAAAAAAATAAAATAAAAAAAGGTTTTAATATCTTATTATTTATTTATTTATAGCACACCTATTTGCCTATGTCTCTCTTTCATATAAATAAATAAAATATTTAAAGTAAAAAATAATAATAGCACTGTGTGGGAGTGCACACATTTAATCCCAGCAGTCAAGAGACAGAGATAGTAGCCAGGCATGGTGGCGCACGCTTTTAATCCCAGCACTCAGGAGGCAGAGGTAGGAGGATTGCCGTGAGTTCAAGTCCACCCTACCTCCAAAAACCAAACAAAAAAAAAGAGAGACAGAGATAGCAGGAGTCCTATGAGTTCAAGGCCACCCTGAGACTACATAGTGAATTTCAGGTCAACCTTGGCTAGAGTGAGGCTCTACATCAAAAAAAAAAAATTAAAAATAAATAATAAAACAAGCCAGGCATGCATGGTGGCATACACCTTTGATCTCAGCACTCAGGAGGCAAAGACAGGAGGATCACTGTGAATTGGAGGCCACCCTGAGATTACATAGTGAATTCCAGGTCAGCCCGGGCTAGCGTGAGATGGAAGAGCAACTAAGGAAAACACCTAAGATTAACTCCTCTCCCATATATGTGAGCACACCTGCTTAAAACACAACTAAACTAAAACATTCTCTCTTTTTTTTGTTGTTGTTGTTGTCTTGTTTCTCAAGGTAGGGTTTCACTCTTGCCCAGGTTGACCTGGAATTCACTATGTGGTCTCAGGGTGGCCTCAAACTCATGGCAATCCACCTACCTCTGCTTCCCAAAGGCTGAGATTAAAGGCATGGGCCATTACTCCCAGCTTAAAAAAAGTTATAAAAGGTATCTTCAAAAAATAAAAGTGAAGCCAGGCGTGGTGGCGCATGCCTTCAATCCCAGCCCTTGGGAGGCAGAGGTATGTAGATCACCATGAGTTCGAGGCCACCCTGAGAGTACATAGTGAATTTCCAGGTCAGCCTGAGCTAGCATGAGACCCTACCTCGAACAAACAAAAACAAAAAATAAAAGTAAAGTGTAGAGAGGCTTGTACCATGGCTACCCCAAGTTTAGAGAAGATAGATAGGTAATAGGCCTACAGTTAGTAAATGTATCTGTTGCAGTCAGGTTGGCATGGCTGGCAGAAAACACTTGACCAAGAGCAACCTGTAAGGGAAAAAGGTTTATGTTGGGTTACAGACTCGAGGGGAAGCTCCATGACAGCAGGGGAAAACAATGGCATGAGCAGAGGGTGGACATCACCCCCTGGCCAACATAAGGTGGACAATAGGAACAGGAGAGTGTGCCAAACACTGGCAAGGGGGAGCTGGCTATAACACCCATAAGCCGACCCCCAACAATACACTCCCTCCAAGAGGTGTTAATTCCCAAATCTCCATCATCTGGGCACCTAGCATTCCGAACACCTAAGTTTATGAGGGAGACCTGGATCAAACCACCACAGTATACAAACTGTAGTAGATCGGGAAATGTGTAAGGGAAATACACAAGTGGTAGGTTTAGAGACCAGAGGAAAATTGTACATTTAATCAAAATGAGAAGTTACCCCAAACTATAAAACAGAGGCAAACAGAAAAGTCCCCCCAGACCAAGAAACACTATTATGCTCTCTGTCCACCCCCAGCCAGGCTGTAGTGAGGAGAGACCAGAGTCAAACGTATCCCTGTCGCCAGTTTGAGGAAAGGCAAGAGGAGAGACAGGAAGAAGGCCAGAGCCTTCATAATATAGTAAATGCATTTTTTTTTCGTTTTTTTGCTTGCCACTCAGACAGTGTCCTCTCCCTCCCGCTCCGGCTCCCCCGCAGGAGAGCAGGAATGATCGGCAAGGGGCGGTCGCAGCAAAGCAACACCACGTAAAATATGTGGTGGCGTGCGCCTTTAATCCCAGCACTCGGAAGGCAGAGGTAGGAGGATCGCCTTGAGTTCAAAACTACCCTGAGACTCCATAGTGAATTCCAGGTCAGCCTGGGCTACAGTGAGACCCTACCTAAAAAAATAAAAAATAAATAAATAAAAAGATCCCTGAAAATATAGTCATAGTAAATGTATTCTTTTCATCAGATTCAGCTATGTAAAGGAAAGACCCAATTGGTTTGTAGATTCGAAGGGAGGACCCCAGAGCCAGCACCCCTAGGTAGTATGTTAGACCATGGGCAGCAGAGGGCACTGTGGCAGGGTCACAAGACTTTTAGGGAAGTCTTGTGGATGAGTCTTGATCAGACACCGGTTCCATTCATGCCAAGGAGGGTTGGCATGTGGGGTGGCATCTCCTGGCTCTCTCTGGGTCTCAATTTCTAGTTGAAACTGCCTAAAGAAACTGACTTCCTCCTATTTCTCCTTCACTGCTAGAAGCACTAAAATCACATGTATATGTTCCACGCAGTGTGTGTTGGGGTGTAGAGTGCATACATGTGTGTACGCAGATGTACACTCCCTGTGCACGAGTGGAAGGCAAAGAATGTTGGGTGCTCCCTGCCTTTACTAATCCACGTCTCTCATTGGTTCTGGACTTTGCTATTTCTCCAGGCCACGGGGGGGGGGGGGGGGGGGGGGGGGGGGGGGGGAGCTCCG